>NC_141991.1:105480236-105786382 GCF_049901715.1 Pseudonaja textilis
GGTGTAATGGCTATTTTTGTGGATAATGCTACCATTTTATGTGAATCTCTTATGTCTGAATGGGACAAAACTGTGCTGTCAATTTCTGGCAATTACACCATTGGAATTATTTGGCCCTCCCATGTGATGTTATAAGGGATTGCTTGTAAATGACAGAATGGATTGTCCATCCCATTTTAGGAGAAATAAAGTCCTATCTTGAATAAATGCGATATTGTACTCTTTCTTTCAACAGGCAAACTATTTTTGGTAAGTTTAGAAAGTCTTAAATTTCTTGAGATTTTTTTAGGATATGATAACAATCTTAAACACCCACAAGAATGTTCTATGTAAAATTCATATGTCAACAAGTCAAGAGCTGTTATTTTTTGTTCCAGAGTGCAAGACACAGAATAAAGTTACAGACAGGAAAACAGGGTCTGTGTTAGAATAACTTCCTAACTAGCAGTTTGACAGTGGAAAATAAATATAGAGGAGAGGGTGGAATCTTCTTTACTGGATATTTCCAGTGGACAGCTATTTTTCAGGAAACTTTAGTCTGAATCCCATAATGAACAGGGAGTTGGAGCCAGAGGATGCATAGACTTCTTCCAACTCTATAATTCAATTATTGCTTCCATTAGACTTCATTCAGTGTCAGCTCTTCAACGTAGGCTAGGTCAGCAAACAAACTTGGCGAGAAATATGGGAACTCTATTATATTGATATAGGCTACAGTAATAGAATCTTGGAAACCTGACAGTGTTTTTCCTTCTTTTTCTTTCCAAAGGAAGTCAAGATGGGGACACTAAGATTTTTTTTTTTTTTTTTGCTAATCCCTTCTCCTCTTTTCGTTCCAAATCCTTGTGTTGCTAACAGTCTCTGCATATCTCTTCCAAGGTAATCTCTGGTTTTCTCCACTTAATTTGGAAGCTAGTTTAAGATTACACAATTCATAGTTGTAGCTACAGGGCACATTAATTATATAATGGATAACCCAATGGAATAAACATGACATACAGGGGAATTCCTATGCAGAAATAACGTTCAACAGGGCTGTAGTGAGTAAAGAAAATAACCCTGATCTTGATATGCAAGAACCATTCCATGAGCAAAGGGGATTGAGCATTGTTTAAGGCTTGACCTCACTCATGTTTGCAAACAGTACTAGGCAGACTACTCCCTAGTTCACTGGAGTGCAAGAAAGAAGTAAGGTAAAGCCCAATCAGGCTTTGTTGTTATACACTATGTCCATAAAGGATAGTTCCAACCTTCGTATGGAGTGACTTTTCTGGATTGGTCTACCTAGTGAGCTGACATCAATTTTACAGGGCTTCAACCCTCTTTCAAGAGAAGCTAAAGATCTTATCGTTATGAGGGTAGTTGGCTTCTGACCCTCGGGGCACACCAGAGGATCTTACTGCAGCTTTATTGTGACACCAACATAGGTACATTCATAAATAACCTGAAAAATGTCCTGCTTGAGCAGCAGTTCAGACAGAATTTACCTCAGCCAGCAGCAACAGCACAGTAGCCTGCAGCACCAACAGTCTTTTCTTTCTGTGATCCAGTATCAGGCCTTCTCCCAATAGGTCTGAAGGGGGCCCCTCAGAAGGCCCATAACAGGCAAACAAAATTATTGTTTCTTGTACTCTTTGCAGATTCAGGCGATAAAGTACAGCTTGTACTAGTAGTAGACTTATGAATGATCACTAATTTCAAAAATGAGACTGCATAGAGGGGAGCGGGTTAGACACACAGAGCCAAGAGGTGGATGTGGTGTGGCTTTTCATTAGATTCTTGTATTTGTCTCCACAAAGCTGGACTCTAAATATATCCTTTCTTTTGCAGTGGCTCAATAAAGAAATCCCATGGCAAAAATGTGGTTAAAAATTGATGTGACTGAAATTCACATTGTCTTTTAATTTAATAAAGAACTTCTGTAAAATGATGTTCCATTGGTATTTGTCACCAGAAAAATTATATGTATAAAGCTATTTCTTGTCATTGCTGGAAATATAGGAGGAATGAAGGGACATTTTATCATACATAGTGGACCTCTGAAAAACATGGATACAAATGCATATGATGATGCACAGAATTTTAAAAAATTAATGTTCAGATGAAACCAGAATTTTTGTTATTAGGATCATGGATAGCCAATTAGAAAAGACTCATGGAAGGTTGGTTTTATATATGGTGACTGCAGTGAAGTTACTATATGCACAAAAGTGTAAAAATGCAGAACTAGCCACAGTAGAAGATTGAATGACGACAGTGACAGAATTAGCAAAAATGATAGACTTGGTCAGGGATAAAACAATAAGTACTTTTATAAAAGCCTGGAAACCCTTTACGGACATATTGCTGACAATAATTTGATAATTTCTGGATTTGCTGATTGCAAAGGGCTGAGTATGGGATGAAGATAACTATTTGATGTAACCTTGATTGGAAAAGAGTGACAATAAGTTTGTAATTCCTGAAAGGAAGATCAGAAGTAATTTCTTTAAATTACTTTTTCTTATTTGCTACACTTTTTCTTTATCTTCTTTCTCTTTTTTTCTGTCAACTTTATTTTCTATATATTTTTCCTGTTTAAATGTATGTATGTATAATAAAAATCTATCATCTATAAATCATGTGTCTATCTGTCTGTCTAGCTAGCTAGCTAGCTATCTGTCCACCATCCATCCATCCATCCCTTTCCAATCATCTTCTATTTGCGGTTGCCTGCATCTATGAAAATTAATGTGGCTTTTCATCAATCTTTGCTTGTGTAGTTACTCAGTCCTGGGAAAGGATGAGAAAGAAACTTAAAACCCTGCCTTGATTTTGTTTGGTATAATATTATCAGGCCCAAGTAACCAGATTTAGACATGAAAAGTTTAAATTGACTACTTTATTGTGTTCTACCTATAATACAAGAATCTCCTTGAATTGTTCATTTTCCCTTGAAAACAAAGGTTCCATGGTGGGGTTAGTTCTAGGTTTATTGCAGCTACACAATGACTCAACTCTAATTCCCTGCTTGATCCCTCCTCCTTGCCTAGCTGGGGCTTTCCCAACAAGTCTAATTTCAAAATTATTTTATTGTACCATACAACAATAAAGAGCATTCCTGATATTTTTGATTCTTGTCCTTGCCTTCTCTGAAGAGCAATAAACTTCATATCAAACTTGGAGAAAAGTTTAACTATGTTCTTGACCTGAATGACGGCCCATCAATCCAGGTTGTACAAAACTGATTCCAAAGCCTCTTTTCTTTGAAACATCACATTCTTTCTGCACCATTATTATCACTCCAGTATTATACATAGTATATCAGACAAAGCATTATCAAGGACAGAATTAGTATCCATTCTCTGGAATTTTAATAAGATCATTTCTTTGAAGAAAGAGACAAAGCTTGGAAATCCTTAGCCCAACTCCAGAAAAGTTGCTTGTTGAAAATATTCTGTGTTGCTATAACTACTGAATTGCTTCACTTTGTAGATATTGGGTAGGGGTGGATCAGAAGAGATGGGTTCAGAACTTCAATCCATCCCTCTTTTAGTGCTTCTAATAACTATGAACAATATAGCTCTGCTGATTAGCTTACCTGCTTCCTGTCCCCATAGGTATCAACCTTGTCAAGCTAGTGGGACAGTGCACCTAGCTTGCTCAACCACCAGGCAGATTGATTGCAGCTTGATCTTCTTCAACTGGGTATGAGAACAACAGGGTGGCTTTTAATTGGTTTAACTGCCCATGGGAAATTCACTCGGAATTTGGAATAATAGTAATATGACATTAAGACAAGTAGCATATAGAACTCTGTTGGCAGGCACTACTTTCTTCGGTAGGCCCTGAAAATGGATTCCCTCATTCTGCATGCCACGTCTCTGTCCCAAAACTTGGCTGCATTTGAAAGAATCTATTGTGATCCAGAACCTCTATTGTGCAGTTGGACTTGTGCAATGGGAGTGGATGGTTCCTTAACTCCAAGAGCAACTCTTCATAAAGAGACAAAAAATGGGTGTGGATATCTGTACTTATCTCAGATACACATCTAGGACCCAACACTTCCTGTAATCATGTATCATAAAACAACTTTTCTACATTGCTGTAATATTTCCTTTGGTATTCTAGATGTGCTGATTATCTCTCCACTACAGATTTTTTTTTTAATCAGTATAGTAGCCCCACCCAGTGTAGTATGTGGTCCTCGACTCCTTTTTTCTTATGGGTCAGTTATGTTTTGTAGGGAAAAATAACATATCCCTCCATTCTTTCTTAAAGGCACATCTTTTATAACATTTGCATTTACATTTGCAATAACATTTGCAGTTCTGTGCATTGAAATACGAAACATGGAACAGGAAAGCATGGAAATCCTGTAGATTTATTATTTTTTTACAGCAATTCAGCTGTTTTTGTGACAGTCTGTAGTCTTCTGAACTTTAATGAGGTTAATTCCTTGAGAGACAGTCTTTTGCCTAGTCTAGGTGGTTTATCTAGGGCAGCAGCATTTGCAAAGTCGATAGGCTACAATGCTCGATTCCAAACATATTTATCAGTTGTTGATTGCTGTTGCCTGCATTGTGCTGATGGAAAGGAGGGGGAACCACTCTTGGAATTGAAAATACTGTGATAACAGCCAACACAGAATCTAAATAAAGTAAACAGTGTCGCTGGATCACGGCTGGGAAGGAGCTGAATACTGACTGCACTAACATACAAATGAACCTGTCTGCTCACAAGTGCCCAAGGATTTAAAACATTTTATTTACATTACATCTGAAGTTTCTGTCCTTGCCCATTTTGTCACTAGCAATGCCAAATTTTATTTGCTGTCCATAGAACCAAGAGTCATAGGGGTTTCATTAGTTATGTTTATGCCAATAGAAATAAATCTCGGCAGTCAGCGGCTTGTACTATCAGCTTTATCAAGGGAATTTGACTGGCTGCATCCTTGATGTGCTGGTGAAGCAGATACAGTTTGAGATATACTTTTGCCTTATTGATTTCAAGGCTCCTTCATTACCTCCACAGCACTATCGATCAATAACCATGCCTGGAGCAACATAATAGATTTTGTAGAAAATCAATTAAACAGAATATTCTTAGCACAGCTCTAGTGGAAATTTCTGGCTGCGTTCAGTGCTGTCTTTCATAAGGTTGGAACAAATTTCAGCTGTTTGTTTATTGCAATAAAGAATCTTTGTTTGAAGAGTCACATGCTGCAGCGTTGAGGTGTTTACAACTCTAGTCACTCATTATTAAAAACAGAAAACCTCCATCTTTCTGCTTTGCAACTCAAATTCATCATGGAAGCCTTGCTGGAAAGTGAAATAATGTTTGTGGTTTTAGTTCAATCCCCAGCGGACAATAACCCAGTTAAAATACACCAAAATTCAACTGTGTTTCTCCCTCCCTCCCTCCCTCCCTCTGAATGCAGGGAGGGCTGCTCCTTTTAAATTAGCTTTCATGCTTGAAAGGTTTTTCTTGCGCATACAGAGCCCAATTCTGCTTCTACTCAAGGCAATGACAAAGCTGGCATTGATAACTGTGGGTGCAGGATGAGGGTCAAAAACCAGGTTTCCCCAAGGGAAATTTCCTAAGGGCTAAAGGAGGCTTAATGAAGTTCTAGAATGCAGACTCTGGGATGAGGTGGAATGAGAAGGTGGCCGATTATTGATGAAGGAGATAGTGGTTATTTCGGACAAGCAATCTCTCTTCATTGGAGAAGATATCAATGTAGGCACATATTCTGTTGCTGGCTGTGCTTGGAGATGAACAAAAATGATGTCATTTCAAAAGTAAATTAAGGACACAGTTTTCTCCACATTATGCAATAGACTAATCCCTCAGGATTAGCTTTTAGACCCATTTTCAGTGTATGTGATGGAGTTGAATCAGCTTTATTTTCGCTGTGAGAACCGTATCCATTTTAATTGCTGAAAAATATTTGTATAGCATGTGTTTAATAATTTTTGTCCCCTTTTTAAGTTATTGCTTTGGTCAGTTTTTCAGAAGTTAGGGGGAGAAAGGACTATATGATATCAGTCAATCAAAATTGTCATTTGGGTGCAGTTTGGGCTAGTCATTCTCTCTCAGCCCATTTCCCCTCACAGGATTGTTGTTGTGTGGAAAATGTCACCTAGCAAACACAGTATTAAACACAGTGCACATATTGAAGATGCCATATTTCTTCTACATATATCAGAAATTTTGCAGGAACATGTGTATAGAACAAGATCTGACTGTATATCCCAGCTGGGCTTAAGACCCACAAAATGAGCAACAATTGAACACAAACTAGCAAAAAGTCCCTATGTGCAAGGAGTTGTCTAGATTTTGGACAGCATTCTGTAGGAGCAAATTATCTGCATTATTCTCCCATGAAATGTTCTTGTGCCAGGAAAGGTACAACTGAGGTCTTACGAAGGTTAACAGAATTTGTTATTTTACAGGGGACATCATTGTGGGATGCCAGTAGCTGTTTTTAAAGTCTTTCTGTGGAGTCAATAGGAGCCATGAGGAGACAATTCTTAGAATTTGAGGAGAAGGATATGGATATATCCTGCACTTGAGAAGGTACCAGCCTCCTGGAAAAGCCTCCTGAAGTAGGGTGACAATAGCCCAATGCTTTGCTCATCCACATAGCTGCTTCAGTGTACATTTACTCCTGTCCATGGTAGAAAAGTATACAGATGTAAATTGGCTGGACGTCACTGCTGCACCTCAATCAAGAGGCTGGGCAATGTTGCTGTCCTTACCAGATGCACTGCAACAATAGGTAGATTCCCTCCTGTCCTTCCCTCCCCCTTTATCTCTAATCCTATCCCACTCAGCAACATCTCTCAGTGACAGGGACAACAATAAGCAATTGCTTTTTGCAAATTTGAGCTTGGGCATGGGGAATATAGGTACTCTTTCCCACTCCTTACCCAAACATCCAGAATATTTTGGGGTAGGAGGAAGGTTGATCCAGTTTTATTGATCTCCTTGGAAATTCCATGTCTCCCCTCCCCCCCTCAAAGAAACCATTCCATTAACTGGTCTGTCACAGATGAAGACAGAATCACTCAAGGGGTCATGGCATTGGGTCTTGATCTTTCCATCTCCTGGAAGATATCGAAGATCAAAGATCAATATTCCCAATGCCCCTAGGAATTATTTGTAGAAAGTGATCAAAGAGTCTTCTTTTAATTTTGTTAGCTGTGGGTTTAAAGGAACCTCAGGAGAGCTTTCTCCTATATATCATGCTTTCCCGCATAATCAAAGTAATTTAGAGCATTAGACGTTTTTCAGACAAGATGTATTCTTCTCTTCCCCTCCCCCATAGTGCCTACACTTTCATTCCATCCCATCCCTTTCTCATCTATACCATCACCCCTTCAAACAGCAATTTCAGCTCTTTTATACATTACCCTTCTCTCTACCACCACCCCTGTGACTTCCTACCACAATAGATAGATCAGAAGTGTGATTCCATTCTGCTTTTTATCCAGCATTAAAGAGCACTCACACATTATTCACTTTTTATCTTCCCGTAGGAGGTATAAAAATGGGGTATTGCAGGAGCCAAATAAACATCCCTTAACAAATATTAAAATCATAGACACATACATGCATCGAATCACACCTATATGGGAAGGTTTCATCCCTAGGTCAGCTGTTCCTAAATAAGTTGCACCATCCCTACTAAAATCTCTTTGGAAAAGCCTTGTCTCTTCTGCTTTCTAAAAGGAGAACAGGCCAGCTGCCACCTTCTCCTCAAAGGGGCTGTCACCAAGAACACTTGATCTCTGATTCCTTCCCCTGGACTTCTCATGGGAGAAGGATTCTCGACCTACTCTCTTGCCCTGCACAAAGTAAGGAGTTTGGGCAGATACTACCTGCTTCAGATGGTCTGAAAGTAACTAAGACCCAGCCCATTCAAAACAAAGTTGCTAGGCCGATCATTAGGACTTTGCATTGCAACTTTTCCCCAGAGGTCCATTTCTAACTACAACTTAGTGTATACTTATTATCTTTCATTTCCTGCACAGATTGGAATGTAGTTACTTAAGGTGCCTCTAAACCCAAGCCAGAGGGAGGTCACTTTTAGTGGTTCTTTTTAGTGCCTCTGCAGCTTGAAATGAAGTAGAATGTGGGTTAAGTAACATCACTAACAATTGCAATGTTTTGTTTCTTTTGAAACATCACCCTCTACACTTCTTTTGCCACTGATACACCTGATGTTGCTTTTCTCTCCACTTCCCCCCCCACCCCCCATTAATATCATTCCACCAAGAAATTCCAGAAGCAGGAAATGCTTTTTTAGAAATACTTGTAGGTTTTTGTTTAAGTAACACATGGAACTGGGAGGGAGGGGAGAAGGTGCAGGTGGAAGGGAGGGTAAGTTGGAAAGAGCGATTTGTTTGCTTTGGTGCTACTGAGCTCTGCTTTGGAGAGACAGATGGAAGGCACTTTTTATTTGCTGCAGACACTTGATGATCCAAGCTGTCCATATTGTGTAAAAGAGGCCAGATGCCTTGTTAATTCATAGACATGTTTGCAGCATAGGGATCCTTAGTTAGGTGAATAGGCATGCTAAATAATTATTAATGCTTGCTTGACAACCGTCTGCCTTCTGACTGAAACCGAAGCAAAACTTGACCCTTTGTAGGAGTGCAAGATATGTTGGCACATGACAAGCTTTGGAGATTTTTCTGTGCCTTAGAAAACCAGGCCTTAGGTAAAGCTAGCCTTAGGAGGATTATACTACCTACCCGCTTCTTCTTTTGTAAGTTTAAGTCCAAGGAGAGATCTCTCTTCCTAATATAATTGGATTTATTAAAGGTTGGACAATCCTTGCCGCGTGGGGACTATGTCTTCCATATCTTAAGCTTTTCCATAATGTGGAGTGCAATTGCTGTTCATTCTTCTGCAACTGTCGTCCCTCCCTCTATCCGCAATATGCCATAGAGCAGAATTAAAGGAAGCAAGTATGTATAGGAGGACCAGGCAAAGTGGCATGACGTCATCCCTAGCAACTTCACAGAGTTAGAAAAATCCCAGCCTGAAATTCTAGAGAGATCTTGCCAATCAGTGTCTGGGTTCACATTATATCTCCTTGTTTGTAGTCTAGGGTGTTATTTGAACTTACCACAATGGTTTGTAAATGGCGATTTATGGCTCAATGTACCATAAAATTCACTTAGACAGCCAATTACAGTCATTTAATGACACTGTGGTCAATGAAGCCATGGCATAACATGCTGTGTGAAGCCAGCCAATGTCAACAATCCTGACCTAAATGGTCTTGAGTCAGAACAAAATCTTCCCATGGTTTTGTGTACAGTGACTGCTGCTGGCTCCCTCGGTGCCTTGAATGTCTTGTGAAGAGATGTTACATCTCCATGCCCAGAACTTCAAGAAGGCTGAAATCTGTGGGTTGCAAAATCTTACAACTTTTTGTTGGACTTTCAAAGCATTATTAGGCTTATGAGCCTTAAACACATTGAAGGGGCCAGGAGATGCCCTTATTGTCTGTAAGTGTGGCTGATCTCTGATCTACCTCTTTTGATTTGAAGAGTATAGACAGAAATGCAGGTGTACTAATAAAGCACTTAGTCATTAAAAGAATCTCCAGTTGCAGCCCATCTTCTTGACATATCTATGCACCATACATTTATGTCAAAATGATCTTGAAAAGCTTTCCTCTCTTATGATTTTTTTAGATTGTAAGCTCTTCAGGGCAGACACCAGTACTCCTATAATCTGTAAACAGCCAGGTACACTAATGATCCGAATAACTAAACAAGTCTAAAGTAATATTAATATAAATGTTGGGTATATTAGTCTGATATCCAATAGTGAGTCAGAAAAGAAGATGCTTCAGGGAACTTGTTTCCCACTTCCTGTGTCTATTTCAGTGATGATATCCTTTTCCTTAACTTATGGGAAGGTATATTTTATGTAAAATGCAATATCTGCCTTCCTAATAATAAAGATCCTATATTATGTTGTGGACACAAGATATATTATTTGTGATTAGACCTTTCTAAAGTCTCTAGGAGACTATCCAGCTACTTCAATATCTCAAACATGAAGCTTTCTGAAAACATGAAAAATCTGTCAGAAAAAAAGGTAATAAAGTTGTTGATGCGTCCGTCCAGATTCACTAAGCCCAGTGTTTATTTCTCCACTAAACATGAAAAGTGGGGGAGGCGCTATGCTTCCTGTGTACTGCTGCCTAAGCAGACAACAACACTGAAGTAATTTCTGCTGCTCCGTTCTGGGTAGCAAAGCGAGGCTGCAAAGCCCAGCCTTTGAATATTGGGCATGTGCTTATGGCGATGCCATTAACACCTGGCTGAATCAATTCCATTTATCTTTTGTCCTTGGATGGACTGGAAATTAAAGAAACCACATGGTTGTTGTACAGTCATGTTCAGGCAGAAAAGTCACATGTGCTGCAAAATGGAAACGCCAGATCATTTTACAAGCTTTGCCTCCTGGCAAGAACACCAGAACAAACACAATTTCCTAATTTTATAAAAGTTTAAAAAGTGATATATGACTGCCATCTCAGTCATCACTACTGTTTTGTTTAGTTTTTTTTGAGTTGCCCCAGTTCTCTGCACAATAAGAAATTGCCACTGAAAATTAGCTTTTTCAGAATGAGGTCACCGTGGATCAGAGATGCCCATCCTTTGGGCCTCCAAATGTTGCTGATCTATACCTCACGTTATCTGTCACCAGTAATCATTCTGCCTTTGACTGATGCAACTTGTTGTTCAACAAAGAGTAGAAGATCATAATTTTTCTTGCCAACTACAGCTTTACTGGCATTTTGTATATTTGAAAAATATGCTCATTAAGCACTACAAGTGCTTAAGCACCACAACAGGAGATAGCCTGAAATATTATACATTGATATGTGTGCATACATACAATAACATACATTTATAGTAAGGGAAGGAACTCCTACAGCTCAGAGTTTCTTTCTGAGGCAGCATTGCTCTTGCTCTTGATTCAGTTGATTAAGCTCCACAATTGGCCTGATCCACATATGATAAACCACACTTTGCAAAGTTTAGTAGCTAGGTTCATAGAAGACCCAAAGTCCAAACTAAAGGAACAATAGTAAGAATTAGCACAGTCAGTATAGAATCACAATTCACCTTTCTCTCAATATATTTTGGTGAAATTTAAATTAAAAATTATTGTAGACAGTAAAGAAAAGTACCTTGATGTAGATATATAGGAATGTTGCCTAAGCAAAAAGAGCTGAAACATTGTTTAAGTCCAGAACCGCCAGATAACACTCAGATGCCTCCCTAATTTACCAGACTATAAGGAAAAGGAGGCGGTATGGAACAATCAGACTTGTATAGTTCTGTTGTTCTAGACAATAAAATGAAATTAGTTTTAGCCTTTGTATGGAATTGATTTCTTGATCTGGTCTACCTAGTGAGGCTGACATACAGTATATGAAATATTACATAGGTTGTAGAGGTAGCTGCATGAAAGAAATGGTGGATGGGGAAATTTTCTTAAGCCTCTTAAATTGATGCAGAGGAATTTGGAGTATTTTGTTTCTTCCCTGTGTTTTTTGTGGCAGCATTTATGCAGACATGAGAAAGGTGCCGCTTAGGAAGTAATTTGTAAAATCCTATCAGGGCTTTTATTGTAAGCTCAGCCTATGGAATTGGACTTTCTGGAAAGAAATTCACATAGCTTCCCCCATATTTTACTGTATGAAGTGAATAATCCTGCAGACTTTAGGATGATACAGAATGAAAAAGAGTTATAAAGAACAAGAGAAGGGAAGATGGGGAGAGTTCTATTTTATTGACAGGACCAAGCTAATAAAAGCTCTTCAGTGAGAAAAGATATGAATGTGATAAAAGAATGGAGGCAAAGGGAAACTTTTTAGGGCCATAGATATTTTGGGAATGATGAGACTACATAAGAAGTACACTTGCAAAATGGCTTCCACGAGAAACCTAGTCATTCATAAAATAGCTGCCATGGGAGAATTACTTACAGGGAAAAAATGGTTGGCAAAGGAGAACCTGCCCAGTTACAAAATGGGTGCTTATGATGAACTTGGCCGTCACAAAACACTTATTTGACAGATTCCCACACCTGGCAAGATACTCTGAACTACCTCAGCGAATCCTTTCTTGTGTCCAGGAACACTTCTTTAAATAAATATAATTCTACATGTTTGACATTGTAGCATTTATATTCTGGTTTGTTTTATTTTTAATTGAAAGAACCCCTAAAAAGACAGGTGGAACAAGAACGCCTAGTGAACACCAAGAAAGGTTTCACAGCGATGCTTTTATATCACAGGTGTCAAACTCACAACATCACATTCTTATCATGTGACGTATGGCAACTTCCCCCCCCCCCCCTTTGCTAAACTGGGGGTGGGTATGGCCAGTACGTGACGCATCTGGCCCATGGGCCATGAGTTTGACATCGCTACTGTAGACATAATGGTGCCTAAAGGAGAACTTTTCCAAACTGCTTACAACAAGGGAACTTTTAAGGATCACTATTTTTCAAACACTGCTCCACTTAACTTTTTTTTAATGAGCAACGGTTGTAGTTTTGCTATATTCAATGCTAAAAAAATGCTCATAGCAAGCAAAAGCCCTCCTTGGTAGTGAACCCTTCAGATGATCCTTCTCTACATATGCAGGGTAGAGGGCCAAGTGTCACAATGTGTGTCTCAGTGTTGTGCAGAGAAGGTCTCCCTCCATGCCTCAGAGAAAGAAGACTTTCTTACCAGGTTTTACCATAAAGAGTGAAGGAAAAAGCAGCCAAACTACTATCATCTGTTCTGTTTTCCAATAGCACAGCACATTAGTCTGATTTTCTATTATAAATCATAATATTAGCCCAGTTCAATTGAACTTCCAGCTCAATTCCAGAAAGGTGCTTTTGATGAAAGAACATAGCACCTGTCTGCAACTCTTTAAAGCAGCTTCAGCTTTGCCCAGAATTGGGCAGTTAAGTTTTGCAATTGCTGCCCAATTCTAAGGAAAGACACAGGTGCTAACAGACTCTACTTACATGTCAACCAATGGATGAGTAGTAATGGTAAGAATTATCCTTCATTTAACCCAGATCCTAAGTAAAACTGGAGTGCTGTCACAAAACTAATTTAAGACCAACTGTGGAAAATGCCTCTGCACAGTTTATCCTTAAAACTTCCCTAAGATGTAGAACAAGCATGTATAATTCTGTAGCCACAACATTATACCTCACTTGCTTCACCTAATTGTAATCATATGGGGCAAGTCAGATAAAGTTTTAGAAACATATTCTTTTTATTTCCACATCTCTCCAAATATCGGATTGTTTCTAAAACTTCAGGAGGATCTCAAGGCATTTCAGATGAATTCCATCTGTGTCGGAATTATCCTAACTCGGCTCAATATATTCTGAATCCAAGGCAATCCCCTTATCACCCAGTTATATTAAATTTAGGGTAGGTTTACAATTCTCACTTTGTCAATGGAATAATAAATAAGTGCATAACATAAATAAAAAAATATAAGACAAGTTTTTTCAACCATAATTCAGAGGTAGGAAGTTGTTGTAGAAAATGATAATGAAACAGAGTTTGGAAAAGATAATAATTCTTTGGCAGAATTCCTGCCAATAATGTATTTATATAGGTTGCTTTCTACAACTGTTCTGAGATCTCCAAATAGGCTGCAACATATAAAACAAGAAAGAAGCTATATGAATAAAGGTATATATACTGCACCTCTGCAATACAGAATGCTTAGGCTAGGAGTGCAATTTTTTTCTAGCTGCCTTTCCCCTTGTTTGTCTATGTTTTGGAAAGGAAGGAGATTAAAAAAAGTAATTTGACATCACGGGGAATAAAATGTAGTTTACATTTTGTAATTGAGAAATATAATTATACTACATTAAAATACTACAATGATGCAAGGCATCAGTCCGGTCCAGCCAATTACAGTAATTTCTCTTTTTCAAAATTGTAAGGGAAAAGAGGGTTAGGAATCCACCATACCACATATTCACCCAGGTACATGCTTTCACCTGACATATTCAGAGAATATCACTTAAGAGTGCCAGTTCTGCGTCTGGCAGGAAGAGATTGGAAATAGCAACCCTGGAGCAGCAAACAGACAGCAAGACAAGCCACACTGAATGTGTGATTCCTCCCTTTGAGCATTGGAGCAACTGAGGATTGGAGCAATCCTCAGCATGAGGGCAAACCAGTGTGCGTTACAAGAAAGCAAATTTTCAGATGCCATGCTTTTGGCTTTGTGATAAATGCACTCAGCCAGAAATAGCTTGCCATCCTAAACCACTTATTTTATAGGTAATGTGAGATTGGAGATGAGTGATCTGTGGGATGCAGCATGCATAAAAAAAGGAACAAGCCTCTTTGTTTCTTTACATCTAAACCTCATTTCAGAATCCAATTTAATAATAAGATGCACTGAGCTTTCTAAAGTGCTTTACTGTGACCTTCTTAGCTGAGATGGAACTCGTACGATGGGCATATGTTCTCTCCCTCGGCCATGTTCTGGAGCTACATTGACTGCAGTTCCTGCATTCATCTCCTCTGGCTGGCTTTCAAATCTGTGAATGCTGATAGACTTAAAAGATGGAAGGGAGGGGGGAGTTGGGAAAAGAAAGGAAAGCACCCAAGTGGTCTTTTCTGAATGGGATGAGAGATTTCCCCTGCTCCCACCCAATGTGAATGATACTGTCAATGGAATTAAGTGACAGAGCTTGCAAAAGAGAATGCTGGAGAGAGAGAAACGAAAGGCGGGCTGAAAGGAAAACTGGCAGAAAGAGAGCAGGGATGAATGAGGCCTTTGTTTAACCTTCTCATGCCATGAATAAGCAGCCTGCAGCTCTGAGAATCTTTGCAGATTGCCTGCCTGATGGAGGAGGAGTGAAGGCAGGAATGCAATTCGTCCTCATTCCAAGAGCTTGCCAGCAGAGGAACAAACTTAATTTTTCTCTTGGAGTAAATTCCCCCGGTCAAGAGAAAAGAAAAGAAAAAGGCAAAGCAGGAGCACTTTGTAATGCGCTGAACCTGCAAGCGCAGATATAAAAGAAAGAGCCCTGGTATAGCTCTTTTTCTTTTTTTCCACGGGCAATTTAGCATGCAGTTCTGAGGCTCCATTTCTCTGGAGGTGCTCATTCAGGTGCTTGGAAACAATGCCAACACAGGCAACATTTCCGATGGAGATGCTTTGCATCAACTCTGCAAGGTTCACATGAGAATCCAGAGACGGACTGGAGGAGTGTGGGATTTGGTTGTTGTTGTGGTTGTTATATCTGGGGATAACAATCATTTGAGTTACATGTGAACATGATGGATTGTTTGAGTGGTGACTGTGTATGATTCTCCTCATAAGTTTCAATTTTTAATTTTTTAAAAAGATGGTTGCTTCTCTCAGGCCTTCGGTAAGGATGCAAGAAGCTTATGCATTAACTTGGGGACATAGAGGGCTCCTCCCCATGGCCAAGTTAAAGGGCTACTTACCTTGAACAATCAAAATACTTTAGTGATATATTCACTGTCTACAGTGAACATTGTCGTGTCGTAGGCACAATACCAACAAGGACTAGTGTCAAATTCCTTAACTGCAGAGCAAGATCAAGAAAGCGAGATTCATAGAGTCTTTTAAGTGGTTTTTATGCCAAGAATCAGAAGAAGAAGAGGTCTGTAGGGGGCATGCATACCATCCCTATCCTATTCTTTCTTTTATTTTTCTTATATGTACCCATGTATTCATAACTATGTTTTTACTTATACCAATTATCTTGTAAGCAATTGACAAACCAAATAAAATAAATAAATAAAATTTTAAGAAGTGAGATAGGAAGCTTCTAGCCCCCTTCAACTGTTGTGAGTTCATTAAAATGGGAGTTCTTTGAAACAGTTCTTCAAATGTTTGTATGATGGACAAAGAGCCCATATAGGTCCTCAAACAGGATCACCCATCCATTGATTGTTTGTATTTATAACTATTTCTCTTTTTTTATCATGAATTTTAGCATAACAGATTATGTTTAAAGGAAGAGATTGGTAAATTCCTCTGCATTTCTTTCCCCTCTCTCCTTCCACCAAATATCATTGGCTAATGGGAAAAAGAAATCCACTACGCTCTCTCGAGATGAGGTTGAGAAATATTGGTTTGACAGATGACTACATCTTTTATCAAAACTTGCTCTGTTTTGGTACAAGCATATTATGCAAGTTTATTCAAAGAGGTCTGACATCTGCTGAGAGTTGGGGTCCTTCAAGTCATAGGTTTGGTGGCATTCTGGAATAATTCCTTCAAGTTTCTTGCCTAATTAAAGAAGAAATTGCTACTTTAACATCAGAAGAGCTAAGGACGGCTAACTTGCCACAGAGGGAGATGAGATAAAGGACAATCTTTATAGGATCTGTCCGTGCCATGGTTAGGTGTAACACGAAAAGCTCTACCTCAGGTGAAGAGACTAACAGAGGTGCATTTTGTGAAGAGCAATGATAGAACTTTGATAGAAATAATAGAACAATGATAGAAATAAAAAAATACTGAACTTTAATAACACATTTAGTTTCATAAATGTTCCAATGTCTATAGATATGCTGTTCTGTATAACACCCAGAGAGGTATTGGAGATGCAAATATTTCCAAAAGAAGCTGATCTAGCTATTGATGATCAGTGCGTGTATCTAATAGGTTTTTTTTTACAAGCTCAATAAGTGTCATTTGTACTCTGCAAAAATTTCCATCTCAAATACCTTAAAAAGTTTACAAAACACATTATGCTTTAATCAAAGAAAATTACAAAAACGGTCAACTTGTTAATATAACAGTATATTTAAATTTAAATAGATTTAAACATTTTGTAAAACAAATATTTTATTGCTTCAGTTTATAATATTCTATAACAAACATTGAAAAATACAAATGTTTGGCAGCTCACATAATTCTTGTGTCTCTGCTAAAAAAAGGAAGCAGACAGAAAACTGCTTAATAATACACAAAAGGTTGAGCTGCATTACCATGCCAGAAACAAAATGTTTTGCCAGCTTGTGACCCTGACATTAAGCTACTTGTAGACCCTTTGGGGAGGGGGCATGACTCACTGTTTGAAAACACCTAGTTTTATATGTTTTGCTAACACAACTTAAGGGTTGAAAGATTTGCATCCTTCTTTCTTCCAATGTATCCTTCCAAGAGGGCTGTATTGCCAAAAATTCTCCTGAACTTCCTCGAGCAACATCTCTTGAAAGAATTTACTGTAAAAACTTTATATAAAATAAGTAGATGTGTATTTTAGGCTGTGACTTGGTAAGGAAGGAAGGAAGGAAGGAAGGAAGGAAGGAAGGAAGGAAGGAAGGAAGGTTGGTTTTTTGCTATTTAAAGCTAGAGTTCAGGATCAGTCTTATCTAAACTGGTGCCTCACAAATATTTTGGACTACAGTGCTCAACTTTTCAAAGCAATGATGAAAATTATGAAGGTTGTTGTCCACAACTGCTAGGGAACACTAGCATGGGAAGTAAAGTCTTCCCTACAACCTGGACTACAATTCCCATTATACTTAATATGTTTAATTGCAGAGATATGGGCATAACAGTATAGTAGCCTAATGTATTTGTACAGCACCAGTCTGAGAAAGACTTACTTGGTTCAATATGCTTCTTTTTAGAGAGGCGCATCAGATGCCCTTGGGAAATCCCGAAGCAAGGTACGTAAACAGTAGTTCCTTAAGGCACTTTCCCAAGATTGTGGAAGGTGACTTCACTTTGGGAAAATTCAGCGCAACTAGGAGGTTTGTGTAAAATATGTGTTTGCAGTATCTGCAGAGATGCAGGAAGATTGCAGGGATATAGCCCTCTGATTAACAGCTGCCAATCCATTAAATGTGATTGGAAGGGAGAGGGCAACAAATTGGATGAAGGGAGAAAAGAGCTTTTGACTTGCTTACTGCCTGGCCAAATCATTCAGGCAGGTGTGAACTTGGCCAGGTTACAGGATCCAGCCCTGCCATAAATGCCTGACTGTCGATATCTCCTGAGGTATGGATGTTGCAAATGAATGTATTTGTTTCTGCTTTAGGGATTTTGCTGTGCATAATAATGCAACTCTCATAATGAGAACTACAGGAATTTCATACATTTAAATTTGTCCAATTAATTATCCAGGAACGTTTTAATAGGCTTTATCACTGTAATTTCATTCTGAAACAAATATTTCTTTTATTGGATCAAAGATTGGTTTATGATGTTTTTTATTCCCTGCTACTGTTTTCTTTGTGATGTGGCAGCCTCTTCTCATACGAAGGAAAAATCTCTTAGTTCATCTTCTCCCCACCATAGACCATTCCTACATTTCAAGTGAGAAAAGTACAATGATTAAAAAATAAAAGCAAATAAAACTCTTTTTAAAATTATTTTTGCAAGTGACTTTGCAAAGCAACAGCTATGCCATGCCATCATGTAGCACTTTCCAATCATACATGCAAAGGACATTTTAATAATATACCAAGTGGTCATTCCATGTGGGACAAATCAAAATATCAAAACAGGGGAGCATATTTGACCTTAAGCATGTGTGGAGGGGGGGATGTAATTCTGAAAGCTGTGTGAATCATCTTCTCCCTCATCTGGAACATCTCTCAGAATCTTAGAAATGTCAAAAAAGATAAAATGTGGTGGTGGAAGCCAGATTGTATCCCAAGAGACTTTGGGTGAGATTTCTACACAATTGCCAAGGCTATTTCATAGGATTGTTTGGGGAAAATGGAATGATTTCAGGCACACTTCCCTGAACAATTTGAAGGAAATATATGATACACATGTAAACAATAATAATGTTTAAATGTAATAAAGCACTGAATAACAGCCCCCAGGATCAACTTTTTATAGATGGATGGATGGGTGAATATCCCAATATCTAGTGCTGCATCTAGTGATGGTGAACTTCATAGTATAATGACCCAATGGCTGCACACCTACTTAGACATCACATATACCTGTGTCAAAGCATTAATCTCATTGCCCAGACAAGCCCTATTTGATGCTTCAGAGGTACATATACATGACTAGGATCAGATCTATGATATATGTTTGCATTTACTATGTACATAATAATCCTATAAACCCTCAAGGGAGAGGAGCTGACCTGAAAAGATTTCTACAGTGACTACACTGACTACAACCATGAACTCAATGTGGTTTTTAGTTTTTGTACTTTTTTTAAAAAAATGCAGCCAATGTCCATATGTGTCTATGAAGTCACTGTTTCTAACAATAAACGAAGGGATGTTTTCAGTCTGTTCAATTCTGTGAGCCTCTATTCAGTCAATGTATTCATTCTTATTACATTGCCTCTAATACTTAGCATGGCCTCATTCATTTCTTTTTGCTTTCTGTCACATAATTGGTATGATGTTCCTCACTATCTCTGTCCTACTTCAATGCAAATTTGATCAAACCAAATATGCTCATGCCAGTGACAGCAATCAATATTTATTACATATGCAGACTCCCATATGGCATTTAGGTATTAATACATTCAAAATTGGCACAGAGAACCATATTTGGGTTAGACCCAAACATATTTGGGTTAGACCCAGATTAAATTCCTGGCACTTAGATCTTATTGAAGTCAGTGGGATAAATTAGTGAGGGATTAAACTCTACTGATTTCAATAAGATCCAACTGATTATAGTACATTAGGGAGAGAATAATTTTATACCCAGTATACCTTCAGTACAGACTTAAAATGAAAAGTATGTCTCTGCAAAACTCTATCATTCAAGTGTTCTTGTCAGATTGATTGTAGGCAACTTAAAATTCAGAAGCACTTGGTGAATTGGCGATATTACCATTCAGCCTTCAGATTATTATTTTGTTTCTAAAGGGGATTAAAACATTGGTGCTACCAACAGCTAAGGAGCATGCCTAGCATAAAATAAAAGCACTATGCCAAAGCAGTAATTGGACATATTTATTTGTGATCCCCTAACCTTTCATGTATGATTCTGCAATAATCCCTTCTTTATAGTATTTGAAGTGACTAATCTACATCTGTGCAATGAAAACATTGTTTATTAGGCTAATTGCTATTTGAAAAGGTATAGCAGATATTACAAACCAGTCACAGAAGGTTGAGGAGTGGAGAAAAGTAATCTAGTTCCATCAGGCAGCCTAAATTGATGCTGATCATTAGCCATCTCATAATTCTACCTTGCACTGCTGGAGTAATAGAAAGGTGATGAAGGAAATTATCAAGAGACTCGTTAAAGTTTTCTTGAGAGCTCCTCTCTGGCTCTGGCTATTCTCAGCACAGAAAGCATATTGCAGGCAGGTAGTGCACTGTACTATAACCACACAACTACAGCAAGTCACTTTACAAAGGACCAGTTATGTCCCGTAGGTGGAGTTCTTGAGTGTGATGGAATGCAAGAACGCAGAAATAATTGCTTTTTTTATGCAAGTAAGGCGAGTCCCCCATGCTCATTAAAACAAATTGAAGTTTTAAAACCTATATCACTTCAAAAAAATTAATTTACAGCTGTAGGGCTTAATGGCCCAGAGAACATTAAAATGATAAATCCAGAAAGGTGATGTGATTAGAAAAGAATGCTTCTTTGGCTGCAACATGCAGTGCAGGAATAGAACAGTGAGTTGTGGTAGGTTTGTACTTTTGCCTCACCATTCAACACATACAAAGCATGAACTATAGTGTGTGTGTGTGTGTGTACTGCATATCTGCCTTGAAAAATATATACACATAGAGAAATCCATTTCTTCAAAACTGTATAATATCAGTGCATTGTTTATTGCCCAAGCATTAATCTATCTTTAAATTCATACACACATTCTTTTTTTTATAATAAGCAGCATCACTATTACTAATACCAAATTTAGAGGGCCTGTTTCAAAAACGCAAATGCTAAACTTGGAATCTATCTGCCAGCTTCAGTTGATTGGTGGTACAGTAATTTGTTTCATATGAAAAAATGAGACTGCAAATATTTATTTTTTGAAAAAGAAATCAGGTGATTTTTAAAAAAAAAAAACCTGACAAATTCCCAGTCAGCATGGTTCCAACAAATCTGGTACCCACCAGATTTGACAGACTGAACTAAACAGTCAAAAAAATGACATAGCAGTAACTAGTCAACATCATATCAATGTGGAAAGAACACTTCCAGATTATAACCATTGGATTCAATGAATATATCGAACAACAGCAGCACTCTTAAAAAAATTGTAACGAGAATAAATTAGCTTCCTGGAGGAGGTCCTTGGCGTAAATCCAAAAGCTGTGATCCACCAAATAGAAGTAGATTAGCAAGATATTTGTCTTTACATTCTAAATAGTGCTATTCTGTGTCATCTTAATCCCTGATAAAATAAAGTCCAAGCAGTGACTAAATATGCAATACTGAGTGTGTAGCTTTCTTCTGAAAGTTTTCTCTTTAGACCATACAACCATTCCCTAAGCCTCAGGTTGTGACTAATTGGTGACTCTTGCTAAACTGACAGAATTAAACCTTTCTCTTAGAGAAGTCTACGATGATTAGAAAAGCCAGACTGTCTCAATATTCACCTTCACTACCTTAATATATCTGAAAAAGATTTCCAATGATCTATACCAGGGGTCGCCAACCTTTTGGACCTTGGGGACCACCAAACTCATAATTTTAAATCCCAGGGACCACTAACCGGTTCTGTGGTATGGCCTAATTTGTGGGTGTGGCTTGCATGGCTTGTATGTAAATATTACAAATATTTATATAAATGTTTATATAAAAAAGAGCAACTTTTACCCAAAAGCAAGCAAAGCAGGCAGACAGATTGAGTTGCTCACAGAATCACAGCTTCACTCAGAAATCTATCTGCCATTGGTTAGTTCAGTCTGTCATATAAAATTTGCTTGCAAGCAAACTCATAAAATTTGCTAGCAAGCAAACTCACAAAATTAACTCACAAAACACCATGCATGCAAATATTGAATTTTTTATTTTTTTAAAAAGAGCAACTTTTACCTAAAATCAGGCAAAGCAGGCAGGCAATTGAGTTGCTCACAGAATCACAGATTCATTCAGAAATCTATCTGCCATTGGCTATCTGAGTCTGTCACATAAAATCTGGTTGCAAGCAAACTCACAAAATTAACTCACAACACACCATATATGTAAATATTTAATTTTTTTATTAAAAAAGAGCAACTTTTACCCAAAATCAGGCAAAGCAGGCAGGCAGATTGAATCGCTCACAGAATCATTCAGTGATCTATCTTATCCACTATCGACTAGCTCAGTCTCTCCAATTTGCTTGCTGTGAGTCTGCACTGAATAATAATCCTAAGGGAGGTTCGGCTGTGCTTAAAAGCAGAGCCGAAGATCTAAAGATTAGCTAGAAAGCAAGAAATCCAACCATTTCCTGCTTCCTAGCTAATCTAAATCTCCCTGCATAGCAGAACAAAACATGGTCGGAAAAAGGAAAAATAGCAATTTAGCAGGCAAGTTTGCAGGGTAAGGAGTGAGTGGGCGGGGAGGGTTCCCGCGGGCCATGTGGGCAGCACAGCCTTGTGTTTCCATGCATCCTGGATTAATTGCTTTGGGGGGGGGGGTTGCTCTGGGGCTGAGATTTCTCTGTAGCCCACCAAAGTTTTCTCATGGCCCACCAGTGGTAAAAGCTTGGTGCATGTGGGTCAGTGATTTCTACAAAATAAAAGCGTTCCCCACTACCACCCAGACAATTTAGGAATCAATTAGAATAATCAGGAGAAAGTCAAGTTTGTAGCTATTAAATATGCATTTAGAATGAATTATGCCAGAATAGAGAACACTAGGATAAGGTCCCCTGCTATTCATCCACCTCTGAAGAATTTTTCATCCTCCATGATAGCTGTCAAAATTATTTTTGCTGAGACTATGCAAAATGTGGTGTCTTAAAAGAGTGCAATCACATTTCCTTGCTGTAGGACCACTTGTTTTAAAAGTAGTTGAAAAGAGCACTACAGTTTCCAAATTGATTCTGCTAGGCTTGATAGCTTTCTGGCTTTTCATGGGACTTTACAATGAGCGTAATAGGATAGTCTCTTCTCTCATTGCTTTCTAATACAGCACATATGCTTATTTACATGGAATTACTGGAGAAAATTGTCAAATAACCAAAGAATTGATGCAAATGGGAGTTATTCTACAGGATCCACAATTTCAAATTGCCTGATTCTCTATTTTTTTTTAAAGATGTCCCCAATTGCTATAGAAACTCAATAAACCAAAAGTGAACTGAATTTTCCAGACTTAGGTTCCCACTCAGCAATTGAATTGCTTATCTGGGAGACTGCACTTGAAACTAGAGTGAGTGGGTTCAAGGCAAAAACTGAATGTGAATTCATTTAAGTTTAAAGTTAATTGAAAATACAGGTAGTTAATATGAGTACACTAATATTCTGTCATACGTTTAAACACCACTATGCAGTAGCAGCTACTTTTGGAGGACTCCAAAATCTTCATCTTTGGCTTTGGGGGCTGCAAAATATTTCAGTGAAACATGTATGAATATGAGAAAAGCAGTTAACTATACCCCTTTGGATTTAGAGAAAGCATACGATGGAATATATTGGGTTAGTATCAGTTACTAAATGCGGTTAGAGCAGTAAATGAAAGAAGTAGCAAGCATGGGAATAAATTGAATGCTTAGAAAAGGTTCAATATGAAGCTAGTAGTAGGACAATGATGTGTGATAACCCCTTAGCTTTTTAACGTATTTATGAATAACTATAAAAATGCTGTGATGAAATAGGGGATATGGATTAGGGTTGCTATATTGCTGGCTAAGAACTCAAGTGACTTGTGAATAGATTGCATGATGCAGTTAGCTTTGATCTGAAATGTAATGAATCAAAGACCAAAATAGGGTGTTTTAACAGGGACGATGGAGTGAATGATTGCAAATCATACAAAAATGGCCCCAAAAGTTGATAGAATAAATGTTTTTCCATAGAGCTGTCTCGAGTGTCCAGGTTGGGAGGAGCTCCAGTCTCGGCTCTTCCAGGCTGAGCTTGAAAATTGAGGAACGCCCCTCACCGTCACATGGTCCTCGGGCACTCCCCAGTTTTTTGCTCAGCCTCGTGGCTAACAGGCTGTTTTTCCCTTGCTCGGTCGTTCAGCATTCTAGGCCTCTTCTCTCATCGCTTTTCACGTGGATCACCGGCAGGCAGCGCAGGAACTCAGGTTTGAACTCCCCAGGAGTGTTTTTAATATCCGAGCCGTTTCTTTAAGGGAGAAAGCAGCGCTTCGGCGCTCCCCCACCGCCGTTTGCCGCCTAATCGCTCCGCGAGCCGCTTCGTTCTGCCTGCCTCTCCTCGCCTTAGCCGCCGTTCCCCCCGCGACGCCTTCTAGCCCAGGGTGCGCTTCCCTGGTTCTCCCAAAGGCTCTAATCTTCCCTGGGAGTTTACCGCCGCTGGGGCTGCCTCCGTTGCTTGCGGCCTCCATCTCGGGCCCCTGTGGCATCCGCCATCTTGGGTGGGCCCTGGGCGGCCGCCATCTTGGGTGTGCCCTGGAACGGCCGCCATCTTGGGTGTGTCCTGGAGCGCCGCCATCTTGGGTGTGCCCTGGAGCGGCCGCCATCTTGGGTGTGTCCTGGAACGGCCGCCATCTTGGGTGTGCCCTGGAGCGGCCGCCATCTTGGGAGTGGCCGCATGGCCGTCCGCCATTACTAGAGGCCCTTTACAGGCCGCAGCCTTAACTGACTATTAGGCAGCCTGGGATTCCCTCGTCTCAGCCTGTCTTTTATTCTACCAACAGGCCTCCTGCAGAAATAGGGTCTGTTGGCCCTGCAGCCTTTTCCCCAGCAGGCGAGTAGCAGCTCTGCCCCCCACCCCTTCCCGGTCCGTCCGGCAGGGGTAGCTGCCTGGCGTTCACCTTTCTGGCTGATTGGTCTCTGGGCTAGGCCCTGGTTCGTACCAAACCTCTATTTTAAACAGAAAAAATTTTTTTGACTAAAGGGGGCGTGGAACGTGCGTTGGGATTCCCGGCCTCCCGTAGGCCGCATCCAGACCTGGCTTCAGCTTACATTATTCCCTTCTGCCTGCGGCCCCAGGGTCAATGGTTTTTTTTTCAGAGGCCTACCAGTAGGCCGCATTGTTTCCCTGACTCCTGGGCAGATCCTGGGACTGCTCAAATACCTTGCAATCCTGCCTAAGTCTCCACCCAACTAAGGAGTTAGTTGCTTGCCATGTCTCTTCCCGGTTCGCCCGGCAGGGACAGCTGGCGTTTATTCTGGCTGATTGGCCCCGGCTAGGCCCTACTTCCCAACACGTTACAGAACAATTCTGTGGCCTTGACAAAAAGGGTGCAACACGAGCACTGGGAGTTCCAGCCTCTGCTTAGGCTGTACCCAGACCCGTTAACCGCCTCGCATTAACCAGAAAATTTTTTCCTTTTTCTCTCCTCTCCAGATGGCAGACGACAATACCTCTCGTGGCACTTCTCTGAAGGCCAAGGCCAAATCCCACCACCTGCGCAAACAGGCACAGGAACCATCCAAAGCTTCCCAAAGGGATGCCCTCAGGCGACACAGGGCCCTCGAAGGGAAATTGACAGACGCTCTCAGGAGTCAAGCTCTGTGTCCCGGGACCCTTCCGTTCCATCAACCTCCACCCATCCTCCTCTCCCTCCCCTCCTGCTTCTGCTTCTCCCCCACAGCCTGGACAGGCCCCTGAGGTCACCGTGCCCACCACTGCTGTAGAACTGCGCCCGGAGGAGTCTCTCCCCATGGCGGAAATACCCGAAAACCTAATGCAGGCTATGGAGCTGGCCATCCGGCAAAGGGTAGCGCAACAGATGCAGCAGCTGGCCGGTCTGGCTCCTCGGCCCGCGCCCCGAGGCCCTAGGATCAGCGGCCTCGCATGGTCAGGCAACTCCCAAGAGGACTTAACCTTACCTTTGGAGTTGGAGGGAATGGAGTCCCAAGAACCCGGGGACCCTTCCCTCTTTGGGGACGAGCAGGACCTTGACACGAGGTCCCTCATAGGCAGTGAACTCCTTTCGGGAACAGGTCCCCTAGAAGGGGACATGTCGGAGGACGAGGGCCTCCTCCAGGTCAGCCCGCGTTTCTAGGGCTCTTTAAACCGCACCTATTTAGGTCCCTCCTGTTCAAAGCCAGGACCACCTCGGGCCTGAACCCCCTCCCCACCCAACCCAGCGGTGGCAGGGGTTCCTCCCGACTCTCTCTTCTCTCAGCCCATGGCGGAAACTGAGGTGATCCCTGTCCCGCCCATATTCTCAGACATGGTTTCTAGGCAGCTGGCCTCCTCGGGGCCCCCCCCCCCAACGCCCAGGACAAGCGGTTTTTAACCTGGAACCGCAGTTCTCCACCTTGCTCGACCCCTCCCCGTGGACGAGCCCGTGGTGGCCTGGTTTCCCGCTCTACTCCCAGCGACTCACTCGATGCTCTCCAGCCCGAGGACAAGCGAGCTGAACTGGCCCTGTGCCGGGCTCACCTCTCTGATGCTTGGGCAGTCAGGGCTTCCACTGCCGCGTCGTTTTTCACCAGGTCTTCCATCAAGTGGCTCCAGCAGCTCAAGCAGCATGTCCCCACAGCCAATCTCAGGGCGCACCAGGACATTGCCAAGATCCTGGCCGCGGCCGAGTTTTGCAGACGCCACCTTCCAGGCGGCAAAGTTCTCCACCAGGGCCATTTCGTCCCAGGTTACCGCCCGCCGTCTACTCTGGCTCCGCCACTGGCAAGCGGACGTTAAAAACAAGACTATGCTAGCAACAGCCCCTATCTCTGGGGGAAGTTATTTGGACCGGTTCTCGACCCATTCCTGGCCGAGACCCGAACAAGCGCAAGTACCTCCCTTCCCTCTCTAGGAGGTCCGACTTCAGAGGCTCCCCCTCTCCTCGCCAGGTTCTTCTCACTCCTCCTCCTTTGCCAGATACTACCGATCCTCTCCCTATAGATCTCCCTACCGAGCGGAGCCGGATGGGTCCGGAGGTAATTCTTCCAGGAAGCCCTCCCGGGATCCGGGAGAGGTTCGTTCCGTGGATTCTCGATAATGCAGTCGCCCTCAGGCGCTTGTCCCTTTAAAAAAAAAAAAAAGAGGAAGGAGTGCGAGAAGGCCTTCTCTACTCCGACCTTTAACCCCTGCTTGCAACAGGCTCCTACCCCAGGAGCACTCTTGTCCTCCTCACCCTGCCCTGGGCAACTGGTCGGCAACACATCTACCCCCATTCAATGCTAGCCAGGGTCCCTTCTTGCGCTCCCGGGCCTCACACAGATCTCTGCGCCTCCCCTCCTTCTCTCTGTCCCAGAGTTCTCCCAGGGGAATTCCCAACACGGGTCGATCTTCCCAGTTTCTTGAATCCCGGTCCCAGTGCACACCTGTTGGCCTCTTTGGCGGGACTTCCTCCCGGATAGCTCCGCCTCCTCTTTAGGCCCCTTGTTGAGACATTCCAATATCCAGGGTTTTCTCCTGTTGGGCATGCCTTCCAGCGGGTCATCAGGGTTCCAGGAGAGATTCTATACCAGACGGGCCCCACCCGCAGGACTAGCCAAGCTTTGGTATGTCCCAACCTGGACACTCGAGACAGCTCTATGGAAAGGGGCGTTGGTTCTTACCTGATACGCTTCTTTTCGAGAGCTGTTGAGAGTGTCCAGCCCCACCCGTAGGCCGTCTGGTGGGAAACCTGGCTGTTCGACCGAGCAATCTAATATATTTTTTTCCTGAGTGTGATGAGAACAGGACTTTCCTTCTCGTCTGTGCAAAAACCTGGGGAGTGCCCGAGGACCATGTGACGGTGAGGGGCGTTCCTCAATTTTCAAGCTCAGCCTGGAAGAGCCGAGACTGGAGCTCCTCCCAACCTGGACACTCTCAACAGCTCTACGAAAAGAAGCGTATCAGGTAAGAACCAACGCCCCGTTTCTACCATTTTCTTAATATTGGGAGAGCAGGAGCTAAACACACCTCTTGAGGAGCACATTCCATATCCTGAAAGCCATACAGAAGAATATTATTCTTATTTATTTGATTTATATGGCCACCCATCACAAATAGATGACTCTGCATGGCTAACAATGTTCAAAATAGATAAAAGCATATAGATACTTATTTAAAAATAGAACATACAGCATCAGGAGAAATCACAAAAACATCAACTAAAACAAGTAAAAAACTGTTGTATGGGCTATATCACACACACAGACTCAAGCAGAGAACAAGGTCTTAAAGTCTTTATGAAAGGCCAATTCGATTTCCAGAAGGTGATTCCAGAAGGCAAATATAATGCCTGAGGGTCAGTGAGAGTCCAGGAGGGAATGATTTTGCACATAATCAGATCCTAAACCAATTAGGGAAGCTTTAGAAATAGAATTTTTTATTGGCCAAGTGTGGTTGGACACACAAGGAATCTGTCTTGGTGCAAATGCTCTCAGTATACATAAAAGAAAAGATACATTCGTCAAGAATCATAATGTATAATACTTATGATAGTCATAGGGTACAATAAGCAATCAAATCATACTAGGAAACAGTCAATATAAATTGTAAGGATACAAGCGATAGTTACTGTCATACAGTCACAAGTGGGAGGGGATGGGTGATAAGGAGTGGTGAGAAGATTAATAGTAATAGTAGTGCAGACTTTGTAATAGGAACAGTGTTGAGGGAATTATTTAACAGAGTGAGGGCTTTTGGAGAAAAACTGTTCTTGTGTCTAGTTGTTCTGGTATGCAGTGCTCTATTGCATCGTTTTGAGGGAAGGAGTTGAAACAGTTTGTGTCCAGGATGTGAGGGGTCTGTAAATATTTTCACAGCCCTTTTTTTGACTCGTGCAGTATACAGGTCATTGATTGAAGGCAGGTTGGTAGAATTGTTTTTTCTGCAGTCCTAGTTATCCTCTGAAGTCTGTGTCTGTCCTGTTGGGTTGCAGAACCAAACCAGACAGTTATAGAAGTGCAGATGACAGACTCAATAATTCCTCTGTATCGGCAGCTCCTTGGGCAGTTTGAGCTTTCTGAGTTGGCGCAGAAAGAACATTCTTTGTTGTGCTTTTTGGACGACATTTTTGATGTTAGGTGTCCATTTTAGGTCATGTGAATAGAACCTAGAAATTTGAAGGTCTCTACTGTTGGTCAGTGAGAGCATCTGCTATTGGGTGGACTTGTACCAGGAGGGAATGATTTTGTAAATAATCAGATCCTAAACTAATTAGGGAAGCTTTATTTCTGGATAGGCATCATATAATCCCTCTACATTATATTGTGCAGCAGCATATGCTTACCACCAACTGAAATTTCCAGACATTTTCTGACAATGAACTTCATATAAAATCAGAACATAAGAGATGGTCATAAGTTATGGTACCTCTACCTTTGCTTCTTAAGTCCATTTCAGAACTCAGCTGACCTTAATTAAACTTAAAACTGAGATATAAAGATACACAATTAGCAGCCTTCGTTGTACATGCTTCTGAATCCATTACACAGCTTTCTTCAAGAATGTTGAGATGGCACCTCTGAACTACAATTTCCCTTGCTGGCTAGGATTCCTGAGAGTACTTGTGCAAACACCTTTGGGGAATACCAGATTTGTGAAAGCTTTATTCAGTTGAAGGCAGGACAGAAAACCTTTGAATCCTTCCAAAGATGGATGACTACCACACCTCCATATATCAAACTAACATGTCAAGGAAGATGCCTCAAGCTAATAAAGTTAATGTACGCAAGAGTTATCTTGCTTATCTTAAATGCAAACAAACATTAAATCATCTGATTTGCTGTGCCAAAACCAAAGCATTATATTGGCTGTTGATCTATTTTGGCTCTCACTGGAGCAACTTCATCTAGGTGTCTTGTAAAAAAAAAATGCTGGACTAAATGGGTTGCTGTTATAAGACTAGGAGGGTTGCATGGAGATTCTCAATGCTTCTTATTGCCTCAGCAATTTAATACACACTGAGGCATATATTTCTCACAGATGACACTAATAGTAACAAGTGACACTAGAATAGGCTTCTCCTGTCAAGCTTGTCACCCATGTGGTCATCACTCAGTAGAGCTGAGGAGCCAGGAAAATTAAGAGCTCCTTTATGATGCACAGTTGTGACAGAATAAGACACGGAAACTAGTCTGAGATGGGAGTAGATTCATCTTGGAGAGGTGCAAATGGCTGCCACAAAGGCTTACCTTCATGAAGCCCCTCCCCCATCCAGATGGTTTTGTTGAGAACTCATAAATAGGAGCCATGAAGAAATAACGTAGGTCAGGGTACAAGGGAATTAAATACATATGTGAATCATATACATAAACATTCTATTTAAATTGAATAAATAAAAGTGACGCCACTTCAATGGCAAAAACGCACTCCCCAATTGTAAAAGGGACAAAAGGAATAACCTGGAATTTGAGTTAGTCCTAGCAAAATGATCTCAGGATGAAAGCAGCAAGTTCCCACAAACTCAGATAATAATAACCTGAGAAGCCAAAGAAATTTGATATCTGATTAAGATCTTTTGCATTGCTACTGAAGTTTAGACTATAAAAGGCTCAAAACATGTTTTGCCTTGTTTGTAAATTCTCATTGTGACTTGTTTCTGCTTCCTTGCTCTAAAATTCCATTCATAATTCAAATTGTGATGATGGGTTTTTGTGACAATTTTGCACCTGCATGGCTCACAATTGTCAGATCTGGCATCCACAGCTGTCAGCTACCCTTAGTCCATGAGAAAGAGTAATAGTTGTGATCTATTTCTTAATCAAGGGTGCCATGTAATTAATATGCAGTCCTTAATTATCCTAAGAATATATAATCCTTGTAAAAAAATGTTTGCATTTCATTTCAATATTCACTCTAAACTTATGAATTGTAGAAACACTATCAGCAGAAATATATAGAATATTTCCAACATTGGTCTACAGAGATCACTTAGGAATACCACTTGGAACTTAGAAAACATCAAATGAATGATCCCCAGAATAATAGTGCTATTATCAATAAAAAATTCAAGGTTTTGGGTTTCTCTCAGTACTTATAAGCATGGTATAATCAGGGGTGAGATTCTACTGGTTTGCACCTATTCGCTAGAACCAGTTGTTAACTTTCTAAGCAGTTCAAAGAACCAGTTGTTAGAAGAAATCTTTTGTTTTTTCCACTTTAGTGGCCCAATCCTGTAAGGAAGGCAGGAAGAAAACGTTGGTGTTGCTTATAGAAAACTGCCTTTCTCTTAACCCTTATTACATTCTTGACTTCCTATCTCCGGAGTTTCTCTGGAGGTTTTTTCCCCTCCTTTGCTGGTAGTTTGCTTGTGTGGAGCCCGAAATTGACATGTGTAGCCATTTTACTTGGAAACCTGACAGTTTGACTTTTTAAAGGGGAAGGGTTGTTTTAAGCTTTTTACACTGCTGTTGGGAGGAAATACTCCCCCTGTTGGAGTTAGTACTTTGAAGAAATAATTGAATAATGAAGCAGAGCTGCCGGAAAGAAGCTTTTAATGACAAGGAATCAAGATGAGTGGCATTCAGCAAGGCTTCTTGGCTAGCTAGAAAGATTGACATTCAAACATGAGTTTACATACCCCTTTTGAGTTTTGGTCTAAAACTGGTTTTTGGTGATGCTTGGTGATGTTTAATCCTGTGTTTATTGATGAGGTAATTTTCCCTATTCAGCTTTGTTTGGAAGGAAAAAAGGTTAATCTCAGTTCCTGAAAAGAAACTGGATTGAGAAATCTGGCTAGTTCCTGTGTCTATTTGTTCTGGTAATTGGTTTAACAAGCAACAGCTACTGTTGTGAATTTTTTTTTCTCGTGATCAAACTGTAATCAGCCTTGAAATAATCACTGTTATGCAAAATTAACATTCATCAATTCTCTTTCTTCCTATATAGATCTATTTAATCAAACCTACTGTCCCCCATCTGATTCACCGGAACTACAAGCATTCAGAATTTCTATCTATGGGCATTCTTGTGTGGGAAATTTGGGAATTGTAGTTCCATCAGGTTACAACCACCATAAACCACAGCCATGAGCCAATTGGAATCAAGCAACATGGCAGTAGTGAGGCTATTTCAGATACCCCGCCCCCCCAGTTGTGTTCAATTATGGGAGACTGCTGAAACAAATCCCTGGAGTTTTCTTGGCAAAGTACTTTGGAAGTGGTTTGCTATTGCCTCTTTCCTAGGATTTCAAAAGGATGACTGGCCCAAGATAACCCAGTGGGCTTTGTTCTACCCTAACCTAAAGATGAAACTAGAACTCGTGGTCTCCCAGTTTCTAGCCTCTAATTTTCACTAAAACAAAACTGCCTTTTCAACGAGAAGAAATCAAAGAAGCAACTGTTGTATTTTGCCTTAAGGGAGGCTGTTAATTAATGGAGTAGCTTAACAGCACCCTACAAACAGAAATAATCTAAAACCTATCTTCTTCTACCACATCTAGTGTACTGGTAAAAAGGAAAATATTGTATAGAAGCTCAATTACTGTACAGAAGAATTGAACAAAAAAAGATCACAGTATCCAAGATATGAGCAAAGATTTGGTTACTGAAGATTTGGTCACTGAACTAGAGCAAATATTCTGAAAGTTAATGTTAAATGGGCCCTAGAAAATATTGCTAACATGAAAACAGCAGGAGTTGATGAAGTTTCAACAGAAATGTTTGAGATGATGCTATTAAAGTGCTACTTGCACATTGGAAGCAACTAAAGAAGATAGCAGGGGCCGAAGGACTGGAAAAGATTAATTTGTATTCCAACCCACATACCTCAAAAGGAGAGGCAATGCTAAAGTTTTGAAACTATTGCATTTATAGGAGTTCTAACTTCAACAATATGATGAAATGAGCTAAACCTATGTTCTAGTCCAGAGTTGCCCCTTTCTGGTTTTGCGGAGGGGGGGGGAGCTCGTTCTGCACTAGTGATGGGGAAGCACATACAGCTGTAGTTGCCTGAGTGAGGGGCATGTGCACCTGGCCCACACATAAATGGAATGTGTGCGAACATGTTCATCTGCTTTGTGCAAGAGCGGATGTGTGCATGCACACACTCACCCACCACTTTGGCCCAGTTCTGAACAGTTCATGGTAGTGGGCTGGGGCCTAGGGGTTGGGGATCTCTGTCCTACTCTACTTTCAGTCATGGAAGTTCTCTGTTCAACTTTGGGACATTCACTATTTCTTAACCCAATCTAACCCACAGCACTGTTGAGGAAAAAAAGAACAGGAGGCAATTCATATGGAGTTGATATTCAAGAGGTAGTATATAAATCACAATAAATAGACTTGCTAATGATACCATGTTGAGGAAGAGAGGAAGAACTGAGAAAGCCTTCTTGAAGATAAAAAGAAGAGGGGAAAACTTGGTTTGCTGCTCCACATTTTTTTTTTAAAAAATCAAACTTCACATTACATCAATATGCAATGCCAACTGAGCACAAATAAAGAGGAACTTGAAGTAGTAGCATTTAATCTTCCTGACTAAATCATTCATAGAGATGTGAATTACTATAGCCATGAAATAAGAATATGACTATTTGGGAGAAAGACTGATCAGACAACACATTAACGTGTAGTGACATCACACTAACAAATAGGCTGTGGGCTACCGCTTTTCAAGTTATAACATATGGCTATGAACGTTGGACCATAAAAAATGCTGAATGAAGAAAATTGGTGCCTTTGAATTGTGATGCTGGAGAATACCCTGCACTGTAATGAACAAATTATTTAGTGCTAGATGAGGTAAAACCATACTGCTCATAGAAGCCCTAATAATGAAATTAAAGCTTAGATGTTTTGGACATATAACTCAAAGGCAATAGTCAATGGAGAAAGACCCTGCTTTTTGGAAAAAATCAGAACAATTGAGATAGAAAAGACCAAAGTTGACAAGATGGTTGGCTAATGGTACAAACATAACCTTACAAGAACTCAACAAAATTGCTACTGACAAACAATCCTGGAGAACCAATATCCATCGAGTCATGAATGAACCACACTAAAGAAATCTTTGCAACCAGACTCACGTCCCTCTGCTCAAATTGCTATTATAGTTTCATTTAAAAGTTAAAATCAGCCATATTCCCTGCAGATACATTGAAGATGGTCTTAATGAAGCATTAGTTCAGCACCAAAGATATGCAAAAGTATTATCCTGTTGGAAGATCTGCTTTCCAATATTTTCAGTTATGCCACTAGCTGCATTCCCATCCTCTTGCTAGATGATTAACTATAAACCAGAAAGTAAGCAGAATAGGAATAACTATGAAAAAAAAACTATCTGATCCAACTGAAGATTGAGTACAGATTTGAGCTGAGAAATTGTAACAAGGTTTTAAAATTTAAAAAAATTAACAAAACTTTGCTTTATTAATATGGAACATATACACATTCTTGTCAAGCTTCTCCAAAAATATATCAGGAAATTAAAAAGAAATCAAGCAACGCAAAAGCATAGGGAAAAATGTAAAGTGACTCAGCTGCATAGAATTTTAGAAGAAACAGATGGTCTGAATTCAGACCAGGTCATTATTAATTGCCTAGACAGGTTATTTTTGTTGGGACTGAGGGAGGAAATTTCTCACTTCCTGGTCCGTTTATATGCTGCCAGTAGCTTTTGATAATATTAGTGATGGTATGCTGCTAGGATGCCTGCAAAGTTTGTGGAGACACTGATCTTCAGTGATTCTGCTCCTGAGTAAATGATTCCAGTCTGTTAGGATGAGATAACAATATTTGACACTATATGTATGTAGCTGCTCCACAGTGCTTGCTACTCCTCTTCTATATCAGGGGTGTCAAACTCACATCGCCATCAACATATCTGAGTTAAACCAACCGTGGGCATGGCCAGCGCATGAGCATCCGGCCCATGGGCCAGGATTTTGACAGCCCTGCTCTATATCAACCTGCTAGATGAGGTCTTCTGCTGATCTGAAGGGAGCTATCATTAGGCTGATAATATTCAGCGGTATATTACATTACCTAGTCAAGTTTTAAAAGTTTTAATAGAATAACAGAGTTGGAAGGGACCTTGGGGGTCTTCTAGTCCAACTCCTTATTCAAGCAGGAAAAACCAAACCTTTTCAGACAAATTGTTGTCCAATCTCTTCTTAAAAACCTCCAGATTGGAGCACCCACAACTTCGTTGATTGTTCGGTCAGGAAATTTTATGCAATGAAGTTTGAACAAATGTCTGGAGCTCTGAAGAAGGCAAAATAAACTTTGATTAAACCCATCCAAGGTTGAGTTGCTATATATAATTCAAGTATGTTGAAATATTGATAATCACTCTGAATAGAATTATGTGCATTCCAAATGAACTGGTTCAAGAGCTGGGTATCCTTCTGGACTCATGACTATTGCTCAAACAACAGGCAGAGTCTGTGGCTGCATGGGGTGGGGGGGAGTATGCTTACCTTAACCCCATATGCTAGTTTCAATCCTATCTGGGCCAGGAGGCTTTAAAGATGCCAAGCCATCTTTTTAGCACCATCTGGTTTGATTATTGTAATAGGTGATATTTCATGGAGCAGCCTTTGCATAGTCCAAAAGCTGCAGCTGTTTTGGGATATGGTGATAGGAGTCCTGCTGAGTCAGTTTACAGAACTGCAAAATTGCAGTGCTAACATTGTTGCATTACTTACCTGCAGATTTTTGGGCCCAGTTCAAAGTGCTGGCCATCACCTTTAAATCACTATGCTGTACAAACTAGCACTGCAATACTATGCTGCCTTGTCAGCAATGAATTTGCCCATTAGTAGGGATGAATGATTGTTAAAAAAAATCTCCCCCATTCATCAAAGGTCAGAAATTTCTGATGGGTTCTACACTCTGGAACTCTTTTCCCTAGGTCTGTGCAACCACCTCCCTCATTACATTTCAAAAAACCCTCCCAAACAGCCCACCTGCAAAGCGCCTTTTTAAACCCAAATTGATTCCTATTAACTTCCACTAGGGTCATACAGTCTGTCTTTTGTAGCAATTTATATTTTTAATCTGTTGTGACCCACCCAGAGGCTTGACTATTTATTTTTTAAAACCCATTCCCCAAAATAAAACCCAGATATATGGCAATACTATGGCCACAAAAAGTGGGGAAATAATGGCTTTCCAATAGTATAGACAGTAGAGAGATTCTGCTAAATCAATTTTAATAGAATAAGAGAGTTGGAAGGGAGCTTGAGGGTCTTCTAGTCCAACTCCCTGTTCAAGCAGGACAAACTATACCTTTTCAGACAAATTGTTGTCCAATCTCTTCTTAAAAACCTCCAGTGTTGGAGCACCCGCAACTTTTGGAGGCAAGTCATTCCATTTATTAATTGTTCTGTCAGGAAATTTCTCCTTAGTTCTAAGTTGCTTCTCTCCTTGATTAGTTTCCACCCATTGCTTCTTGTCCTGCCCTCAGGTGCTTTTGAGAATAGTTGACTCCCTCTTCTTCGTGGCAGCTCCTTAGATATTGGAACATTGCTATCATGTCACTCCTGGTCCTTCTTTTGGAATAAGCTAATTTTTTTTCTCATATTCTTCTTTTCGACTGGAAACATATATCCAAATTATATTCAATACTAGTAAGTTCCTCAAACTTAAAAGATGTTTTGAGAAGATTGAGATATCATACTTTGTTTCCTTTTCTATCCAATCTAAGTGGTGAATAACACACAATTATACTACAGCCACATTGACATTTTAAATGTAACAATAAAAATAATTAAAAATAACAATTCTATTTTAACATCTTTAAATGACCTTTTATAAATGCTTAAAGTGGAAGCAAATTTCAATCCACACATTTCCTTAAAATACAGCAAAATAAACCACTTTCACTGGGTAACAGCAATGTATATTTAATAGGACATTAAAATCCTATTCAAGCCTGGGAAATAAATTGTAACTTAGAGCAGCAATGATGTCACATGGCTATGCCTATTCAGTTTCTACGAGACTTTCGATTTCAGAAAGTATCAGCAAAATAATTTTCTGCACTCCTTTTGGTCTGCAGGCACTGTGGTTGCTGACCTACATTTATAAACACAACAAAGTAGAATTCCATTTGCTATTTTTGTTGTTCCGCAACTTATTTGTCCCCTGCCTAGATTTAGATATGCAGCAAACAAAATCATACCCCTATCCATCATCAGTAAAGTCAGGGTTGATTGGTTCCTCTCCCAAACTGAGCCATTTCAATGCAAGTATAATCAGATCTGCTGAAAATTGCCAGCAGAAATGCTTACATTCTATTGCTGCTGTAGTACTTTTTTCTGCGAAAAACAAGATTACTTCAAAATTAGCTGCTAAAAGATATTGTGCATAAAACAATGTTGTCTAGTCTACAAAGTTTTTTTAGTCTAAATATACAGCACCTGTGTGTGTGTGTGTGTGTGTGTTTGGCTTTGTTCTGGACTTCTCTTCCTATTGCTTTCTTGAGCAATGTGGTCTCCCTCCAGTGGCAAAAAATGGTTCTAATTACATTTCAGTCTGGGGATGACAAGTCCAGTACTTCATGCTGTACTTGCCAATCATTTTTACCGATATCTGTTATATATCCATCATACAGAGTTCAGATTTTTTTCTTCTATGCCAGAGCAAATGTCTCTCAAAACAAAGAATCAACATTCTAGCACTTGTTTGCAACAACTGTGACTGAAATTTGATAGACAGATCAGGAGTAATGTTATAGTAAGCAAATAATAAAAATTTAAAAAATGGACAAAAACGCCCCATTCATTACGAAGGGAATGCAGAAATGATGTCAAGACAGAAAACTCATGGTTCAATTTGATCCTTGTCTTCTGAGAGGAATCACTGTGTCTGGTAGTAAATAGCCATATAGCTAATCTAGGCAAGTGAAATCAAATATGGTCAAATATCTTGTGAAGTTTTTGTTGGTTGTTGAAAAACAATTCTTGAAATTGTTGTTGAAAAACAACTGATTTATTCAGAATCCTCACTGAATGGTAATTAAAATAAACTTGAACTTGAAAATAAGGTGGATTTTTAATTTGTTTTGAGATACCATTGTGAAAACAATCTAAAAATCAGAGTGCTCAAGTTCATGAAAAAAAGTTTTTATTGGAAATGGCTGAAGTATAACAGCAACATTGTAGTATCCCTACCTATAAGGGAAAAATAGACCTGATTTTAGCATCTGATTTAATTTTCAGATATTTAAACTATATCTCATTTATTATCAGCACAATAACCATAAATGCTAATTCTTCTCATGCTAATCTTTTAAATTTTATTATCATAAGGATATATACTTGTTGACATTGAGTCACTTTCATAATTGTTTAGCATACTGTTGCTTTAGTCAAACTTCTGAATGCAAGACACAATGAGGCATAGTGTTGTAACACCAATAACATTCTACCTGTGTAGAGACAGAGTTGAAAAATCATTCTGACATAATGTGCTTGGAACTTTCAAAATCTTTGACAGTTATGTCATCTTGTAAGAGAGTTTAAGATGTATATTTCAGTTGATCCAAAGTTTATTGCAGAGTATACACCTCATTCTTTGTTTCTACATAAAAGAAAAAGATGTGTCTGAGACTCTTGATGACTGCAATCCCAGAGTTTTCTTGGTAAGGGTTTGCAATTACTTTAAAATTTCCCAGTCCAGCCAACAGCCTTAGAATCTCCAGGTAATTCTTTTACCCAAATATTAATCAGACAAAAACCTGCTCAGCTTCTCAGTTTAGCCAGGGTCAGCAAGGTATTGTCCTTTTCTAAGGTACATATTAACTATTAATGAAAGTTGACTTGTGTCTGTGCTCCAAGCAAGTATTGGATCAAATGTAATTTTACGATTTCTTAAAGTTTCTTAGAGTTGCAATGGCATGGTTTTGGATTGCCTAAAACTTTAATGGGTTGCAAACTGCCAGTTCATTCAAAATGATACATCTATGGATACTTTAAAAAGTCTTAATGATTATATCTTTAAATAGGGAAATCCAGGGTGAATTTGTATATGCTTATTCTGCTGTTCATACCACTGAATTCAATACTTGTAGCTAACTTTGGCTCTTTTGCCATCTACTAAATACATCTTCCAGTTATTTCTAAATGTGTATCAAAGCTGACTCTCTGAATGGCTAGGTTGACACAATGTACTAAGTCACATTTTGTTTTTAACCTTTTAAAGTTAGGCCTAGTAATCCTGTTTACACAACGTTTATCTTTACAAGCTAATTCACAAATCCCAGCAATTGGTTTTACACATTGTGCTAAGCTAAAATCACACTAAATAAATTAGAGATTAGTATGCTATACAAACCTCTACAAGGAGAGATTTTGAGAACACTCAGTGACGATAGATTGTTTGGAGATGTAGAATTTCCAAGCCTACTTACCAGCTACATTTGTAACAATTGTTTTCAGTGTGCCAAATGAAACAGTAAGGTTATTTTCTATGTGAGAGTTCTTCTTTTTGATAACATTGGGTGGTGATAAACAAAAACATTGTTAAAAAAAAACCCCAACTCTATCTTTTTAGCCCTGTAATATTGTTCGTTCTTCTCTGAAAAGTAGCCTGAGTAACCTTTGGCTGATAGTAGCCAACTAAACAATGGAATTCAAGAGATTAAATCTATTCACTTTACCCCAAACTTTGCATCTGCAGACATTACCATTGGAGGCACTTAGTTTTAATTGGTGCTCCCTTCAGGTTGTTTCCAACCTGGTTAACTATCCTTTGGTCACAATTCTGTGCAGACTTAATTGAAAGGACCACCAAAGGAAGAATTATGGTATTATTCTCTTCGCCTCCTCTCCAGCTCACTAGAGTATATTAAACAAACATCAAGCCACTTCCTCAGCTTGGTGCCTCTTCAGCTTCAGTAGTTGGGTGAATTCCCAAGGTTCACTTCACCCTTTCTGAAACCATCCAGTGGACCAACAGCTGTAGCTTACCTTATGTATGCCATCCTGGGAAACAGGTTTAAGTTATTATCCTAAACAAGGGATCTCTAATGGGAGGAGGTCGAAATCAATTTTGCCAGATACTCTGATCTTTCCACGGCAGTGCGAGGCGATTGTTCAGTTTATGGTAAGTAAACTCAGAAGAAATGGGCTAAAGCTTTTTTTTTTTAAAGCGGGTAATAAAATTATAAAATAGCAACGGCATCGCATCTTTTTTATTTCGGCTCCCCTTTCAGTCACTACCACTGAACGCTTGTGTGGCGAGACACAAGCAGGCTGCTAAAATAATGGCTTCAGCGTACACCCACCAAGGATACAGTTACATAAACAAATAGGCGGATCAAAACACCCATTTCTTTTCCAAATGGTTCGGTGCGGCTGCTACAACGTTTTGCCTTGAAAAGATATTGCAGAAAAGCATGTCTGCGCCTTCTCTCATTCCCAGCCTGGGGTTTTTGTTTTGCTTTTCTCTGTGCAAAGCGGTCGGGAACGACCTGCGATTCTTACTCCCTTCTCTATGGAGATTTAGCTAACACACAAGATGGACGGAGCAGGCAAAGCCACTCGAAGCAATGCTTCACCGCCTAGCCAGGGGAAAAAAAAAAAAAGCTTCGGCGCCCGCTCTCACGCAACGAGACAAGGCTGAGAGAAAAGGCGGGGCTCGCTAACTGCTCCCGTCGCCCCATTGGCTCGCCTTTAATCATTTTGCATGTCTCGGAGCCTTCTTTTATGCGCTCGGCTTTGCCACGTGATCGGAGAGGTGGTTGGGACTTCCTGTTTGAGGTCAGGGAGGGGAGGGAGAGGGATTCTCGCCTCTCTCTCTCTCCCTTCCTCTCTCTCCCTTCCCCTCTCTCTCTCTTTCTCCTTCGCTCCTTGCTCCCTCCCCCTCGCCCCGTTGTGGTCTCGCGCTGGCTGCCTGCCGGAGCTCTTGTCAGTTAGTAACAAAATGGCTGCGGTGGCAGCAGCTCTGCTCCTGAAGCGGAGGACACAAGCGGCGGAGGCGACGGCGGCTGTTGCTGCTGCTGCTGCTACTACTACTGCAAGGAGGAGTGGAGGGCCGGGTCGGCGGCATCACTGAACCCAGCGGCGTTGCTTGTCCTGCCAGCGGCCCAACCCCTTTTCCCTTACAAGCGAAAAGCTCGGTCCGAGAAGCCGTCCCTGCGGCTGCTGCCTCCATAAATCCCTCTGGTTCCCCCAGAGAATCTCTCGTCAATCGCTGGGGAGGGACAGGAGAGCGAGCGGCTGCTGCTGCTGCTGCTGCTGTGGATTCTGCTCTTGACTGGGTGGATCCCGCGGGGGAGAGGAAACGACTGACGGACCTCCTTGCGAGAAACTCAGTTGCGGGATCGCCCCGGGTTTTGCGGATCCTGTCTTTGTGAGAAAGAGACTGGATTTTGCCTTCTTCTCTGGATCCACCTATGTTTGGCTTGTCTGGGTGGATCCGTATGAAAGACAGTGGTGGGCTCCCTACTCACCACGAAGCCTATTTTCTGGATCCTTTTTAGGATTCCGGTACATGAGAGAGACTGCTGGAGCTCCTTTCCTTGGATCCACGTATGAAAAGCACTGCTGGTGGATTTCCCTGGCATTTGTGGATCCTTGCCTGGATTCTTCTCTCCCTTGGATCTTCCTGAAAGAAACTGTTAAGACCTTTTTTTTTCTGCTTGTGTTCTACGTCTCGCTTTCCTTTAAAAAAAAAAAAGACTTAACTGGGTACTTGGATCTCTGTCTCAGAGTCTTCTGGCTGTTTTTTGTTTTTCTGACCTAATCTTTAAACTTTTGAATGGGTTCGATATTATCCATTTTAATTTGCACTTTTGAAAACAAAATATTCAAATGCTCCTCCGTGTAAACTGAGAATCTACCAACACCTTTTTAAAAGCCGTATCCTGAACAACTACAAAGCATACAGATTTCACGCTCATCCTGACGGTATATTTTTGCTGCAACCATCTATGTTTAATTTTAAAAACAAAATTCTCTGTGCAGAGTTTAACTGAGAACTCATAATTGTGAGTTTTGCTTCATTGAAGAAAAGAATAATTCTTGTTTTGGAATTGGACCTGCTTCTGCTGCACTTATCTTCTGGGCTGGAAATAAAACTGGAGCATACAGCTCTTTTACTGTTGGTTTCTTGTCTGATTTTCCCAACCCCCTTCCTCCTCTTTTGTGGCAGAATATTTTTGGTGGTTTTTGTTTTTCGTTTTAATTTGGAACAAGCATAGATATTGAAAAAAAAAAAACTGACTTTGGCCGTGAGAGATTTTTTTCATATTCAACGTGAAAAATACGGGTATTTTTTGTAAGAAAAAGCATTAAAAGAAAGGAGCACGGTAGTGAAACTCCCAGGCGCCGGACAAAATATTCATTTGTTCTTTTTCAAGGAGACCGAGTCGAAAGCTGCCAAAGAGCCCCAGAAGGAAACGAAGCAAGGTAAGAGAAGGACCATTCACATTTTTAATGTGGAGGCAGAAAAGTTAGATGGAAAAAGACCTCTTACGAAGTTAAGTGCCTGCAGTTCCCTATGAAGTAGCTCTTGATCCAGGACTATACTAACTGTAATCTGTTTTTTAATCATGTAACTATTAAAATGAAAAATTAACAAATCTCCCACTCAAGCTAATGTATTCACAAGCTAAACATATCCCCAATTGACAGCTTCAGATGCTTTAAAAACTTCAATATTTCTCACATTCCTTGTTGCTACTGAAAACTCCAAATGCCTCATTTATTAAAAAAGATGGAAGAAAATGGAAATAATGAGAAATGATTTCTTGAATTATTAGGGTTTGCATGCTGTTGTCATGTGGTGTGCTGTTTGGAAAATAGTGACAATTAATCTTGGCAATTTCAGTGTATTGCTACACTAGAGAAGCTGATTGAATGTAACCAAGTGGTCAAACCTTGAACTTCATCTATGATTAGTTGGGCATTTAAATAATGATAGGTGCAATTCTGTATAGACTTATTTGAATTAAGTTCCATTGTGTTTAGTGGGACTTACCAATTGGTAATGTGCAAAGGATTGCTGTCCCCCTTCCCAAGTAGTTTTTCTGATGTCTCCATTTCTTTGCTGAAGTATTCTTAATGCTAGATTCCCCCCCCCCCCTTTTCATGGTATTTTTCATTCAATGTAACATGATTAAGAATAAACACAGGGATAGAATGACAATTTGCATATAATTTACTATGGAATTTTGCTGAAAGTGTACCCAAATTCCTTAGGTTATTTAGATAAAAAACTGGGCTGTCTAGAAACATAGTTGATGCATAGAAGAGTATTATACTTTTAATATTATAAAGGTGACTAAGGCTGATTTAAAATTATTAATGATTTTGTCATTTTATAAACAATGCTAAAGAATGCTTCGATTACTTAAAAGTCTGCATGTGGAACAGTAAACAAAATAACATCTCTGTAGTACTCTAAACAAATGTTTTTTTATATCGGTAGATTCCTAACATATAAACCTAGATTGTGAGAAATACCTACATATGAAATAAAGCATCTATAATAATTATTGAAATGCTTTTTAAATCCGATAATTTGTTTCATTATTTCTGCATAATTGAGGTTTTGCTGTTTTGTCCATATAGTATAATTATTTTCATCAGAAATTAGAAAAATGAACAGTTTTACACAGGAAAAATTCAAGACTTAATATAACTTGTTATAGGAATTTCTGATTATCATCCGATTTGAGGGTCTCTTTAGGTTCTGTTTCAACTGTATATTCTCAACTTTGATCTAAAATGCCTCAGAAATATTTAAATTTCATTCATGTTTTATTGCTATTATTATCTTTTAAATTTTAGATTTAAATTTTCTACACAAGGATATTAGTAACCCTTCAATTAACAAAATATTTTATCATAAGTAACTTTTGAAAAAAGGATATTGTCTTTTTAAAATTAAAGTATTTTATTTCTTTCCAATGTAATTATAGTTATTGATACATTTTGGTTAACTTTTTAGCATATTTGTAACATAACATGCTTTCCATTTTTAATTACTGTGTTAAGTAAACTATGAACAAAATACAAGATTTCTAGTTTTGAAATGATTCTGTTGCAATCTTAATTTTAATGCAAATTTTTACTGATCAAAAATTAAATGGACTTAATGATAGGGTTTGAATGTAGCCCTTTTAATGCAATATAGAGGACAGAAATGCATTATGCTTTCCCTTATTGATTTTTCATGTTTCCTGAAAAAAATTGTCAAGCTGAGAGTGACTGACCAGAGCAAAAAATAGTGGGTTTATAATAGATATAACTCAATGAACATGTCAATACAGTGCGCAGCAGCTGTGAAAAAAATGTGAATTCCATGCTGGAGATCATTACAAAGGAGCCACAAATACTATTCTGTAATGTTTTAATGCAAATATATGATGTGACCATATTTGAAATACTATATATGCAGCCAACAACTGTACACTAAAAAGCATTTTATCAAGCAGAACATGGTAACCATTATTAGACAATTCCATAATTTTCATATGTAAATTATTGTTTAGTGCTTTTTAATTGAGAAAATGCAAAGTAACTGGGCAAAATAGCAGTATATAAACTGTACATGGTATACAAAGAAATTGAAGTTTTTCTTTTTCAAAATACAAGAATCAAAGGTTGTCAAATGTGTTGAATGGTGAAAATGCTTCTTCACACATATAGATTCTGAAACATGGTATCACAACATGCAGCTATAACCAGCAACTTTGATAATTTTAAAAGGGCTTATATACATTCATCCAGAAGAAAATTGCTAGTAAATGAGGCTATATACTATCTTTAGGATCAGAGATAGCAAGCTTTATCAGTTACTGAGAAACATCAGCAGAGGAAGATGTTGTTCCTTTTTTGTGGGATTTCCATAAACATTTTGTTGGCCATTATAGAAATAAATATTGGACTAAGTAGGCCGATGGTTTGATTCACTTAGGTTCTGGTGTCAACAAGCAGTCTGCAAAGCACTTTAAAACAATTAAAATGTCCCAAATGTAAGTTATCCTCACAATATGAATGAATGTTGGAGGTCCGATATTGATAAAAAATACGATGTCAATGCTAGTCTCTTTATCAGCTAAGCAGGCACAGATTCATGAAGGGTATTTGTATTCTTAAATCATAAGCTCTAAAACTGTATATACTATTTCTCTTGTGATTCAGTAGTCATGCCTTTGTAAAATTCATCACAGTTCTTGAATAGATAAGCTGATAAAAGAAAAGTGAATAATGCATACCTTATGGTGAGAAATCCTACTTTGAACCTCACACTTTTATAAATATGTACTAATAAGATAAATATTCTATATTTTGAAATTCTGTCCTTGTAACAGATTTTTTATTGGGTGAAAGAGATCCTTTCACATAATAATCACTATTATCCCCATTGAAAGCAGTAACTTAATCTTTAATCTGCAATTGTAGCTAATGTACCATTTTGCAACAGTGATTAACATTGTTGGGCAGACAAATAGTAAGGTATTAGTTAAACTTTTGGACTATTTTTGCTTATTTAAATCTTACATCAGTATTCAGTATATCATAAATTGAAGGATCACATGGTAAGTATTGGAGTATCATGTCTAACAACAGGTTTTTTGGGTGTGTCTTTGGATGTGTTTCAGAGATTCAGTATTTCAGCCAGGTGTGAAAAAGGGCAAAAAGGAATACTCACTGTAGCAAAGTGCATATAAATATTTTTCCTTCTGCCTTAAGGATGCAAATTAATTTCTATCAATGGAGAATTCACTTTTATTTACAAGGATGATTGTTTCCTTAATGATAGTAAGCTATAGGAATACAGTTACTAAAGCATCAGTGTAGTTATAATTTGGAACTCAGCATCTTAATAGAATAAAAAAAACAAGGCCATTGAGAAGGAAGAATAAATAATACCTAAAATTACATTTAGTTGTTCTCTGCAGCTGGTCTTGTTGAGATAAATATGCACTTTTCCCAATACTGACATCTGGCTGCTTTCCAAAACAAGCTGGAGGAGGAGAAGGTCAGGGGTGGGGCAGCCTTTTCCTTCAGCAAAGGCGAATTTCAGATGGAAAGAATTGCTAAGAAAGTCTATGTGAGAATACCTACAGACTTAATGCTTAGAAATAAGAATAAATGCTAATTTTTTTGCCTTTCAAATCTATCACTATCCTAGTTGATATAATTACTTCATATAAAGCAGTATTAAATTTAATATGTTTTTGTGAAGCCAAAAATACATTATGAACTATAAAATTGTTTTGGCGGCTGCTTAGCATTTGTATTCCTTGCTTTGCAGGATGTCACTGTGTGATGCATCATCAAACTCTTGTTAAAAACTAAAATCCATATTACAAGATAATGTCATACTTGAAACCTTTTCCCCACTGGTGTTGAAGCTGTAGAAAAGAACTGATCATTCTATTTTAGTACTATAGATGAATGATATGAAGCATCTTAAGTACCTGATGATGATGCAGTCTACCCAATTTAGTATCAGCTGATACCTTTTGGTGATAATGTCTAGAGCTTTGCAGTAACTATAAAGGTACTAGCTGGGTCAGAACTGGAAGACTTAAACATTTTGTTGAATTGTAATATGCTCTGGATGTAACAAACTGATTTACCAAATTAGTTTTCGATGATGCATGACTTTTGCATTGATGCATAAATATAACAAGTTGTAAAGAAAGATAAATCACCATATAAAACATTCTAAATTGGACTGTTCATTGATTTCAGTGGAACTTGCTTTAAACTATGTGTACTAAAAGCTGGGATTTAGAGAGCCACAAAACACTATTGCTGACATACAGAGAGAGAGCAGATTTTTATATTTCTTCATTCCTCTCTAGTTGTGTCTATTTGGAGCAGTGCTTCAATTTTGTTTGTGTCATTTGATTGGATGACAATGAGAAACTAAAAAAAAAACACTCTTGGGCATTTGGCATGTTGTATAGTTCTTTGAACTTTGGTCTACATTTTGAATTAAAACAATATTTGCAACTGTGAAATTCCAAATACAAAGGTATTTAAGTAAGTTTCTGTTCTGTAGTCATATTGTAATCCATTTTATTTGCATGAGTGCTATCTATTTTCATCTTCTCAATAAAAGCTATTGGGAAAGTCATCAGATATTACTATGTAACAAGTCATTTTTGTGTTTTTATTTCTCTGCAATCTAAAAGGTTAACCTTGAATACCCAGTTGGGCGTGTACCCAAAGAAAGGATTCAAAGTGAGGGAAATAAACTTTAGCCTTTGAATCATAAATAGTCTGCGACATATAGGCCGTTACCAGAACTTCTCTTGTTATATTTTACAGCTGTGGAGAGTTTAGGAGTGAAAGCAGAATCTGCTATAGAAGTAATGTTTTATGGCTGGCTGCCCAGATTGTCTAGCTTTGTACACAGCTCTGTGGTTTGTCTTTGGGGGGCTAGGAAGGTGAAATGCATTCTTAATAAACATTTTTTTGGGAATATTGTTTTGTCATTTAATTTTTAAATAAACTGTACATAATCATAACACACAACTAACAAACTCTAGGTCAAGTTTTTTTTGCATGTTTTTAATATGTTTTAATAATGTTTACATTAGATTGCTTCTGCTTATTATTCAAGTTGAAAACATTTTTCAAGAATGAGCCTAAAAATAATTTTAGCTTTTTTTCCCCAAAATAAATTGATTTCCTTGGAGTAGCCATAAATATAAAGCTATTATTAGTACCTTGACATAAAAATATAATTAAACATACAGCACTGTAAGTCCGTTCTCAAGTCCTCTCATTACTGTGGTATATTATAGACAAGGAGAATCATTTACATGCTTTCCTATAGCAGCATTGGTAATATTTTGTTACTAAAAGCTTATTAATTCCCTTTTTTTGTTTCTTGACCTTGTTCTTTTATCTTAAGTTAGGGTGTTTTTCTAATTCAGGTTTTATTTTGTTTAATCTTTGAAAGGATCTCCAGGATTTTTTAAGTTAAAAAGTTAAACTGTTTATAATTAATAGCAAAGATAAATATTTAATATTTAATCTTGGATTCAATTTTGTTTATATACCTGACACTTGTGTTTTGAAACTCTAGGCAAAGTAACTAGAGATTTGTTCTCTGAATATACTGTATGGGAAGGATTGTAGGCAAATGAAAGATTCAACCCAATAGCGGATTTGCTTTACTGCTCCTTGCAATGTCACCTAGTTGTCAGAGATATGGAAATAATATCTGCCACCTGTGAAATTGGAGGAACAAATAATGTGTTGTTTTACAGTTGAGGAAGAGCTGAAAGAACTAATAAGCTTTTTCACCTTGTTAAAAAATATCTGCTTACTTTGAAAGTTGTGGATAATATAAATTGCTGTTAGTTCAACTTCAAGAATACAGTTGCAGAGGTATAAAAAGTATTGTCCATTATTGTATTTTGGCTGTCCCGTGTAGTTGACATACCCAATTCTTACCAGTTTTCAGTGTTTGGTTATTATTATTTCCATACTTTCAAGTCAGTCTTAACTCTTGGCAACTGTTTGTACCTAGTACCTGCAGTTTTTCTTGAAAGATTTCAGAAGTGGTTTACTATCACTTCCTTCCTAAGGCTGAGAGAAGGTATGATCGGCCCAAGGACACCTAGCTGACCTTGTACCTGAGGTAGGACTAGAACTGAGGCTCCCACTTATGTAGTGCCTACACCACTGCACCAAACTGCTCTCCCACCTGATTTTTAGAGGTGGAAAATTAATTTAAAGCAACTACTCAGAGCACAGTTTCTGTATTAAATCTGTAAGGATAGTATGAAATGTGAAAACAACTTAATTGACTAAGTTTTATTTCAGTTCCGTTAATTTGTTTATATTGCATCTTGTTAACTGACTAGTTTGAGCAAAATAAGGAAGAAAGCAATAATAGAGATTTACTTCCCTTGCTGTAAAATATTACTGTAACAGTATTGGTTGAAATATTTTAAATGATAATATTTCATAAAAATTCAGGATTAGTTCATAGTTGTTCAGAAATTGATTTTCAACCGGAAAAATTATAGCTTTCTTTTACTATCTTAAAGGGTTTATTTATGCTTTGGAAAAAAAAAATTATTGATGCACGCTAGCATTTTTGTACTCACATTACAGTTTTAAAGGTAGTGTTGAATGAAAAATTATTTAAATGTCATTGAGTAATGTTTATGCTTGTAGGATAATGAATGTCTATAGGAGCCATGGTAGCTCAGTGTTTATAATGCAGTATTGCAAGCTAACTCAGCCCACAGCCAGGAGTTTGATCCTGATGGCTCAGCCTTCCATTCTTCTGAGGTCAGTAAAATGACCCAGATCGTTGGAGGCAATATGCTGACATTTAGTCTAAGTGCTATTGATATAGTTGGTATTAATACATTTCCAAAATAGTGCTACTTTGGAATTAATATTTAAGTACCACTAGAAAGTAATGCTTACATATAGGTTTAGAATAGTTTGAATATTTTTCTTACAATTTTTATAGGGTTTTTTTGTATTTTTTCCATTATTCCTTTTAAAAAATAAAGAGAATACATTCTTCTATTTTTTGTACCTTTATGAAGTATATTATTTTAACTTTCTTGTACATTTATTGTATTTATGAAGTATATTTATGAAGTAAATTTATGAAGTATATTACACACTGTATTAGTTTCTCCATTTAATGCCTGCAACTGCCTGCTACATAGATGTCATTGTCTTTTCAAAATGCATATACGGAGATCATGCTAACTGGAATTAGGCCATGTGAAGGTGATTCCTTACTCTCTCCAAAAGGCACTTGTACTTGGTCAGAGCTTTGGGGGTTTGATAGGTAGGTCTGCTTCATGAAATTGAATATCCTTCTAGTAGTTTGAACTGAATATTTTTTCTGAGGAAAGCAGCATGATTCACTGAATGTTATCTCACATCAGCCTACTTGAATTTTGCTTGTAACCCTTTCCAGCCCAATCCCATCCAGTTATGCTGAGGTGACAGTTTCCAGAATTCTCAGCTATCTCATTAGTATAAGTGCACAGAACTTGATAAAGTAATCCACCATACTGATTATACTTTATACTGAAATATGTGAGAAACATGTCCCTAAAGGAGGTGTTTCCTGACCTTGAAATGATACCAATTTATAAATTATACCAGTGTGTTTTTAAATAATTATTCTTCTAAAAACAGAAAACATCTTTTGTTTTTTAATATACTGCAGATGCAGATGCAAACAAATATTAATATGATTTCAGAGCAGGTGCCACATTAATAGTTTTGTTTCAAACAAAGTACTGAAGGGAAAACTACTGTTTTATTTGATTGGGGGGAGGGGGGAATGGTTTTTGCTTGGTACATTTTCTTCACACTTATTTGCTACTAATAAAAAAGAGCATGTTATGGATCAAACTTTTAAGAAGCTGGATTTATAGTAGTATTTCTTTGTAATTCAGCTTTGTTACTGAGTCTCCAAGACCTGCATGATTTTTATTCAAACAGGAAGCATTTTGCTTTATTGTGATCCTCAAGTGAAGAAAGCATAGAGCATGAACCTGCAGATTGCCTTTCCCCTCTTCTCCTGCTTTTGAGGGGTCCTTGGTGCTGTCTGAGCTTGGTTGTTTTCTTGCAAACATTTCACTACTTTCACTACAATAGTACGTAGACTTATATACCGCTTCACAATGTTTTACAGCTCTCTCTAAGCTGTAAAGCCCACTCTACAGAGTCAGCATATTGCCCCCAACAATTTTACTGACCTTAGAAGGATGGAAGGCTGAGTCAACCTTGAGGAGATGAGACTTAAACTGCTGGCAGTTGGCAACCAGTAGAATTAGCCTGTAATACTGCATTCTAACCATTGTGTCTCCATAGCTCTTGTTCTGGTTTGTATTGTAATGGTATTGCTATCCTTTCTAAAATAAAATTAATTTCATATTTCTGAGTTCCATCAATCTATTAATTGGATTTATACATCACTTTAGGCATGGTTTGGTTAATCATGATTTATTGAATCAATCACAATTGGTTGGTGTCACAAAACATGCTAAGCTATTAATAATATAGTATAAGTTGAAGCATAATTCAGCTATGAATTATAGTAGGCTATGAAGAAATATATTCATGAGGTGCATAAAACACAAATTTAAAGAAGGGCAAAGAGTATGCACCAAATGTTCTGTACTTTAAAAGTTGTAACAGAAAAAGTAAACATTTAGAAAATGCTAAAACCAGCTGACAGACCTTAAAGATAGACATACTGCCTCTTAAATGATGCTACCAGGTAGGTTTCCATTAATTTTAGGTAGTAAGATAGTTATTGAAAACATTTCTGTTTATTTGTTTGACTTTCAATATAGTGCCATGATTCTCAAACTGTGCTGTTATGCCCCAGAGCACCATAGCATACTCATAGGGTGCCACAGGGTATTTTACTATTTGATAAATGTCATTGTTCTGTCTCCAGGGCACTATGACACATAGTTTGGGAACCACTATGCTTGCCATTAAAAAATTACTTAGACAATAAGACTACCATGAACTGAAAAAACTTGGAAACCTTTGATAGAACATGTGGATTGTTTTATTAAGAAAATATTTTGTAAAATGTTTGGATGTATAGTGAGACACTATTTAAATTTGGATTTCACATATTAAATTTATATTTTATTCTTCCTTACTTTTAAACATCAAATATCTTATTGCAATGCTGCTTGGATATTATTTTCATTAGTTTCTCTTCCCCATTCACCTTTCTTTCAAACATAGCAAGCATAACTGAACTATTTCTTGATTTTCAGAAGTTATTTATCTAGCGTATCACTTTAAATTTAAAAGTTTGGTAAATGATAAAGTGTCTTACCTTGGTTTTTACTTAACTGAGTGCAGCATCTTGTACATAAGAGGTTTAAGTACACATTTTGTTTGAAAGTTTTCAGATACATGGTAATAACACAAAATGGTGATATTCTACTTGACTCTTTCTACAGATATAGTTTTCTTTAGGTCAAGAATTTGTTTAGATCACTTCTAATGAATTACATAGAAATGTTTATGTAACTTTCTTGACAACAATATAGAAGTGGCCATTACTTTTTTGTGGGATGTTTTGACTCCCCTAGCCTAAGTCTGCACTACATTATTTCCTTCTGGTCACCCATCTATATAGGAACTGTATTCACCCTACTTAGCTTTTCTAGATAAGTCATTATCGGATAGGCTCTATCACATAAATATTGTTCACTTGATTCTTCAATTTTAAATCAGTTGTGATACATTTCACACCAGAATTTTAATTTAATATGTATTTAAAATACCTTTAATACTTAATTGACTATTAAAGAGACTATAAAATAGACTATAAAATAAAAAGATACAGACCTTATCTGGTCTACAGATAAGCTAAATATTTTTGGACCCATTTTGGCACCTGAAATGTTCAGTTTATATGTGAGTATATGTTAGTCTGTTAGGCAAAATTGAAGTAAATTTTAAATAATTTAAAATGCAACACATTTATTTTAGAAATGTTAAATATAAGGGTTGGAAAGAATCTTGAAAATCTTTTCCAAATCCTTTGGACAATTTAGGCCCCTGACAGAATCTACCATCTTTCAAGGCAGCTCTTCCATTTTTAAACAGCTGTGTTAAAAATGTACCTGATATCTAATCGACAGGAATTAATGCTTCCTTTTGAACATTTGTTCAGTGATTATTCAAAGTTACAGTGGTGCTGAAAAAAAATGAGCTTACAGTGTGACTGAAATTATGGCTTTTGTAGCACCCCTGTGGTCACATGATAAAAATCCAGGTGCTTGGCAGCCCACATATACTTACAACTGGAAGGATGTTTCAGTTACCTCCACCCCCTCTATCTTCTCTCATTTATGACTCTTTGATCCCCTGATGCCCTATCTTGTGGGATGGCAAGTGTAGCTCTGGAACTGCCTACCACCCCCTAGGAAACTTCATTTCCCCCCAGCCAACACCAGTGAACATTCACCCAGGTGCCTTCTCTCCCCAGCTTCATGTGGCTCCCTGGTTCAGCAAGTGCCAGCAAGTATTCATTTGCTCCCCAGCCCACTTCAGCATGCACCAAGGAGTTGGTTCGTTCATTTGTCCCTCCTAGTTCTCTGTACCAACCTTTCACTTTTTGCTGCGTCCTTTTCAGACCCAGCTTCTCCAGTGAACATTTCCTACAATGTATTTGACTCTTGTTTGAGCTTTTGTAAAGTTTCACTATTTTCGTAAAAGGCGGAAGTCGCATGTAAAGTGATTCTTAATTAACAATTGCAATGGTGATTGCTGGGATTGCCATCATAGGTCGTGGATTCATGTGATGTCTCACTTTTGACTGCCCTGATTTATGATGGCAATCTTGATCCCAATTGTGGTTGTAAGTCCAGGACTACCTATAGTGGTGGTTTGTTATAATTTGAACCTATTGCATATTGTCCTTTCTTTCGGAACAGTTCTGAACAATTCTGTCCCATGTTCTACATGATAGGGATTCTGATAGTTAAAAACAGCTGTCATGTTTCCCTCCAGCTTTCTCCTGTAATAGACTAAGCAAACACAATACCTCCAGATAATCTTTATAAGTATTTCCTCACACACCACCTTGGATGTTCCTGGATACACTTCAGTTTATCACTCTCCTTCCTAAAATCTGATGCCCAGAACTCAATGTAATATTCTAGGTATAGTCTAAATCTGTGATGGCAAACCTATGGCATATGTGCTGAAAGTGACACACATGCCATCTCTGCCAGCATGCGAGTTATCGCTCTGGATCAGATCCACTGTGCACACGTGCGCCTCCCAGCCAGCTGATTGTCGGGTATCTGCCATGCATGCGCAGGGGAGGGGGACATGCAGAAGACATGTGTGCATGTACAGAGGCACGTGCCACATAGGGGGGTCATGCGCGCAGGGGGCAGGGCGGTCATGCATGCAGGGGCAGGGGACTGCATGCGCAGGGGCGGGGGTTGCACGCGCATAGCATTATGGGTGCAGGCACACACACACGTACACTTTCGGCATGCAACGACGAAAAGATTGGTCATCACTGGTCTAAATAGTGGAGAATACTGGAGAGAAGCGTAAAGGCTTTTCTTGTTGTTGACCTTACACTTCTGTTGATGGAGCCAGTGATTGTTTTATTCTTTTATGCAACTGTATCACAGGGTTGCTTCTTTCGGGCACTTGATCCTCCAAATCACACGGTTCTTTTTCACACATACTGCTGGACAGATTCACTTGTAGATTTACTTTTGTTGCACTACAAGACCATGACCCCTTTTTCAACTTTTAATTTCCAAACATTATGGGTGCTCAAAGTTGTGACATGCTTTGGGGATTGGATTGTAAAGATATTTTGGTCACTTTAATATAGTTCAGTTGTGCTTGGTGAATAACCACATAAATATCATAACTTTTTAACATTTTGTTTCATTTCACAGGTTCAGCTGTCTTTCTCTTTTTGTTAAACATTATTTTGTCTGAGAGTGTTAATATAGCTGGCCTCGTTTCCTGTGAGTGTAATAACATATGTAATGGCTTCTAAAAAAAGAACAAGACTGGGAGGGAACATTTACTCATATGCACAACCAAATTGGGACTGGCAGAGATTTGTTGCCATCTGAACTACCAACATTGTGAGACATTCTCAGATATAGGCTACTCTTAAGAGAACAAAGTAGTGATGATGCTAGAAACTACCCAGCAGCCAGTTTTGCAAGAGACATATGTCCAAAAGTGTTTGAAAAGTGGAAGTGAGCGATTCTTTTGTGTCCCCTGTTGTAAATTCACAAGTAACAATTTTGAACAAGATCCAAGAGAGTTGAGATTGAGCCAAAAACATATGTCTTGGTAGAGGAAAGCTAGATGTCAAAGAGACTTTCACTGTGAAACTTGACAAACTGTTTGACATCAAGTGTCAAATTGTTCTGTGTGTCGAATTCAGCTGCCCTGCTGGCTGCAGAAAAGCAGCTCACATAAACTATACCTCCCCCAAGGAGACTACGATATCATTGAAGGAACCTGCTTTCACTAAAGGTCAGAGAGACATTGGTTCTTTTGAATCTCACCAGATTGGCTTGCCAGATGTCTCAAGCAGAAATGACTGATCAAAAGGCAAAAGCAGCAAGATGATGAGAGACAAAGTCTCGCTAAATATAAGCAGAGAAGTATTCAGACATTTTGATACCGACAAATGAAGTACTTATGTCTTATGATGAAAATGAAGGACATATGACTGATGATGAAGATGAAGAGGAAAGTGATGGAAGTTATGAAGAGACCTTAGACCAAATACACGTGTTCTCTACTTCAAAAGAAAAGACAGAACACAATAGATTAGAAATAACAAATGTTGCTATGGACAGCATAAGATGCAATGGTGTCTATGTGCCATGATGCCATTACCACAGCTGCCTTCACAGATGCTGGCTTCATCACAGAAGAAGATAAGAGACTTGCAATTGACCCACAATAAAGTCAAGAGAACCCAGGAAAAAATTATGAAGTCCCTAGATCAAGAATGTAATGAACTCTGTAAGAAGGGCAAAATAGAATGCATCTTCTTTGATGGCCATATAGATGCAACTAAAGTTATGCTGAAATCAAACAATTCAGACCAGGAATTTCCCAGTACCATCAAAGAAGAACATTTTTTCTGTGTGCAGTGAACCAGGTGGAAGATAGATTGATCATGTTACTCCAGAGAAAGCCTCCAAAATAGGAAAACCTGCTCAAGATTGCAGATAATCTGGTGTATTTCATGAAGAACGACATTGACAAAAGCTTGAAGGCCACTGGAGGAGATTCTACAAGTGTTAATATTGGCTGTGAAGGTGGTGCAATGCACTGGCTAGAGATCAAGATTGACTGGGAGTTGATCTAGTTGGTATATGCACTCCACATGAATGAATTACCCCTATGACATTTAATGACAAAATTGGATGGGAAGACCTTGTCTAACAACAAAATGGGCAGGTAAAATTGGCAACTTGCTAGACACTGCAACAGAACTTGACATTGATCCTTCATTCACCAGAGTTTTAATTGGTGAGCCTCTCATTTCACTGAGTGACAGTTTTGTAAAGGATCTCTCTACTGATCAAGCACATGGATAAAAGGATCACAAAGGCAATAAGGACAGGAGATGTTAAAGAATAAATCAAAACAAGATTTGATGAAACTCACTTAAATATTTTTGTAACTCAGATAATTGCTTTCTGATGTTAATTTATGATTGCATGGATTAGTTGTTGCTTAGCTAGATAAGATTCATGCAGAAAAATAAAATTCATTTTTGTAGCACAAGGTGTAATTTTGAGATGATAAAGTGAACAGTATTTGTGGGGTATATGATCAAATATTAGCTAAATGTTATACAATTAACAGCAGATTTGAATTCTTGGTGTAAAAACACATATTTTTAGAACCCCTCACTAAAAAAAATACCAAAGCTAATTTTCACCCCATTAAATGACATGCCCTAAACCCAGATAGTTCCCTAACATTCCTCTGCAGAATTTGGCTCATATTTTCCAAGATCCATTGTTCCTCCAATATATGTGAACTAGCTAGGTAATGAAGCTGCAAAGCAGCCCTCCTGCTGTGCTTTATAGTTAGGATAAGATACTTATGTTGAAGTATAGTGTTTCATTTTCTCCAAAATTTTCTCATTATTGGCAAAAAGTTCTTTCATTTCATCAGTTCATTGAACATCATTCCAGTAGCTTGCTGGATCATCCAAGTAATTTCTGGCAAAACTGAGCTAGGAAGCTATGTGCTTTCTGAAAAGTTATAGTATGTTTTAAATAATTCTTTGCATACTATTCATGTTCATTGTTTCCTTTATGATGGATGCCTGAATAGTGACATCAAATAATGCAAACATGACCTGACTTACCTTGATTTTTTTTGAAATTCCCAGAGTATTATGTACCCTGTTCTTTGTATGATTTTTTTTTTAGTTTCGAAAAGGAGTAGTGTTGATGTTGCATGTTCTTTACACTATCTGCCTGACCATGGATTGATAGAAGCCAGAATATTTGGCAATGGTTTCTTGTCTTGTGCTTATTCATTATTTTTACTAAATTCTGCATACATACACTTTGTTGTTTGTAGCATGAAGTTCATGAAGTACAGAGGAGATTGCAATGGTAGCATCAATGGTGTATGTGGTTTTTTTTTTTCCAATAGGCAAGGGCCCTGCAAATTACACTTGATAGTCATCTCATTGATTGAAACATCTGCTTCAATCTACCTCTTCAGGGAACTGATTATCCCTATTAGAATACGGCTTCATGTATGCTTTCTAACAGACAGTGAATATCCACCCAGTGATGTCATTAAAAATGTGCTACAGTATGTTGTTTTAATGGTGTTTGTTCAATCAGCAAGTGTTATTATCAGTAGTCAAATGCAGTATTGAATGTACCGTAAATGATAGTACTGTGGGATTGCAGGTGTTTAAAAAGTATTCTTAAGTCTCATCACTATAGCCATGGCTTTGCTTTGCAACCTGATACCTATTTACCAAAAGAAGTTATGTGACCTATTTTATTAATCTAAGTATTCTGTATCATGTAAGAGTCTGTTACAGAGGCAAGGACGCTGATAATCCTGCTCCAATTACTTAGTGTTATTAGTAATTTTGTGATGATTCTGATATCTAGGATTGCAGTGGATGTTGTGACAACTGTTTTTGTTACTCTTGCAAATAGAGATTTTCTCTGCTTTAGATAAACACCCACTCATGCATGCCAATGAATGAACGTACAACTACAGGTAGTCCTTGACTTACAACAGTACATTTAGTGACAGTTCAAAGTTACAATGGCACTGAAAAAAGTGACTTAGGATTGTTTTTCACACTTAACGACTGTTGCAGCATCCCCATGGACTCATGATCAAAATTCAGGTGCTTGGCAATTGGTTCATATTTATGACGGTTGCAGTGTCGTGATCCCTTTTTGGAACCTTCTGACAAGCAAAGTCAATGGGGAAGCCAGATTCACTTAACAACTGTGTTACTAACTTAACAACTGCAATGATTCACTTAACAATGGCAAGAAAAGTTGTAAAATAGGGCAAAAAATGTTTCATTTAGCAAAATAAATTTTGGGCTCAAATGTGGTCGTAAGTCAAGGACTGTATTATTTCTTTCCTGCTTCAGAATTGCAGTATACAAACAGCCCTGCTGCTAAGCATGCTTTTGAAGAAGCTTCACTGTCCATGACTCTAATAAAATGATGTAAATATGAACAGATAACCTAATTAAGAGTTACCTTAAATGCTGTAAGACTTTCATATATGTTAACAAGTTCCTCATTATAGGTCTTGTATTTCCTATAAAACCCTCTTTTCAATTTAATTTGGCAAACTTAAACCATTCAGGCAGAGAAACATTCTGTGAAAAGCTTTTTGCCTCAGGCTGAACATGTACTGTAAAGTTTCAGGGTTACGGTTCAGCCATTTCAAAAGAACAAGATGGGGAAAATGAGCTCTTTTAATGCTTCTGTCTTTTGGAGAAACACAACATGAAAAATAGAATTCCTTATGACAACTTGGTTAAGTGTACTTGCTTATTGATTTCAGTGATGCTGTTTTTTTTTAATAAACTAGTGTGTCAGTCCCCTTAATAAGCATGCTCTATTGCTTGGATAGACACATACTCTATTTTTATTTGCTTTTGCAAACACGACATGACCAACTTCATTATTTTAAGTAATATATGGTGCTACATGGAGTGTAAGGAACTAAAGAATAATCACAATCAAGAAGGGGGAGCAGAAATAGTTCAGAGAGGTGTTGAAAGGAAACTGAACAGAAAGTTATACAATCAGTGACATAAGACAGCTTGTCATTTGGATGTTGCTAATTTCTTGGGTAGGCGATGCTTACAGAAACAGGATGGTCTTATGCTGGGATAACATATAATGTCAGCTGAACTTGCTGAAATATGAATTAATGGTTCACAGGCTATTATGTTAATGCATCTCCATGTTTCTCAAACCACTTGCCAAATGTCTGTTAATTCAGAAGCACAGAGGAAGAAGTCTAGAATTTAAAACCAGAAGCATGAATATGTAAGCTTTTTGCTTTTTTACAGAGAAATGGGCAATCAACTCTTGAGTTTGCGATTTAATTGTCTACAATAAATATTCTAATTCAAACAAGTTGCGTCTTGAAATCCCCTGCAAGTCTAGCAGGGTGATTTACTACCAAGTCTGTTAGTAAAGAGCAAGAACAAGTTAATGGTTTAGTGTGTTGTTGAACTCAATTATTGTGCTTTGTTAAAACTATGACTAAACTCCCGTAGTGTAATCGTTTGGACAAAGTCAAAGACTTCAGCTAAACCTTTGTTTGTCTTCTATTATCAAGTTACAGATAGAGCAGACTTGCACAACATACAGACTGCCAAGCACCCTTGAGCAGCCCACTGGTGGTGTTTTTTTTTTAAACTTATCAAATTCACTGACTTCAAAAAAACTAAACAGGATTAAGTTGAATCTGGTTTGCATTGGATAAAAGCTACCAGAAAATACAGTACCTGTAGTGAAGTACTGGGAATCCTTGCTTAACAGCCCTAATTGGAATCAGAGTTGCCAACATGAAATGAAGCAGTTGGTAGGCAAAACATCATATGACTGTACCATGTAGTGATGGTTAATTCCAGTAGTGTCATTTGTAGTTGGTCATTGCTCAGGATTACATTGTTGTTAGGCCAGGACCTCATGCTTCTCCTTCCCTGTCACACTTGCCTCCTTTTCAACTCCCCCTCCAGGCTATGTCCTTCCCACAACCAAGGTTTTTACCCCAATCTCTACCATCTACGCCTGCTGTCCTCTGTCACCCCCAGCTAATTTTTGCTGCTGGCCTGGGTAAGAAAGAAGCCTGGGATGTTTGTGGCAAGGCACAACCTGGCATGTCATGGCAGCAAAGTCTTATCCGCTAAAGGGACCTTTCTCCAGGGAGCTACCACAGCTTCTCCTGAGCACTGTTCTTCATGTCACATGTCTATCTGTCTGCCTCCTTCCTAACCAGGCTAGGTAAACTGAACTGACCAGGTTCTGTTTCTTTGCTGTGCTCACCACAAGCACCCGGTTCCCAGGCCAGCAGTAGGAGGAAGAAAATACTTAAGATTACCTGGGGGTTAGGTGGGAGGAGTTGAAGTGGCTAGCAGTCGTAAATGTGAGTGGACTATCAAGCGCCTGAATTTTGATCATGTAACCACATGCAATTTCAAGGACCAATTGTAACTAACATTTATTCAACACTGCTGTGACTTCACATGTTAAATTTATAATTTCAGCAAGTTGGACAGAAAACAAATTAGTAAATGGTCATTAAACAGATGGCTGTTAATCAAGGATTACCTGTATCTTGGGAGAAATGCTATCAAGAATAAACATGGATGTTTCCATGAATTTTCTGAAACTAAGTTTGACTCAAATATAACTTTATTTTATCTATCCATATAAGTTTAGAAGTTGATTTAAATGTTGTGCTTAATTAAAACATAAATTTGAGGGCATAGTTATTTTAGGATTGGCAAAAGGTGAAATGCAAAAAAAAAAGGTAATAGGAGAAGATAGTTCTGTAAAGTATCAATGTTTAATACTTGTTAAAGCCCACACATTTTAAAACTGGAGTCTACATTGGGGGTACAGAATAAAGTTTTCTCCTGCAAATAACCATGCTATATTTGTATTCTGAAGAAATTGACTTCATTTGGGCAACTTCAATGAAGCTAAAAGTGTATTTGTAGCTTTTACGGATTACATATTTTTACCATAAAATATCTTAATAGAGTTACAAAATGTACACATTCTATACTTAGTGGATTTGGTGTTACAAGTAATAAATAAGAATCAGATTTTCTGTTTTATGGGTTCCTTGATTTATTTGCTGATATGGTTCATTCTCCATGCTGCATGGAGAGCCCAGGATGGGTTGACGCCTTCCTATGACATCATTTAGCCAAGCCTGTACTAAGATATAAAAGCCAGCCCCCGGGAGAGTCCCCAGCTTTTGACTCAGCTCCTTTCAGTCAGTAGCTGTGTCTCTGAAAGCGTTCTGTTAGATAGCACTCACCAGCTATCTTCAGTACTTTTTTCCTCGCTTCAAGCAGCTCCCAGGGATCTGGGCAGCTGCTCTTCCAGGACAGCAGGGCTCTCTCTCCTGCAACGTTGGGAGCAGCATTACCAGAGCTCTGTGCAGGCAAGCTGGGCAGCATCTGTAGACCTCCCCCACACCTGCGGTTTGGAGTGATTGTAAAAATAATTGGCAAACCTATAAGAGCACAAGCCAGCTGATCGTGTGGCCAGTTGCTGTGTTTTTCCCTTGCTGACTTCGCTCGAGGCTCTGTATAGCCTAAGGAGCAATTCTTCGATCTCAGAGCCTGTTTCCTCTAGTCAATGGCCATCTTGGATTGAAGTCTTCCACCACGAAGTGAGCGGCCATTTTGTAAGTCCAGGGGCCATTTTATACCCTAAGGGGCTTAATACAAAAAATTACTAAACAGTTTCTTTCCTACGCAAGAGCCTTTATTCTACAAATGGAGCAAGATAAGGCTCAGGCAGAGCTTTCCCCCCCAGTGGAACAGTCTCTTAAGCCCAGTAAGAGAAAAAGACGTAGGCAATGCACCAATGGGTCCAGAGGGAGGTGGCTGCTAAAATCAGAGCTAAGGCTCTAGCCCCTAAGAAGGCAGCTCAGGCTGAATTGAGGGCAGAGAAGCACAGACATGCAGCTCTAGAGAGGCAGTTCAACAGAACTATTCAAGAGAAGGGAGTGCAACTATAGCATGTTCCAGGTGATACTCGTGGGCCCCAGCCAAGCCCTCCCAGGGGAGGAGAAATTATCTATGAGCCTTTCCATCCTCCTTCCTGGTCCCCTGAGGCTCTTGCAGTACAATCAGATCCTCAGGATCTAAGCAGATCTGGGCCTTATTTCCAACAGGCTTCTGGGCCCTATGCTCCTCCGCCACCCTCAGGCTTCGAACCCCTCCTCAATCTAGACCTGAAGCCACCTTCACTCCCACAGCAGCGGACCTTTGGCCTTCTGCCTCTACCTTTGAGCATAGACCAGGGGATATCCAAGATGTTGTCTCATTGGCCATTAGGCAGGGATTGGCTGAAGGCTTCAAGCAAATTCTTCAACCTCTGGAAAGGGTTCAAGCCCTTCTTCCTTCTCAATCTATAAGTTGCTTGCCTCATCACCCTGATTTACACAGGCCCCAGGCCCTCAGGGTCCATTCTTCTCTACCAGAATGAGAGGCGGTTGATGAGGAAGGAAGGGCTTCACCACCTGAACACAGTTACTCTTCTCATTCAGAGGGTGAAGAGGGTGAGATTTTTGACCAAAATATTTCAGAGGAAGAGGATTCTCGCCCAGAGCAGACTTCCTCTGCATTGGTCTTCAAACCTACCCTCTTCAGGCCATTATTCAGCAAGGCCTTGGTCACTGCCAAGCTGTCACCAGAGGAAGTGGCTCCCGAGCCATAAGGAAATCCCTCTAGCCAAGGGAATTCACTCTTCTCCAAGCCTGTAGTGCATGCAGAGGTTTTGCCTTCTCCCATTTTGTTCCTGGACATGGTCAAGGAGCAGTGCGCTTCTCCTTCGGCAGGTCCCCGCCCATCTTCTCTGGATAAGCGTTTCTACAATGTCAATGAACAGTGAAATGGGATGATAAACGTTCTGAACAGACCCTCCAGCGCAATCACCAGGCCGCTGCTTGGGCTGTTCGGGCTTCAACAGCAGCATCCTTTTTCACGAGGGCATCCATATGGTGGCTGTGCCAACTCCAGAATAGATTGCCTGCTTCTGACCTTCAATCTCACCAAGACCTTAATAAGATTATCACAGAGGCGGAATTCACTGTGGATGCCACTCTCAATTCCACCAAATTTGCATCCAAGGCTATGGCATCTTCGGTAGCAGCAAGAAGACTTTTATGGCTCCGAAATTGCCAGGCGGAGTCACACTGAAAATGGAAGCTAGCTTCAGTTCCATTTGCAGTCGATAAGCTTTTTGGCGATGCTCTGGAACCTTATCTCATCGAAACCAAAGATAAATGTAAAATTCTCTCTTCCTCTGGGAAGAAAGCCGACTATCGCCCTGCTCCTTATCACCCTCCTGCTTTCCGAGAGGAGACCTCATCTCGCTTCCCACACTCTCACAGGCCGTACTCCCAATGCCAAGACCAATGGGTGGAAGCATCAGGTAGGCAACAACCTTCTACTGGTAAACGGGGGAGGGGGTCATTACTTCCATCGCTCTAAGTAATCCTTCGTTCTCCCCACCCATCGGAGGTCACCTAGCCTTCTTTGCCTCCAAATGGGAGGAGTCAACAACGGATGCCTGGGTCCTCAGCACTATTAGGTCAGGGTTACAATTGGACTTTCTAATGCAACCCCCCCCCCCCCATTTTTTGATCTGTCCTGTCTCTCGGGACATTTCAAAGCAAGCCCTCATGAATCAGGCCATTCAGCACGTTCTTGAAATCAGGGCTATTCAACCTGTTCCCCCCTCTCAATGGGGATGTGGGCTCTTTCCTTTTCATCGTTCCCAAAGCCTTGGGGAGGTGGCAAGCCATCCATGATCTAAAATTTCTCAACCAATTTGTAAAATTCAGGCAATTTAAAATGCAGACTCTGCATTCTATTTTAGAGAGCATTCGGGAGGGCGACCTCCTCTCTTCCATTGATCTTACTGAGGCTTACCTGCACATTCCAATTTGGCCTCATCACCGCCAGTTTCTCCGTTTCTGTTATCAGAATACCTATTACCAGTATCGAGCACTTTCCTTCGGCCTCTCATCGGCTTCAAGGGTCTTCACAAAGGTTCTGGCAGCATTGATGGCATCTCTGCGTTCTGTTCCAGTGATGATCCAATGCTACTTGGACAACATTTTGATTCTGTCCTCTTCCATCCATGCAGCCCATCGGGATCTGCAAATTACCCTGTCATGTCTCCAGAGCCATGGATTTTCCATCAACACCAAAAAGAGCCAGCTCTCTCCACAACCAAATTGCAATGCTTGGGAGCAGTCATCGCTACCAAGTCGGGCCAGGTTTTCCTGTCCCCAGCTCATGGAAAGAGCCTTGCAGAGATCATCAGCCAGATCCAGCAACATCAAACTGTCCCCCTGTCGCTGCTGTCCAAACTTCTGGGGAAGATGGTCTCCTGTATTGGCATCGTCCCGTGGGCTCGGCTCCACTCCCGACCCTTCCAATGGTTCCTGCTTCCCTACCAACAAGCAGGAACCAGCCACTCCTCCATCAAGGTCCCGCTTCCACCATAAATCCAGAGATCTCTCAATTGGTGGCATTCCCCGTCAATCTGGAGGGGACTCCTGTTCAGGGATAACCACCGATGCCAGCCTCCTGGGTTGGGGTTCCTATATGCAGGGCCAGATAGCTCAGGGCATTTGGTCCAAGTCAGAGCAGAACCTTCCCATAAATTGGCTAGAGCTCAGAGCCATTTTTCTGGCTCTCAAGCATTTCAGGCAATCAGTGATTGGCTATCATGTTCTAATCCTTAGGGACAACATGGCCACAAAGGCTCATGTCAACCGGCAAGGGGGGACGAGGTCCAAAGCCCTCACGAGAGAGGCTGTATGGCTGAGGTTATGGGCAGTGAAACACCTGTTGTCGATCTTGGCGGACCACATCTCCGGAGTCAACAACTCCCAGGCCGACTGGCTCAGCAGGAGCCTAGTCGACCAGGCAGAATGGTCCATTCCTCCATCTCTATTCAGGGACCTTTCCCTCAGATTTGGAATAGCAAAGGTGGATCTCTTCTCCACTCCTCAAAACGCCCAAGGCACCAGATTCTTCACCAGGTTTCCTTGCCAGGGAGTGGAGGGGACCAATGCTCTTCGGTGCAGATGGCCCAAGGGTCTCCTCTACGCCTTTCCACTGCTTCCCATCATTCCGGCAGTAATTTGGAAGATGTTGGAGGAACGTGCAGAGCTCCTCCTCCTGGCACCCTATTGGCCAAGGATGCCCTGGTTTGCAGACCTGGTCAACTTATCAGTGGCTTCTCCTTGGAGGATCCCAGCCCATCTAATCTCCCTTCACCAGGGGCCCCTGCTCCATCCAGAGCCCCAGTGGTTCAAGCTGACCATGTGGCACTTGAGCGGCAGCGGCTAGAGGAGGCTGATCTTCCAGAAAGGGTCATTCTCACTATCCTGGCATCTCTCAAACCTTCCACAAGGCGCATCTATGATGCCACCTGGAAGACTTTTTCCCGATGGTACCTCAGGGAGGGTCTTTCTCCTGCTTCAGCCCATTTGGCAGAAGTTCTTAGCTTCCTTCACCATGGGCTGGAGAAAGGTTTGGTCCCCAACACCTTAGGCAGGCAGGTTGAGGCCCTCTCCTTGGTCCCTTCACGGGGTTCGCTTCCTTCCTTATCCCATCGCCCTTCAGTCAGGAGGTTTCTGAAAGGGGCTTCCAAACTGCACCCACCGGTGGTTCACAGGTATCCTTCCTGGGACCTTCATATGGTCCTTAATGCCCTTACAAACCCCCCCCCCCTTTGAACCCCTTAGAACAGTGTCTCTCCATTTCCTGACTCTGAAGGTAGTGTTCCTTGTTGCCATCACTTCTACCAGGAGGGTTTCCAAGTTTGCTGCTGTTTCCATCAGACAGGACCTTTGTTCCTTTCATGATGATAGGGTTGTTCTCCGTCTGGACCCCTCATTTATTCTGAAGGTTAACACCTGGTTTCACAGGTCCCAGGACATTGTTTTGCCTGACTTCTGTCCTCTCCCGCACCATGACTTAGGGTGGCAGTGGCACACACTAGATGTAAGAAGGGCTCTTAGAATATACATTAAGCACACTTCCTTCTTCAGGAAGTTGGAAGCCATGTTTGTTTCCTTTTTCCCTTCTCACTTGGGGAACAAGGGCTCTTCTCCTACTGTTAGCAGGTGGGTCAGGTCTTACATTGAGCAGGCCTACAAAGCTGCGGCCCTTCCGGTTCCCCGAGGTCTGATGGCGCACTCTACGAGAAGTGGTTGTGACCCAAACATCCTTGGAGGAGATTTGTCATGCGGCCATGTGGACATCCCCGTCTCCTTTCATCAGACAGTACTGTCTGGATGCCTTTGCCTCGGCGACTGCAGCCTTCGGCAGACGGGTGCTTCAACAAGTGGTTCCACAGTCAGTGTGATGAGCTGGACGAGGACCCACCCATGGACATGCAAGCTTTGGTATGTCCCATCCTGGGCTCTCGATGCAGCATGGAGGAGAATGAGCATTGGTAGAAGTTACCGTGAACGCCCTTTCTAGTTGTGCTGCAAGAGAGCCCAGCCCCTCCCTTCATTCGTCCGGAGAGGGTAAGACGTATTTCTATTCATTTTGTGCTTTCAGAGACACCTTTCAGTCTGTCAAGTATCTTCACCAAAGATGGGGTTTCTCCGGGGGTCAAGAGATATATCTTAGATATATATATCTTAGTACAGATTCAGCTAAATGATGTCGTAGGAAGGAGTCAACCCATCCTGGGCTCTCTTGTAGCATAGATAGAAAGGGCGTTCATGGTAACTTCTACCAACGCCCATTTTAGAGACATTACAAATGTAATATTTAATATTTAAGGTTTTGAAGGAGACTGTTTATCAACATCATATTTTAGTTGTTTTTATGAACTTAAATTTTATGATAATTAAAAATACATTCAAATCTACTTTTATAATCTAGTGAAATCTGAAATTCTGAGTTTTTCAGCAGAAATCATGTTCAACATATGCTCACTTCAGTGAAGAACCAAATTCTTAAATAACAACAAAAAGGCATTGTGGCTCTCTTTAAAAGATTAAGAGAAATTTCCTTTTTAAGACAGCCACATTGGCTTTTTGTTGTTGTTTAATCTCTCCATCTGAATTTTTTCTTAATATAAGTGTTATTTAATAATTAAATTTGGGTAGAGGGAATAAAGTAAGTGGCTTAGTCCTGATGATTGCATATTTCTTCCATTGTGAGAGATAATATCAATACCATCTGTTAAAGAACAAGGAGAATGTCATTGCACTCACATCCCAGTTGTATGCTTCCCAATACAAATGCCTGGAAACAGCAGGAATAGAGTGGTTTACTATTAGAAGGATTGGGTGATGCTTCAGATTCATTTTCAGAAAGGTGCTTTAGAATGTATGCAACATCTTTTTACAACTCTTTTAGGCACCCTAACTTTTCCCTAGGATGAAGTGGCAATAGTGCAATTTAAGGAAAAAAATGAGTTTGCTTTAGTTTAAAGAGTTGTAAATAAATGCTGTGTTTGTACCCATCAGCATCTTTCCAAATTATTTACAAAAGCATACTGTAGCCCACTCAATAGCTATTGGGTTTAATCTAGCATGGCTCTGTTTCCATTTTACATAATTCTATTATGTTTCTAAAATTTTAGAAAGCACCAGAGTCTTAGCATCATAACTTTTAGGATTTGCCTATTAATTATATACAGAGAGCCAGAGCAGAGCCATTAAGTACCCTCTCAATGAACAAAATAAGAGCATTGATATATGTATTGGTGAAATGTATTTTGGTATGCTCTTTGTTACTATGAAGCAAGTTATCTCAGGTAGCCCCAGACAGGTTACATTACAGTAGTCCAGGTGCACGGTAATGCTCAAGGTAGAGATGCAGCTGGTGCACCAACTGAAATTAGATAAAGGCCTACTTACCCATGATACAAAGCAGTGAGTGGATCACAAATGACAGATCTGCTGTTTCAGGGCAGTGCCCCATCAAGAGAAAAATCCTGGAACAGTCAAGGGCTTTGAGGAATGAATATCAAACCCTTTTTGCTGGGATTCGGCCTCTTCATGTTTTATCCCACCCAGACCCTAACAATCTCCTGATACTCAGATAAGATACTGATAGCTTCTTCTACCTGGCATACTGATGATACCACAGCCTGAACTGTTAGATTATTTGTCCAGCCGCTTTTATAGAAGTTTAAAAAAAAAAACAGGGAGAAAACCAAATTTTGCCATAGCCCAGAGCAGCATTTGGCCAGCTGATCTCCCCACTGTTTGAAACTATTGACTGGAACAACTCTAATGTACTCAGTGACTAAGTCTTGACAATCTTTCCCAGAAAGAGTGAATTAGAAATGGAGGTCATGTAGCTATTTGAATAATAGGCAATGAGACTTGTGTTTCTGGAACTGGGTAAGAGTATCTTTTAAAATGTTACATGTCTTCCTTTTTATCTAGCTTCCTTTTCACAGACAATATTGGCTTACCTTCTTGGTTAAGGCCCAGGAATGCTGCACCAAGATTTAGACCAGATAGAGAATGTTTGTGGGTGTCCAAATATTACAGTACTAGATTTTCTAGAATCCTTCAGTGCTGGTCACACGGGCTAAGTATTCAACTTTTTTATAACAAAATACTTTTCGATCACATTAAAATGCTTTAATATTCTTTTCATCTCTATGTTGCAATACATTGATTTATTAGTAGAAAAAGGGATTGGAGAATTACCCAAAGTGCTCACCCTATGGAGGCTGAAAAAGGATGGAGGGGGGAGCTATTTTCTGACCTCGTGTTGAAAACATTAAGGGGCTAACAGTTGGCCCATTTGTTGACATCAATTGGAAGTTGGTAAGGTTTTTTTGGAACATGGTAAGGTCACAACTGTCAGGCACAGGAAATAAAATGGGTTGCATTTGCTGTATAGTTAAGCACTGGCTTGCCCATAATTTATTCAGAATAGAGCATTGGCCTTGGCAACAAAGACTTTTATTCAGATTCTCAATATCAAGGGAGGGACTGCAGCATTGAATCCACAGCATTGAATCCACTTATGAGACCTACTCTATGCTATCAAAACAAAAGACCTAGTAACTTTTCCCCTGAATGTAGAATAGGCAGCAGTTAGACCAAAAGATACACTTCATAAGATTTAGCACTAAAGAAATACAATCAGTCTGATTAAAACACAGTGTTTACACTAATAGTGAGTATATCTTGATTGCTGATAATGCCCATCATGCTGCCTATCTGTTTGAAAGGTGTCAAGATTCCTGGAAGAGGCTTTTCCCCTACATGGTATACTGCTAGCTACAGAGTAGCTGATCCTCTGGGTGTTGGAACTCAAATCTGCTATGAACTGGCTTGCCAATTTCCTGAAAATTTAGCCATTAGCTAAATTTTATTAGCTAAATCACATTTTTTCCTCAATCTCTCACATGGCAAATAGAGAGATTTGTTTTCCATAGTCTTCCATGCTGAAGCCTCCCCATCTGGCAAAATAGCAAATTAACATGTCCCATCATAGAAACAATTCTGCTTCAAAAATTGTATCTGTAGTGATAGCACTGTTTCTTTATATTTAGCCATTAACCCAGAATATTGCAGTTACGTGATGTCTTGTTTAACAACTATGGTGTTAACTTATGAGTGCAGGGAAAGTTACATTGTGAGTCGCAATCATGTGGTGTCTCACTTAATGACCATGTCACTTAACAATGGAGTTGCCATTCCCAACAGTGTATTGTTAAATGAGAACTACATGTATTGTGACATAGATGTATGAAAATAAGTATTTGTTATGTCAATAGAGGACACAAATGGTCCTCCTGCAATGGAAACAAAAGCCAAAATGAACTCACAGTGCAGAGTGCCAAGTATAATTCAGTATTCTTCAGATCCATGTTTGATCTAAAGTTTCCCTATTGAAAATATAGAGAATAATCTCTTTTTCTAGCTAAGAAAGGCAATGGTTTTTTTTAATCCTGGTTTTTTTCCCAAGCATTGCATATGGAACTTTGAGGAATAAAGGAGATGTCCAGTATATACAAAGTTCTGATTTGGAGTAATATTCTGAAACTCTAAGTGACACCTGCTAGATATTATCAGAAAGACTCCTTGTTTCTTCTTCTACATCTTTTCTTGCACTTTTGAAATTGTTATTATTAATGGATAATAATGCATAAAAATTAACTTGACTGGCAAAAAAATCCCCAATCCTATTTTGTAAGTGCATGTGCATCTATGTAAGGGTAAACATAATGTAAGAAAACATTCTACATATATTCATCAAACCTCTGTGGAAAAGTTTCTTAAACTTCAAAGGCATAAAGTTTTTGCCTCCTTCCTTCTCCCTCAGTTGCTTATGTAATTGCAGGGTTTGATATGGTAATTTCTTCCTCAATCACTTTTGCAAGAGACTGAAACTTAGCAAAAACTGTCAAAAATTAAGAACAGGAAGGCTTCAGGAGAGACCATGCTACCAGGTCATTTAAGACAGGTGACATATTTTCTGCAGCAGAGGAAAGTAGATTGCATTTTGCTTGGTGCTTTTCTATGGTGCTCTTCCCACCAATTGCCCTATACAGGAGAATTATATCAAAGAAAAAGTTCTGTTCACTTGAGTGAATATTATTATTATAGAGGCTGCCCGCCTTAGCCTGTCCCTTTAAAAACTAACTTTTCTTGATCTCCCAATGTTCTTGGAATAATCATATTCCTCAACCAACCATCTAAGGATAGTTGTTGTGGGGAAAACTGAGGGAGTATTGTGTATGCTTTCTTGACTTTACAGATAATAGTGGGATATTAAACCAATAAATAACTCAAGTTATGCAGTGCTACAAAGAGCACTTGGGTCATATTTCTTTCCATGTCATGATCTGGTTATTCCTCCCCCCTCCCCCCATACACACACACAAGGGAATGTTTTGTTACATTTGTAGAAAAAAATAGAAAAATTTACAAGCTCTTGTGTCTACTTAGAATGTATGTTAGCATCCTTTATTTCTTGTAAAGAGCAAATTTTTATCTTTTAAGTTAAAAAAAACTTCCCATATTTTTAGCATTCTGTGCTATATTTCTACATATCTATTATATTTAGTTATTCAACAATATATTCTAGTTGATTAGCACCTATAATTGATATTTACCATGTCACATCCAAATCTTTTGAGTCTGTGCTTTCCAACTTGAGTCAGATGTCACTTATCCTGATTTTTTTTTTTTGACCCATTTGTGCCATATGTAGTAGCATTTTACAGATAGTCATTGCTTTCAGTCCACTTGTTCAGCGACCGTTTGAAGTTGTAATAGAGAGAGAGAGACGACTGGCTAAACTCTTTCCAAAACCTTAGCTCTAGAAGTTTTGGATAACCTATAAATAATATATATGTATTGATAAACTGTCACTTGAGGTTAAAGGGAGTTTACCATTTACTTCCAAATTCTGAGTTCCAAGTGTATTAATACTTTAAAAAAATTGCATTTTATACACCTTCTTATAAATAAAACTAAGTGCACCTAAAATTCTTAAGTTATGCAACAAGAAATGTATTTCATATTATATTTCCTTGTATTATGTTCGTGTTCCCCTTTGAAAAATCAAGCTGTAATTGAATAAAAAGATAATGGAGTTTTGAACATTTTTTAAATCCCTATTTATAGTTAATATCGCGGCTGCTGTCAGTATAACAGCATAATTCACAGTTTATTGATTTTGGTTGCTCAGAGCTGTGGTACAGGGTCAAAAGTTTCATCTGCTATCACAACAGGTCAGGATTTTGTGCCCTGGATATTTGACACTGAGTAAAATTGGCAGAAGAATGATAGACTGCCTATTTTCTCAATTTTGCCAATGTACAAACTCTAGCACAATGCCCATGAGACATAGAGTTTTGTTGTTATCAGCCAGGAAAAAGTTGAGAAATGAGCTGTAACTATGCCTATTGAAAAGCAGCTTAGCAATATGCTATGCAGATTTTTTAGCTTAATCCAAATATAATTATTAAATCAAAATTACATTATTTAAATTAACTAAATATAAATTATGAATTAATTTGTCAGTATGTATCATTTTTGAAACCAATCTGAAAATGCAAATTCATTTACCGGTATTTCCTAAAAGATCCCTAAGATTTCTCTGAAATCTGTTTTGGTGTAGTATAGTACAGACTGGGGGATCATGGCTGTTAGGAAATATCTTTCTGTCAATGTTAGTTTAGAACTTGGTGTTTTTTTTTTTAAATAAGATCTTGCTTATTTTCAAACACATATGTAAGTTATAATGCAGAATAAAAATGGTTAAAATGGTTATTAAAATAACAGACTGTATGCTTCATTAAGCAAATTGATTGTGCAATGGACTTTGCTTAAAGATAACTTACAGAGAAGGTTTGGGAAGTACCTGGCAGGAGGGGAACAAAGAATCCAATCCTCTGGCAGATGATGGCCTATCAAAGGAATGATAGTACTGTGTTGGATAGAGTTTACAATAAAGCATGGATTGTTGCCAGTTCTTAAAATTGTTTTCCAATCCATATCCTTTCTACAGCCACTTTTTATTTTGTACTTTTGAAATTAGCATTTTCTAATTACGATAGACATTCTGATTTTTATTTTATTTATACTTCCTGTAAGATTTACATTTCTGGCACATTGGAATCAGCTATGATTTTTGACAAGATTTCTTTTGTCTCATCTCAATTTATAATTGTTTCACATCTTTTTAACTTAGGCTTTTATGGTATATGCAGCACAAGAATCGGACCCAAACAGTAAAGCAGAACATATATCCTCTAATTCTGTCCAAATTAAATTATACTATTGGATGCAGTTTAGGAATTTTGGAGTAATTGTTCCTTTTTAAATGTTTTTTTTAATATAATTTGATGATCAAACTGATTTATTTTTTAGTGAGGAGATTTAAGGTGATGTTTTGTGCAAAGGAAGCTTTTGGTAAATAGGAAGAAAAAAATGTTAATTTTGTTTTGTTCTGTAGACAAGGTGTAAGAAAACTGTAGCCATATACTAAATAAATAAATAATAAAACTACAGAATGTGCAATTGGTATCCATTGGCCAAAAAAACTGTAAAAAAAATTTTACCCTCCATTTTTTGCCTTTCTGGGCCTTAGGGAAGCCTCCTAAGTGAAGCAGTAAGTAAGCGAGGGGAATCCTGGGACAGCTGATCATAGGAACAGTGATCGTCAGGAGGGGGGCCGAGAAATACCTTAAGGAGTGACTGAGCAGGGAAGAATGCAGTCAGCAATGTTGGGCACGCGTGCAATGTCGTGCATGCGGATAAGGACTGACTGGATAGGCAGGGGAGGGGCAGGTGGAGAGGGGTGGAGCCAGCCAGGGCCACGATTTTCCAGTTCTCCAAACTGCATAGAATCATAACCGGTTCTATAGAACCAGTCTGAACCACCCCTGAGTTAAATACAATGTTTGAAAGTGGAGTTAGACATAGAGCAGGGGTGTCAAACTCGATTTAATTGAAGGCCGCATCAGGATTGTATTTTACCTCGGAGGGCCAGAGTGGGTGTGGCTGGAGTAGTTGTGGACAGCTCGACATCACTCGTGTCAGGGGTGCCTGCGGTGGCCCGAGCCCTCTGCCAGAGAAAACAGGCTCCTGAGCTCCATTTTCGGCTGCAACAGCCTCCTGTAAGTAACCCTCTGCCAATGAAAACAGAGCTCAAGAGGGCTGTGTGCAGCCCACCCGAGTTCTGTTTTTGCTGGTAGAGGCACTGCAGGCCAGTCTTTTGCCGTTTCCAGGGTGCCCCTGCAGGCCAGATCTAATCACCTCGCGGGCCAGATCTCGCCCCCGGGCCTTGAGTTTGACACCCCTGGCATAGAGTCAGTGTTTTTGAAGTCCTTAGAACCAGTGATTTCCTCATAGCCCTTTTGATTTCTTCTAATTGTTTCAGAGATACATTGAAGGTACATTTAGAGCTACATTAATTTTGAGAGCCACAGAAGCAATTCTGGTTTATATCTTTGTTTTTAAAACTCGCTGGGTAATTAGACCTGGTTTAATAATGTTTTGTTAGTGTTCAGTTAGCAACTACAAGTAAAAATAAATGGCAACAGTGTAATACGTAAGATGTCTCTCATATATGATTGTTTATTTAAATTGATGTTGATTTAAATTCTGTGATGGAAGTAATTTAAATATATGGTGGCAGATAATTTTAGTGTCTACTGTAATTCAGACTTTCCTGATTTATATAATTGTCTAAAAGAAGTTCAATTCTTTTTTATAAATAGGGAAAAAGAACAAACACAAGAAGAGGAACATTTGATGGAAGAAAAGAAAAAGAAAAAGCAGGAAGAAAAGAAAAAGAAGGAAGGTGCTCAGAAAAAGGTTTGTTAAAGATCTCAGTTGTATAATTTAACTCTTAGCCAATTTCATTAGTATGAGTTGGAAAAAAAATCTTTGTTGAGAAATATAGTCTAATTAGGTTTCATCATTTGTAAAAAGGCCCAAACATTATGCATTAAGTTTGTTCTTATTTTCACTTTTTCAAACTACTATATTCTACTACAAGCAGATTTCCTCCTGATCTGATCAAATATTTTTTTTAAAGCAGTTTTTAAGTAGTCTATGAACAGTAGCTAAACATTACCATCTGAAGCAATTCCCAGATGAATTATATACACTGCTCAAAAAAATAAAGGGAACACTTAAACAACACAGTGTAACTCCAAGTCAATCACACTTCTGTGAAATCAAACTGTCCACTTAGGTAGCAACATTGATTGACAATCAATTTCACATGCTGTTGTGTAAATGGAATAGACAACAGCTAGAAAGCATAGGCAGTTAGCAAGACATCCCCAGTAAAGGAGTGGTTCTGCAGATGGTGACCACAGACCACTTCTCAGTTCCTATGCTTTCTGGCTGATGGTTTGGTCACTTTTGAATGCTGGCGGTGCTTTCACTCTAGTGATAGCATGAGATGGAGTCTACAACCCACACAAGTGGCTCAGGTAGTACAGCTCATCCAGGATGGCACATCAATGCGAGCTGTGGCAAGAAGGTTTGCTGTCTGTCAGCGTAGTGTCCAGAGCATGGAGGCGCTATCAGGAGACAGGCCAGTACATCAGGAGACGTGGAGGAGGCTGTAGGAGGGCAACAACCCAGCATCTGGACCTCTACCTCCGCCTTTGTGCAAGGAGGGACAGGAGGAGCCCTGCCAGAGCCCTGCAAAATGACCTCCAGCGGGCCACAAATGTGCATGTGGCTGCTCAAACAGTCAGAAACAGACTCCATGAGGGTGGTATGAGGGCCCAACGTCCACAGGTGGGGGTTGTGCTTACAGCCCAACACCATGCAGGACATTTGGCATTTGCCAGAGAACATCAAGATTGGCAAATTTGCCACTGGCACCCTGTGCTCTTCACAGATGAAAGCAGGTTCACACTGAGCACATGTGATAGACATGGCAGGGTCTGGAGACACCCTGGAGAACGTTCTGCTGCCTACAGCATCCTCCAGCACGACCAGTTTGGCAGTGGGCCAGTAATGGTGTGGGGTGGCATTTCTTTAGGGGGCCTCACAGCCCTCCATGTGCTCGCCAGAGGTAGCCTGCCTGCCATTAGGTACTGAGATGAGATCCTCAGACCCCTTGTGAGACCATATGCTGGTGCGGTTGGCCCTGGGTTCCTCCTAATGCAAGACAATGCTAGACCTCATGTGGCTGGAGTGTGTCAGCAGTTCCTGCAAGACGAAGGCATTGATGCTATGGACTGGCCCGTCCGTTCCCCAGACCTGAATCCAATTGAGCACCTCTGGGACATAATGTCTCGTTCCATCTACCAATGCCACGTTGCACCACAGACTTTCCGGGAGTTGGGGAATGCTTTAGTCCAGGAGATCCCTCAGGAGACCATCCTCCACCTCATCAGGAGCATGCCCAGGCATTGTAGGGAGGTCATACAGGCACGTGGAGGCCACACACACTACTGAGCCTCATTTTGACTTGTTTTAAGGACATTACATCAAAGTTGGATCAGCCTGTAATGTTGTTGTTTTTTTTCACTTTAATTTTGAATGTAACTCCAAATCCAGACCTCCATGGGTTGCTAAATTTGATTTCCATTGATAATTTTTATGTGATTTTGTTGTCAGCACATTCAACTATGTAAGGAACAAAGTATTTAATAAGAATATTTCATTCATTCAGATCTAGGATGTCGTATTTTTGTGTTCCCTTTATTTTTTTGAGCAGTGTATTTCAGCAACATAACAAGTCTGAACACTTAGAGATTATGTGTCTTCTAGTATTTCATAAAATTCTGTAACTAGTAGATTTTATTTATTAACAAATATTATTTTCCAGGTACATTTTTCAGCACAATATACTGAACACAGATTATATTCTCTCCTAACTTAGAAGTTCAGCTTTTATAATTTTCAGTTTCTGTAGTATTTAGATAAAGGCACTATTGTACTCTGATCTGAGGGCCAGAAAAAATAATTTTCTGTAAAATGTCTGGTATAAAATGTCAGTCTCATTTCCAAGTTCACACAATAGGAATAAGAAGTAGAGTCATGCAACCAAGAGTCAAATAATACTTACTACAGACAATAGCGTGGTTCCTGTCTAGTTCAGAATTCAGGCAACAAAATGTAGCATTAACGGTAAAACTGTCAGATCAAGTAAGAGATTAGGCTTTTCAGAAAGTTGTACAAGACTTCAAGCCAAGTCTGAAAATTAAACTGTTATAAACATTATTTTGATATTTGACTGGTCTCAGAAAAAGCTTAAAAATTAGAAATACTTGAACTTGATTCACATTCAAGTTTTGCTGATTAAAGCTAGTTGAAGAAATCAGCTACTTAAAACTGATAACTATTACTGAGTAGGTCTTAACTGCCAAGTAGACCATTATTCCCAATGTATTTTACCAAGCACTCCTGCACTCCTCCCTTTATTTGCTATTTAGGATTGAATTGAATTGAATTGACATTCTTGCAAGCTTGAAGTCTGTGTGTCAGGAGCACTTGGGAATGAGTCCATCAGAATCTCAGAGCTGGGCATTAACACTACTTGATCAATTTGAGAGGCATTTTTTCCAGTTCATATTCATTCTCTTTCATTCTCCCTCTCTCCACTTTCTAAGGAAGATTTGTCTGAGGGGACCATGGCAATAACTTAAAATTGTACAGTGACTGCTTTTCATTAAAAGTGAGGATTAATAATTACTAACGCTTTTTAAAATATTGCTCTTTATAATAACAAGCTTTATTCCAAGCTTTATTAATATGCTGCAAAGATTTTGCCAAGACCCTTCCAACCAGTGGTGGGATTCAAATTTTTTTACTACCGGTTCTGTGGGCGTGGCTTGGTGGGCGTGGCAGGGGAAGGATACTGTAAAATCTCCAGTCAGAGGTGGTATTTGCTAGATCTCCAAACTACTCAAAATGTCCACCACCGGTTCTCCAGAACTGGTCAGAACCTGCTGAATACCACCTCTGCTTCCAACATTTTGAGGGATGGGGCCGTTTCACCCCACTGGGATTGACCCATCCCACTCGTGTCAGCAGAAAAAGCATGCTGTCAGCTCAATTATTCCAGCTAGTAAGGTCTAGAATGAAGGCCTAGGACAGTGATGGCTAACCTTTTCAGCACAAGTGCCCAAAGCGCGTGCGAACCCCCAAAATGCAATTCGCATGTGTGCCTCAAGCATGTGACCCTCCATAACCCCATGAGTGCGTGCCCCACCCCTGCGCATGCATGGCAGAGACCTGAAGGCCAGCTGGCCAGTGCACACACACATGCATGGCAGGGCTGACCTGAGGCGATGGCTCGTGTGCCCAGAGAGTGGGCTCTGCATGCCACCTCTGGCACAGGTGCCATAGGTTTGCCATCACGGGTCTAGGATCTAGGATCTCTGCTATTGCTATTGCCCACTGGAACAACTTGTCTCCCCCCCTCCACCCCGATGTGAAGTTGCTCCAACCATCTCATCCTTTCTAAGGGCCTTAAAACCTAGCTGTGCGAAGTGGCTTGTGGCCCCAATGGGGAAACAGCACAGTGAAGGTTGGTTAATTGAACAACAGATACTACCTCAGAATGCATGATAAAATCAAATATCTAAAACAGCCTTAAATATAATAATTTAAGACAGATAGAGAGAAGGCAACAGACTTCTCTCAGAATATTGTTTTGCATTTTATTTACAGTAATAATGGTTTTGAGATGTTTAAAGCAGCAGAGCGGGAATCCAGAACTCTGAATAGATTCACGTTCTTTATATATTTAAAACTATCTGAATCATGCTCATTATAATATTAATATGTTTAATATTCACTGATTCATGAGATACTTAAGTAGTTATATCCTTACTGTGTTGCCCTGGAATTGTTGTAAACTATACTTTGTATGTAGGTATACACATATGCACACGTGTATACCCACTAATGTACATATTTCATTACCCAGATGAATTAAATCATTGACAGTCTACATTCTTTTTAATTTGTATAATTATTCAAATACATGTGTAATTAATTTGAAGAGTTCAGTGTAAATATATTGAAGTGTCGTATTTCATAATATGTCACTTTAGCATACATACTGTATATTCAATATTTTCTGGTGGCAAAACAAAGTTACTTTGATCACTATAAACTAGAGCCAGTATAAATTACCTTGTTTACTATGTTTCTTTCATTATTTGTAACGAAAATGTTTTGAGCCTATGCTTTTTTAATGAAATTATGAATAAAATATATGTGGAAAGGAAAGGTGTGCAACCTGATGTTTTATAATTGCTTAATTCCTGGGTTTGTGAAGTTCACTCAAAGGTTTCTGAAAAATTCAAGCTTATATACCACTAAGCTAGAGAGTCAAGAGTCAACAACATAAAATTTTGCTTGTCCTCATGACACTAAATTGGTCCTGAAAGCACTTCCATATTTACATAACCAACAGAGAAATACCATTCCTACGTATTACAATGATTCAAAAGCCAGTAACAGTAAAAATACAATTGAAGCCACAGATGAAATAAAAATTAAAACACTATCATTGAAATAAACCACCTTCCGGGGTTCTACTGCTGATCTTCCTTCCTGCAAAATTGCACAAAACATCAAACCAAAAATTGGCCAGACCATATTAATATGGTGATCATGTTTTATGTATGCTATGACTTATTGTTGGGGCTACATTTTTCCCCACAATTATCTTTCATAAAAAACTGGCTACTAACTGATCATTTTGTTGTTTTTGTCTTTCAGGCTGCTGAACAAAAAACCAAAGGTAATTGCATACATATATTGATTTAAATTGTTTCTATATCTATTAATAGCAAGAATATGGTACAGTATATAATAATATGACAAGAGCATGTTTCATAGTATTATTCAATTTTGTGATTACAAAGGGGCTGCAGATTAACCCTGGTACTGATCTTAATAAGCAAGTTGGTAACTTTATAGCAGTTCCATCCTAGCAGTACAATACTTAAACTGTATGAAGTAGGGACACAGAATATATAGCCAACTTGTAGATGACAGCAAAATTGCAATATTTTTGTTGGTTTTATTATTGCTTTATTACCTTGCTTATCTAATAATGAGGGGATGGGGTTTGGACATAACTATTATTTTCATGTCCAAAAAGAGACAGTAAAAATCTAAAACCAAGTCATTTCATGTAACTTAAAAATAACAATGGATAATAAGCTCATTCATTTCAGTAGTTCTAGAACCCACAGGGAGAAACTGCATTCATTATAAAGGTCACTAAGTATTAAAAAAGCAGATGGTGGAGCATTCAAGCATTGTCTGGGAAATTTTTCTAGTATTTGGGCCCAATTAAACTAGCAAAGTCATAGGCTAATTCTTGTTATTCAGAAATAATAATTATTTAGAATTCTAGTCTAGGTTTTGAAATTTTGAGATACTGCCTAAACCATTTTGTTGTTCTTTGAGCTTAATATGTTGCCTAAGACAATTTCTAGCCTTGTCACATCGTAGAGACATAGATCTAGTTTAGGCATAATAAGCAGATCCCGTTTCCTTCATGTTCCATTGCCTTTGGATTGAGATAAACATTGCTACTGCAAATAAATCAAGAAAATTGGGTTTTCTGTCAACTGTGTGGAGAGCTTCCCAAGTTTAATTTGTGACATAGATTGTCAATCAGAATGATAGATTATCATATAGGCAGGTCTGAACTAGATTTGAGATAAATTTGCTTTATCCTTCATCTAAATCACTATAGCTGTGATGCTGCGAGAGACTTAAATGCCATGTCCAAAAAGTGAAATTGGAAAGAAGCTTGTTTTTAAACTGTAAAATTTCACTACTGTTTAGATATTATTTTAATGTAAAAGTAAAGAAACATTCTCCATGATTCTTAAATATGCACTTAGCCCCCGCATCTGTTTTTATAAAGTAGAATAGTAAATTCTGTGTCCTATATAGAGATTCTATATGATCTGCACTTTACATAATCCTGTAAAAATGCAAAACGTAACATTTATATGGCATAAACACCATTGCTTCATATCAAAAATTCAAATTGTGATTAGGACTAAGCAATACTACACCAAATGGAAAAGATAAACCAGAATTTTCGGAACCCTGAAGGGACTTGGAGTCATTTTGAGCAAGTATGCACTGGAGTTGTTAATGTGCTAAAAGAATCTCTCCCTACTTCCTTTCCTTGTGAAAAGGTTCGTGGACAATTGAGTTGTCATGCTTGGATTTTTCCTTTTATTTTATTCTAAAACAACTAATGGTCATCATTTATAAGCATCCATGAAAGACAGAACACCATTGTTCATTTGAATAAATAAATTAAACTGAAAACAAGAGAGGGATGGTTTACAGATGCATTTACATTCATGATAGCATGAACAAACCATCCAAATAAAAATATATAGTATGTTTTTAGAGAGAAATCTTTTGGGGAAAAGAGGTAGAGGCTTCTGTGTCTGTAATCTGACTACTTTAATAAAGATTATATTTGACATAATATAGTGTGGCCAGTCAAACAGTGCTTAAAAGCTTGCAAAAAGACTATAAAGATAATAGCCATTCCTTGAAGATTAAAACACATTTCTGATAATTCCAGGCCCTTTGACATGAGGCTCCATTCATACATTTTTCTACTAATAGCTTTTGGCATTTAATGTCTTATCAAGTGTTTTAACCTTTGTTTAAAATCATCTAAGCTGATAACCACAGGTAGTCCTTGATTTACAACCCTTTATTTAATGATTGCTTGAACTTACAATGGCACTAAAATAAGTTACTTACAACTATTTTCCACACTTATGACCATTGCAGTATCTGCATGGTCACATGATCCAAACTGCCATGTATTTATGACAGTTGCAGTGTCCCGGGGTCATCTGATAATCTTTTGTGACCTTATGACAAATAAAATCAATGGGGATACTAGATTCACTTAACCATGTTACTAATTTAGCACAACTGCAGTAATTCACTTAACAACCATGGCAAGAAAGATCGTAAAATGGGGCAAAACTCACTTAACCGTCTTGTTTAACAACAGAAATTTTGAGCTCAATTGTGGGCATGTCAATGATACATGCTATCTTAATGCAATTACTTAAGTTAAATATGTGCTTTTGCTAAAATATTCCTGTTGTTTTTCCTAAATCTGATAACCTAAAATTCCTATATATTCTCCAATGAGCGGCTTCCCCCCCGCCCCATTCTTTACTGATCATGATCTTAGTTAGTTTTAAAATATTACTTTTGATATACGGAGCTAGAATTTATTAACCAAACTCTGAAAAAGGGCACATCATATATCACAGATAGCATTGTAGTACTTACTTCCTGATTGATTTTAAATTCCAAAATCAGCATTACTGTCATTAACAATAAATCCCATTGTTGAATGCAGATGGGACTGTAGATAAGTCAAAAGGTAAAAACAAGGGATTATTGAGTATTGGGGGAAATCCAGTGTGTTTAGGCTTGATGAAGCCCACAAAACATGCAGAAACTCTTTAATTAATTAATTAATTAATTAATTGTATATGCCTATTGAAAAGTAAATCCATTGAATTTTATTTAACTTTTCCCTAAAATAATTGGTATTGTAGTTGAACTATTCCATTGAAGGATTACAATTAATACATCTACAAATCATTCTTGCTTTTTGTGGATTTTGTGGATTGCTTTGAATATTGAGGTCATATTCAGGGCAGGTTAGCCTTATATCATGAGATGGCGAAATAAGTGACAGTCCCTTTTTCACTGCCTTTACTTGGAAGACAAACTAACTATTCATGTCCCACAGCCTGTTTTGCACTTCCTAAATTTGCTTAGCAGTAAAATATACTTCAATAGATTTGCATTTGCCCATTATTGGCTTACTGGGCTTCTTCTGAAATATCATTCATTCATTAATATCTATCTTCTAATACCGGTATCTAATGTCTGTTTTCTGGACCAAAGATTTTATTTGAGTCATGCACATCTGTTGCTCCTAATTCAACTAAAAATGGATGTGCCATATCTATTTACCTATGTTTGTTTGTTTGTTTGCCTTTGAGTCAATTTTGATTCTTGAAATTGCCTGGACTATTCCCTGAAGTTTTCTTTGTAAGGTTTTTGGAAATGGTTTGCCATTGCCTGCTTCCTAGGCTGAGAGAGAAAGGGACTGGCCCAATGTACCAAGTTGGCTTCATGCCTAAAGTGGGACTAGAACTCATAGTTTTCTCGTATGTGGTTAACCCTTAATGCCACATGGGCTCTCATCTGCCTATCTACCCACAGGTGCTGAGTAAGGGAGGCATATTACTCTTGGTTGTCTGAGCTCTATCCAATATCTTATAAGAATTATCACATCAGTAGCATTTCGAAAAAATACCCAACATTTAAGCACATTCTTTTTTCTTCCCTCCTTTTTTTCCTCTATCTCAAGTTACTTATATTTGTTTTTATTTAATTGTGTGGTGTATATGTCTTTTACATTTAATTATTTTAACAGTTCATCAATTCACTTTCCACTTGCTTCTTTATCTGATTGATTCTTGTTCCTGTAGCCAAAAACTTACAAAATAAGGCAAAAGGAATGATTTTCAACAGTCCTTTCTCTATGTCTCTGATAACTTTTGTATGTGTCACTTACTTCAATACTTGGTCTCAGTGCCTCCATTACTTATTCTACTTTTGGAATCTTTTCTCATGTTTGAGGCTTTAAGCTACCAGTTATTTTGAAATCCAAAGGACATGACTGCTTCCAAGGACATGGCTTGTAATTTAACTGCCAAGTCCTCAGCACAACTTTATAATCTAGAGAGAAGCTGAGAAATAAATATTATGTAGATAAGCTAAATTCCTCTCTTGTGCCACTTTCAGCATCAGATGCTGTAGTTTCCCCCATGCACCATCCAGAATGAATCCAAAACACACATTTTGTTTCAACACCTACCGTGTTTCTCCAACAATATGGCCTCCAGCAATAGGAAAGCCCAGCATGATTTCTAGGCATGAGGTGAAATTAAGCCCCACCCCCAAAATTTAGGCCTATTTAATCCATGCGTTTCCCTGCCATTTCTCACATCGTTCATTAGAACTACACGAGGTGAAGAGAAATGGGGGGGGGGGGAAGGACGGGGTGGGGTGGGGAGAAAACTTGCCTTTAGGAGTGCCCTGCAGGTAGCCTAGGCTAGAATACCCTGATCTACCGATAGAACATCAGCCAGTAGAAGCTCCCCAAAGGTAGAGTCCCCAGCCGCTTCGGGGCAAGGCATGGCTGCCAGTGTCCCCTCGCCATTAGGCAGTGTCTTTCGGGCAATGGAAGCTCCCCAAGGGCAGTCACCAGCCACTTCGATCGACCCTGGGGACTCTGCCTACAAGGTAGCTTTTGTCGGCCGATAGAAGCGGCCACACGGCGAGGGGAGTGTGTGTGTGCACTCGCCCCAAGGCCGCTTCTACCGGCCGATCGAAGTGGCTGATGACTGCCCTTGGGGAGCTTCCATCACCCGAAAGACACTGTGTTATGGCGAGGGGACACAGGCAGCCAGGCCTCACCCCAAAGCGGCTGGGGACTCTGCCTTTGGGGAGCTTTCCTCGGCCAATAGAAATGGCCTCGTGGAGAGGTACATGCGTATGGGCTGCTCTAGGTGGGGGAGGAAATTAAGTCATCCCCAAAAAGACGGCCTAGCCGTTCTCCTCCATGCTGCATCGAGAGCCCAGGATGGGTTGACGCCTTCCTATGACATGATTTAGCTGAGTCTGTACTAAGATATAAAAGCCAGTCCCTGGGAGAGACCCCAGCTTTTGACTCATCTCCTTTCAGTCAGTAGCTGTGTCTCTGAAAGTGTTTCTGTTAGATAGCACTCATCAGCGATTTTCAGTACTTTTTTCCTCACTTCAAGCAGCTCCCAGGGCAGCTACTCTTCCCAGAGAGCAGGGCTCTCTCTCCTGCAACTTTGGGAGCAGCATTACAGAGCTCTGTGCAGGCAAGCTGGACAGCATCTGTAGACCTCCCCCATGCCTGCGGTTTGGAGCGATCGTAAAAATGATCGGCAAACTGATAAGAGCACAAGCCAGCTGATCGTGTGGCCGGTTGCTCCGTTTTCCCTTGCTGACTTTGCTCGGGGCTCTGTATAGCCTAAGGAGCAATTCTTCAATCTCAGAGCCTGTTTCCTCTAGTCAGTGGCCATCTTGGATTGAACGAGGTGAGCGGCCATTTTGTAAGCCCGGGAGCCATTTATACCCTAAGGGGCTTAATAGAAAAATTTCTAAAACAGCTTCTTTCCAACGCAAGAGCCTTTATTCTACAAATGGAGCAAGATAAGGCTCAGCAGAGCTTTCCCCTCCAGTGGAACAGTCTCTTAAGCCCAATAAGAGAAAAAGACGTAGGCAACGCACCCAATCAGTCCAGAGGAAGATGGCTGCTAAAATCAAAGCTAAGGCTCTAGCCCCTAAGAAGGCAACTCAGGCTGAATTGAGGGCAGAGAAGCACAGACATGCAGCTCTAGAGGCAGTTCAACAGAACTATTCAACAGAAGGGAGTGCAACTACAGCATGTTTCAGGTGATAGTCGTGGGCCCCAACCAAGCCCTCCCAGGGGAGGAGAAATTATCTATGAGCCTTTCCATCCTCCGTCCTGGTCTCCTGAGGCTCTTGCAGTACAATCAGATCCTCAGGATCTAAGCAGTTCTGGGCCTTATTTCCAACAGGCTTCTGGGCCCTATGCTCCTCCCCCTCCCTCAGGCCTTCAACCTCTCCTCAATCTAGGCCTGAAGCCACCTTCACTCCCACAGCAGCGGGCCTTCTGCCTTCTGCCTCTACCTTTGAGCATAGACCAGGGTATATCCAAGATGTTGTCTCATTAGCCATTAGGCAGGGATTGGCTGAAGGCTTCAAGCAAATTCTTCAACCTCTGGAAAGGGTTCAGGCCCTTCTCCCTTCTCAATCTATAAGTTGCTTGCCTCATCACCCTGATTTACACAGGCCCCAGGACCTCAGGGTCCATTCTTCTCTACCAGAATGAGAGGCGGTTGATGAGGAAGGAAGGGCTTCACCATCTGAACACAGTTACTCTTCTCATTCAGGGTGTGAAGAGGGTGAGATTTTTGACCAAAATCTTTCAGAGGAAGAGGATTCTCGCTCAGAGCAGACATCCTCTGCATTGGTCTTCAAACCTACCCTCTTCAGGTCATTACTCAGCAAGGCCTTGGTCACTGCCAGGCTGTCGCCAGAGGAAGTGGCTCCCGAGCCACAAGGAAATCGCTATAGCCAAGGGGATTCACTCTTCTCCAAGCCTGTAGTGCATGCAGAGGTTTTGCCTTCTCCCATTTTGTTCCTGGACATGGTCAAGGAACAGTGCGCTTCTCCTTTGGTAGGTCCTCGCCCATCTTCTCTGGATAAGCGTTTCTACAATGTCAGCGCAGCTCTGGACAGTGCCCTGGCAGTGCCTTCTATTGACATTCCGGTTCTGGCCTCGTTCTCATCTTCTGGCACTCCTACGGAGCCAGAAGATATCCTGAAACCGGATGATAAACACTCCGAACAGACCCTCAAACACAATCACTAGGCCGCTGCTTGGGCTGTTCGGGCTTCAACAGCAGCATCCTTTTTCACGAGGGCATCCATACCGTGGCAGCGCCAACTCCAGAGTAGTTTCTGACTTTCAGTCTCACCAAGACCTTAATAAGATTATCACAGAGGCGGAATTCACTGTGAATGCCACTCTCAATTCCACCAAATTTGCATCCAAGGCTATGGCATCTTCTGTAGCAGCAAGAAGACTTTTATGGCTCCGAAATTGGCAGGCAGAGTCACGCCAAAAATGGAAGCTGACTTCAGTTCCATTCGCAGGCAATAAGCTTTTTGGTGATGCTCTGGAACCTTATCGAAGCCAGAGATAAACATAAAATTCTCTCTTCCTCTGCGAAGAAAGCCGACTATCGCCCTGCTCCTTGTTGCCCTCCTGCCTTCCTAGTGGAGACCTCATCTCGCTTCCCCCGCTCTCACAGGCTGTACGCCCAATGCCAAGACCAATGGGTGGAAGCATCAGGTAGGCAACAACCTTCTACTGGTAAACAGTCCTTTCGGGGGGGAGGGGGTCATTCCTTCTGTCGCTCTAAGTAATCCTTCGTTCTCCCCACCCATCGGAGGTCACCTAGCCTTCTTTGCCTCCAAATGGGAGGAGTCAACAACGGATGCCTGGGTGCTCAGCACTATTAGGTCAGGGTTACAATTGGACTTCCTAACGCCACCCCCCAAATTTTTTTTGATCTGTCCTGTCTCTCGGGACATTTCCAGGCAAGCCCTCATGAATCAGGCCATTCAGCACGTTCTTGAAATCAGGGCTATTCAACCTGTTCCCCCCTCTCAACGCGGATGTGGGCTTTACTCTTTCCTTTTCATCGTTCCGAAAGCCTCAGGAGGGTGGCGAACCATCCTTGATCTAAAATTTCTCAACCAATTTGTAAAATTCAGGCAATTTAAAATGCAGACTCTGCATTCTATTTTAGAGAGCATTTGGGAGGGTGACCTCCTCTCTTCCATTGATCTCACTGAGGCTTACCTCCATATCCCAATTTGGCCTCGTCATCGCCAATTTCTCAGTTTCGGTTATCAGAATATACCCATTACCAGTATCGAGCACTTACCTTCGGCTCCAAGGGTTTTCACAAAGGTTCTCGCAGCATTGATGGCATCTCTGCGTTCTATTCCAGTGAGGTTCCAATGCTACTTGGACAACATTTTGATTCTGTCCTCTTCCATCCATGCGGCCCATCGGGATCTGCAAATCCCCCTGTCGTTTCTCCAGAGCCATGGATTTTCCATCAACACCAAAAAGTGCCAGCTCCCTCCCACAACCAAATTGCAACACTTGAGAGCAGTCATCGATACCATATCATGCCAGAGCCCCAGTGGTTCAAGCTGACCGTGTGGCACTTGAGCGGCAGGAGCTAGAGGAGGCTGATCTTCCAGAAAGGATCATCTTCACTATCCTGGCATCTCGCAAACCTTCTACAAGATGCATCTATGATGCCACCTGGAAGACTTTTTCCCAATGGTACCTCAGGGAGGGTCTTTCTCCTGCTTCAGCCCAGTTGGCAGAAGTTCTTAGCTTCCTTCAGCATGGACTGGACAAAGGTTTGGCCCCCAACACCTTACGCAGGCAGGTTGCGGCCCTCTCCTTGGTCCTTTCTTGGGGTTCGCTTCCTTCCTTATCCCATCACTCTTCAGTCAGGAGGTTTCTGAAAGGGGCTTCCAACCTGCATCCTCCGGTGGTTCACAGGTATCCTTCCTGGGAGCTTCATATGGTCCTTAATGCCCTTACAAAGCCCCCGCTTTGAACCCCTTAGAACAGTGTCTCTCCATTTCCTGACTCTGAAGGTAGTGTTCCTAGTTGCCATCACTTCTGCCAGGAGGGTTTCCAAGCTTGCAGCGCTTTCCATCAGACAGGACCTTTCTTCCTTTCATGATGACAGGGTTGTTCTCCGTCTGGACCCCTCATTTATTCTGAAGGTTAACACCTGGTTTCACAGGTCCTAGGACATTGTTTTGCCTGACTTCTGTCCTCTCCCGCACCGTGACTTAGAGTGGCAGTGGCACATGCTAGACGTAAGAAGGGCTCTTAGAATATACATTAAGTGCACTTCCACCTTCAGGAAGTCGGAAGCCATGTTTGTTTCCTTTTTCCCTTCTCACTTGGGAAACAAGGCCTCTTCTACTATTAGCAGGTGGGTCAGGTCTTACATTGAGCAGGCCTACAAAGCTGCAGCCCTTCCGGTTCCCCGAGGTCTGATGGCGCACTCTACCAGAAGTGCGACCACTTCTGCTGCCTGGGCGACCCAAGCATCCTTGCAGGAGATTTGTCGTGCAGCCACGTGGACATCCCCATCTCCTTTCATCAGACACTACCATCTGGATGCCTTTGCCTTGGCGACTGCAACGGGTGGTTCAACGAATGGTTCCACAGTCAGTGTGATGAGCTGGACGAGGACCCGCCCGTGGACATGCAAGCTTTGGTATGTCCCATCCTGGGCTCTTGATGCAGCATGGAGGAGAATGGGCATTGGTAGAAGTTACCGTGAATGCCCTTTCTATCTATGCTGCGAGAGAGCCCAGCCCCTCCCTTGATTTCTCCGGAGAGGGTAAGACATATTTCTGTATTTATTTTGTGTTTCAGAGACACCTTTCAGTCTGTCAAGTATCTTTGCCAAAGCTGGGGTCTCTCCCGGGGGCTGGCTTTTATATCTTAGTATAGACTCCGCTAAATGACATCATAGGAAGGAGTCAACCCATCCTGGGCTCTCTTGTAGCATAGATAGAAAGAGCGTTCATGGTAACTTCTACCAATGCCCATTTTTTCGGGGGTCAAAAAAAAAAAAATAAATAAGGCCCGGCCTTATTTTGTGAGAAACACGGTATTTAGATTGTATCAGCTGGTGAACCTTGTCAACTATTGCTCAGACTCTAGATCCTGAATCTTGTTCCCCTGTTTTTTTCAATTTGTATTATGCCAACAACAGCGCAGATATGACGTACAGGGCTTCAGTAGGAGGGAGGGATTGGTGAAAATCACAGGTCAATCAGGCTTCAACAAACATGCTCTTTCTTTGCCCAATACTGGATCCAGTAATAGTTTATCATTTTCTAAGATGATTCTGCTGCATTGTTTGCCTCCCAGCCTTCTTTTTCTTCCATCTAGCATAAAATTCATACCATTCATCAGCATATAACTCTGGCTGAAAAAACACAATAAAGGCTTCTGGTTCCTTTAATTTATTATCTGAATCCAAGAAATGAAGGTATTTTACTTACTGTAGGCATAATCCTGAAAGGATTGTTACTTTGTTTTTCCATCAAAAGTTCCAGGACCTTCTGCTTCCTGTTTGTTTGTTTCTCTCTTCATCTCTTTCTATCATGTTTATTATTTTTGTTATATTTTATCTTCTAAAAGTTTAGCATCTATTGTTTTATAAGAACTTAGTCAGGATTCTGAATGTGTTAGGGGCCCCATTTCTTGGCTTTACTGTTAAATTGGATAATTGCCTTGGCTGCTGTATCTACCTATTTTTGCATTGTTTGTGTTATTTTGAAATGTTTTATTGTTTTAAGAAATGTACACCTCACAGAATGACATGGTTGAGATGGATAGCCATAAAAAATTATATAGATAAATCTTATTTGAAATATGGCTATCAAATCTTTGGTCACTAATGGTCTCAAGCTATTCTTAACAGCAGTCTTAGCTGATTGTTATAATATCAGAACTATTTCTAAATAGATTATATACTTCCATTGCCCATTTTATTCAATATGATCTTCATGAGGAATATCAGGTGGTTCTATCCTTTAACATGTATCATTTCCTTCCTGATTTTCTAGGGCAATCTTAATACCAGTGACTGTATTTTTTATGTTATCAGTTTCAGTCCATAGATACATTACACTTTTATTGGCACTGCTTTATTTGCTTTTTAGCAACATCATAATCTCAGCAGATGACAGCACCTGGTTGGCCTTGTCTAAGCTTGAAAGCTGATCCAGTTTAGCACTTGGATAGGACAACTCTTCATTTTTTTTTCTACTTCTGAAAAGCTTTGCCAAGAAAACTGCAATGACTTCTCCTGGCAGTCTTGGAAAATCGGACATGATTAAATAGAAGAGGAAAAAAAGATTACTCCAGAGAATATCAAGGGTACAGGCTGGGAAATTAAAAAAGCATTCCAGGAGAAGGCAGAGCCAAATTAGTTAAATACTGTTGCAAATAAATTTACATGGATACATCTGTTAAATCGTCAGTAGTTGAAATGTCAAACTCAGCTAAGAGACTCAGTTTTATATTTTGATATAAAATATTTTTATGTGCCACAGCATAAAAGTTGGGCAGTATATATTGTAAATTTAATAGATAATAATCATGATACGGTAATGATTACAAAATTGTTTTTCCTGAATCATCTGATGCCATTTTCTTCCAGCTGTTTCAATACTTTTTGTTTTGGAAAAATTTTATGTTGAAATGCAGGCTTTTAAAACATGGTAATTGAACTTTCCTCTCGCCATTCTTGGTAATATTCCTGCTCAGTGTTACCAGCAGAATTATAGCCAAAATAAAACTATTAAAAAATAAGGGAAAGATAGTCATATGCTTGAGGGAAATTTCAGGTTTACAGAGTTATTTAGGTAGGTAATAAAAATTAAAGGATTAACTGACCTCAAAACATACTTGGAAAAATTGATTTTTTTAAAGAGAAAAACTTAGAGGATTAGAGTCTACTTATTCTGTACTTTTAATAAATGGTTTACTGCTTTTTCCCTTTGAGCAATACTAAACACCATAGAAACAGTGATCAGACTAAGAATATTGAGTGCTCCCTCTGCTGTTTGCAAAGTGTTCTTCTTTTCGATTATTCATAAAGAAGGCTCCCATACGCAGTTCTTTTTTCCCGTTGTCAGGATAATAAGCTATATTAGGGCATTGTTGCTTTTCCTCCATATCTTTTCCACATTTTGCATTTTTCTGTGATTCTAGGAAAATCTGAATTGTATGTGATCCTTCAATTGCTGCTGAATATCCAGAATGTCTTTTTTGATGACACTGCTTTGAACCAAATACCAGTGATTCTTGAGTTCAGTCTGTGGTTGTTTAGAGAGCTACTATGAAACTTGAAATGAAACATTTTAGCAGCTAATACTTCTTTGCTTATAACTATAATTTATGCAGAAATGGAACCATGAATACCTACTTTATTTGTATCCTTATTTTGGGTTCTGCTTCATAAATTAGGATTTTTATTCTGCTTACAAATAGTAATACTTTTAGAAACTGTTTACATCTAAGTCAATAATAGTGTAGAATGGATGACATCCCTGAAATCAAGTTTTTCACTTTGTATCATAACTTGATACAAGCAATGCTGTAACAAATACTGATGATTTATTAGTTATATTGCTGCTTAATACAAAGCATGTATCTTGAAGTAAACTGCATAGAATTTTGAATGAATGAAGTAATAGCATAATATTATTAGTAGTTTTAATAAAACATTTAATTCATTTTAACATTGATGTAATAGAAACTGATTTACTGGGAACGGCATTTAATTAATTTAATCCAATTTAGAGAGTTAACTCTATTACATATTAGTACAGAAAATTACCTCTGAACAGTCATTTCTCATTGGTGACATGCAATAAGTTAATTTAGCACTGAGTTCGTTTGGGTGCTTTGTGAGTTGTGCTCACTGTTACCATGGTGATGGGTGCTCAAGCAAGAGCTGTCAACTAAAACAATAAATAGAATAAGCCAGCTCTGCACATTGGCACCGTTGTTGGTAGTCTGTAAACACAGATGTCGGGATTCTGTTTGGTCCACGCTTGATTTTGGTCTCTTTGAGGAAGTCACTTGCTTATGCATTTATAATTGATAAAATTGCCCTGGAAGATTTAGCATATATATCTTTGAAGGTATCTCTGATTATATAAACGAGTGGATATATGTGCACAGAAGAGTTCATTGTTATGTGTGCAACAACTGAAAGGAGTGTTGCTAGTTTTCATCAGCTCCGTGATTGTAGAACTGATTTTGCCCAGCTTTGTGTGAGTGCGTATATGCTTGTATATATGGGAGAAAAAGAGAGTGAAGATGAAAGAGAGGGTGCTTTCTTCCTTCATTTCTTTTGTACAGAGTTGAGAATTACAAAAACTGCTAGATCTGCATTCCCAGTGTTCCTGAATAATTTAAATGCTGCTTCCCATATATGTCATTAATATATGATAGCCCTACAGACATAACATTCTGTTAAGATTCAGATGAATTAATGGAGACTCTTCCTGATAGTGTATCATTCCAGTTTTTCTCTTTTAGACACTGGAATGTGTCTGCTTTAAAAATTTATTAGCCATCTGAGGAAGGAAATTCTTTTGTCATCTTTTAACTAGTAGATGTGATAAGTTTATATCACTTGAATTGTGCCCCTGCACAATTATTTTATATTTTGAAAGCTTCTCTTGTTTAAATATGGAAAGGCTAAAAATATAGAACTCCAAAGATTTTTTTTCTGCAGCGGTACTACATTGAAGTGATCAGAATTGAACAGCAGCTGCAACATATAGCATGCAAATATTAATTAACCATACTTATTTGACTGCAATATGTGAAACATTAAGTATGGGTATGCAGGTAAGAAAGTCACGTATATAATATTTCAATGTGTCCAAGTATGCTTAGAATAGACTGCAAAGATGTTGTAGAAATAGACAAGTGTGTTCAAATGAAACATGTTTACATGTTTCCTACGCCCAGGAATGGGTTTTAATTCTTACAAAGCTTCTTTAGTAAAATACATATAAACCCTTTTTATCTTTTCATATTAAAAATGCGAAGTTGTGTAAAGGATAGCTGGGGATGGCTTCTGTACATGTCCATAGCTATTCCATGGTTGAAGACAACATATGGTTAAATCCAGGTAATGGTGAACCCATCCATGAGGAAGGGAGTGGTTCCACTGGAGCATAAAGAGATTCCACCTGCTCCTGAAGAATTCAACAGTGCTAGACGATGTTTGTTTTGCACCCAAAGTTTCTCTTTTCTAGGGAATATTGGTTAAAAGGTGACCAGTATGCAGGTTTTAGATAAGCGCTAGGGATTTGGAGATTTACTGTCTTTTAATTCTGGAAAAGGTTCACTCCCTCAGACAGAATTGGTATCCAGCTCCCCATTGAAGAGTAGGTGACAATCGTGGCAAGAGAGACTTTACATAACACTGTATCTTGTGCCAATTGCTCCCATTCTTGCATCAGGAGATTCTATATATAGTCTCTTCCCAATTGGACTATTTGAACAAAGTCTACCAAAACTGCAGTACAGGATGGAATAGTATGTTACTGATGAGTGTACCATAGTACTGTGGTCCCCAACCTTTACGGTTTGACAGCCTGGTGGGGAATGAGAGAGGAATTGACCCATGCAAGTGGCAGCCAGGTGCGCATAAGTTGAGCTTTGTGCACACATACGCCAAACAGTTATCCGAACAGGCCACAGCTCAATAGTGAGTCACAGCCCAGGGGTTGGGGACTTCTGCCATAGTATGTCCACTACTTAATGAATTGCACTGGATTCCCATTGGCTTTCAGCTGATGATTATTACCTTTGAAGTTCTTCATGGAATAGTATCAAATTATCTGTGAGCTCCATAGACTGGTATGAAACAGTAAGGAGCTTTCATGCTCTATGGCCTTAATTTAGTTTTTTGGTGCCCTGGTGTTGTGTCAACCCCTGTGATTGGCATCTTCAGAGCTAGAATAAGCTGCTTTGTAGTGTACTTCTTGGCAGCTCATAGGCAACTGAACACAGGCTAAATGGACTATGTATTTGAATGCAAAAAGCTGGTATCTGACTGGCTGATGTCACAGGAGTCCAAGAAAACTGGTTACATATTTGTTCTTAATCTAAGTAGACTTCTGATTGGTCTGTTTTGAACAAATTCCAGGAGAATCAGTTCCTGATTGGCTGGTTTTGGAATCAGGCTGCTGTTTTGTTTTTTGCATAGATAGACTTCTGATTGGTCCCCTCCATGAAACAATGCCATATAGTGGGGCCTAGGAAATGTGCCTTTTCTGTTGTCATACCAGCTCATTGGAGCAGCACTGGATTGGAAAGTCAGGTGAGCCCATTTGGAAAATAGATTTTCCACATGTTGTATTTTGGACTTCAAATTGTGTTGTTTTATATTAAATTATTGTAAATTGTTATTTGTCTGTTTTTGGTTTGTTGGTTTGTTTTGAAATTCCATTTTAGCTACTCAGAATCTCAGTTTACAAGTTGGGAAGCCATATAAATAATTTGCATGTATGTATACATGTATCAGTACATACATAGATCCCCAGCCATTTGTTAAACATAAGTAATGTTGTCTGGCATATTTCAAAACTAATTTCCCTCTAATGTTTTCATTCATTCAAATCTCCAAACTCAGTTATACCTGTCTTTATTTATCTTTAATGTTCAAACATACCCAGAGTACCATTGGATACCAAAGAAACCAAATGCTTCCTCTAATCTGGCTGAGTTGATTATGTGGTAGTATTGAATGTTACAAGAATTCTTACACACATAATTTCAGGATGTATCTGAAGCTTGTGATTTGACTACTGCTGTATCAAGTTTCGATTCTGTCTTAAGTGATTGTAGGTGCTGTTCATGCTAGAATTGTTAATGATAGTGACATTACCCTTTGAAGGCTGAGATCCCTAACTTTAACATGGATATAGATATATGATATAGCTGATGTATTGATCATATTGCTGAATTGTAAAATAAGTAGTTTGCTGGCCTCGGCTGGTACGCTACTGCACTTAAGAATCCTTTGAATTGTTGTAATAGCACAGAGTCTGCTAGTATACACAATACAGCTGAGGTTAAAGAATGGGAGATTTGGCTGCTGCTTAGCTTGTCTTAGAATGGAATGTAGTGTATTAGAGTGGGCTTAAATTGGATAATGGTCACTTGTAACTCAATCTTGTAGTGACAGAATTTATGGGTTACAGTCAGTTAGTTGTATGAAATAGAGCCATAGACAGTACTGGGCCACACTATAAAACTAGGATCATGATTGCATGTTGAGTAGTAGCATCTCTTATTTAGGAAGATCATATGGCATCTGACCTTGGAAAAGCAGTTCTCCAGCCTTTGTTAAAGACATCAACTCTACTGCTGAAGCACTTGAAGTACCTTTTTCTATTAAGTTTCAACCTCTTGTTGATTTGAAGAACTCCCTTCTCCTTTAGTTTCTTTGTTTCAGATCTGAAAACAGCACCCACAGCCCTCACTGATATTTTTTTTTAGGATTAACAGAGGATTTTAGGCCTTACCCATCCTACTAGATCTTAAAATAGCCCCCAAAATAGGTCTCAAGATCTGTCAAACTGATTGCAAAAATTGACAAGTGGTAAGGATCAGTAGCTGAATTTGATTTCAGACTAAGAGAAATGTAACACTATTTTTTATTATCAGATTTTCATGGGCAATGTAGTCTTATTCTTATATAATCTGACCGCAAGTAATAACTGAATGTAAATGATCAAGCTGGAGCAGATTCCGGACTATTTTAGAGCAAAGATATTCTCTTTCAAAAACTGGAAAATTAAGCCTTTGAACGATTACAGACAAATGAATATTGAATCAAAGCTAAATTCCTTCCATATTTTGCTCTGCAGGTGGAATGAGGGGGAATGTGGGAAGAAATATAGAGTTTATCTACACATTGCAATATTTGTCTGTATTGAAATGTCAATAAGTTCAGATAAAAATATTATTCATGACCTTTTCATTTTTCTCTGTATGTTTCTTTTGAGAACAAATTGTATGAATGGGTATGAATGAAGATAATTATTTCAATTCAGTAATCTAAGCAGTGTTCCATATGTTGAATATATACTAGGAATAGTCTGCAAAAAGGAAGCAAGCAAAAATGAAGCAAATAATGAGAATTGCTGTTAAGGATGTAATATGGGGGGATAATTCTTTCTGCTTTGTAAGATCTAAATTAGAGCTTCATATGTTATCATATTGGGGTTCGTTAAAAGGTAAAACCCCTGAAATTAATTTTAATCTTCTAAATTGAAAGTTCTCATATTCAGTTCTCATATTCCTAGTCTGAATGCCAGGTATTATAAATATACAATAAATGTAAATGTAATTGTAAATAAATGTAAATATAAATAATTAATTCAGAGGACAGGTTTGTTCCCCCTCTCCTTTACAATTTGATCCAAATATAGTGAAACACTCTATCATGAAATGTGTCATACAACCAGGAGACTCCAGAATACTCAGATAATATAATGAGTCTTTAAAGTCATTTGGCACATCACTCTATCAGTCATATCATATATGTATGAGGATTAAGTGAATGCTGCATCCAGTGTAGTACACAGTAAACAAAAATGTAATTATAATTAAATGTAACTATATTATAGGAGTATATTATCCAGAATGGCATTCTTTAAAAAAAACAAATCAACAAAATATAGCAGTTAATCTTAAAACAATTAAGAGGAAACATTCATTTTCTTTACTAACAGAAAAAAGGATATTCTCTGACTCAGCAGCTTTCTTAAAAAAAAAAACTCTTAAGAGAGGTAGGCTCAATCCTCATTCTTAAAGCTGAGTGATTGATGGTGCCTACTCTCTTCTGCCTAAGGCTAAGAGATATGATAAGGGTATTCTATTCTATTCTATTCTATTCTATTCTATTCTATTCTATTCTATTCTATTCTATCCTATCCTATTCTATTCTTTCTCAAATTAATGACTCTCTACAGCTAATAACAATGTACAAAAACATAATGTAAAAAACCCTGAACAAATATAATCAGTAATCAGGTTTAAATAAAACCACCAATAACAAATTAATGTAACTATTGAATGAGTTTTGCCAAAGAGATGCATCCCAGAGTCCTAGCACAAAACCACATCCTTAAGGCCTTTCAAAAAGCCTTACATTTAATACCTATTTTGTATGCAAGCCAAAAATAATATCCCCCATCCCTATATATCTATGATTCCACAAAAGTACAAAAATAAAACTCAATTCTCATATAAACTGAAGAACTGCTTGACTTCATATATTGTAGAAAAGCAACTCCTGCTAATCTGCAGATTGATTGCCAGCCAGCTTAGTCCTCAGCAGAGTTCTTAGTTCCAAAGGTCCAGATTTCATTAAGATACAGTTTAAGTTCCACAAATAACTGAGAGTTATTCTTTTCTGGATGTTTCATATTGTCCTTTTACTTTGAGAATCAGCTAAATAGATTTGTTACCTTCTTCATGATATTAGAAACAAAGATTCTCCAAGATAACTTCTCTTTGGCTTCCTTGCCACTGAATATATGTACTGTGTATTTCAAGATCCATAGAAATGGAAGCAAACCCTTGCCACTAGGATTCCTTTACTAAACTCATTTCTGTGAGAGGAATGAAAATCAACTTAATATAGACATTAGCTAATCAGCATAATTAGTATTACTTTTGTTCAGTTCAAAATGATGAAATAATTTCTGGGTGATAGTTCTAGAGCAGGGGTGTCAAACTGGTGGCCTATGGGCTAGATGCATCATGTGCCGGCCACGCCCACCGGAGCTCCATGAATGGGAAAAATGGGAAATGTCACATGATGGCAACATGATGCCACGGGTTTGACATCCGTGTTCTACAGAGTGTGAAATATATAACTAGGCAACATCAATGTATTGTTTTTTGTTGCCATTAGGCATTTGCCAATTCCAAAATAGTTTCAACAGAGCAATTTTAAGAGACACTGTAGCAACTCAATTGTAGTTATACCTTTTTCTTCCTCCTTAGATGCATAGCATTATAATGCACTTTGATGCTATACATTTTCAGATACAATGGAGATAGCCATCATAAGGTCCTCAGAATGGTTTTTTTGGATAGCTATAGAGTTCTAGATAAAATTTGGATTATAGGCAGAATGAGAGAAAAGGGATTGAAATTTGGTGGGAGCAATCTTTTTCTTCCTATAGTATTCATGGAAATGACCCTATATAATCACACCGTGGCATTTTGGAACCAGTTTTAAAGTTTACAAAAGGAATAAAGGCAGGGAAAAGAATCCTCAGATTACTCCATAATTGCTGTACGTTCTTTCATTCTGAAAAGGAAATATGTTTTTTCTTCCATTCACAAATATTTTCTAAAATCCCCTCTACATCCTTTGTAGTTCTCAATTTAAACCACAATTGAGCCAAATATTTCTGTTGCTAAGCAAGACAATTGTTAAGCGAGTTTTCCCCAATTTTACAACTTTTCTTGCCATGGTTGTTAAGTCAATCACTGTAGTAGTTAAGTTAGTAACATGGTTATTAAATGAATCTGGCTTCCTCGTTGACTTTGCTGCTTTGAAGGTCGCAAAAGGTGATCACATGACCCCAGGATGCTGCAATTGTCATAAATACATGCTACTTGCCAAGTGTCAAAATTCTGATCGTGCTACAATGGGGATGCTACAATGGTCATAAATGTGGAAAAATAAGTCATTTTTCAATTCCGTTATAACTTCAAATGACCACTAAAGGAATGTTTATATTGAAGACTACCTTATTAGATGATGTAGTTTGGTAATGCAATTGTTACATAAGTATTTGTAGAAATACTGTTGCCCTAAAGTTTCTACAGATATTTGTGTAAGAACTGTATATCCTAGTATTTTGTGTGATACAGGATCTGTCCTTGCATATCAGCATTTTCAAGATTGGGTCAAATATAAGCATCATTTTTCCATGAGGACAGTTATTGATGAGGTAGTAGAAGGGTGCTATCAAGAAAACTAAACTAGCTAACAAAGAAAGGAGTCAGTATATTTTAAACCAAGATAGCAACTTTTCTTCCATATTTTCTACAAAGATTCAATATAGATAGTAAGACAGTAGTTCCCCAGGGAGTCTGAAGAGATGGAAAAATAATTGAATTTTAAAAGCAAACTTTGAAAGAGATTGTTAGCATAGAAAAGTATATATACAAGCAAACATTTAAGGCTCTCAAAATTAAGGTGAAAGAAATTATATGTGGTTCTTAGCATAATAATACATTTAAGGGACAATAAAAAACAAATCCAAGTGATTCGTGTAATTTGTATAAAGAGATAGGGCATGCTTAGAATGTTCAGTTCTGGACATAATAGTCTTTTTTATTTATTTTATTTTACTGGGTCAGTTTACTTGGATCTTTTTTGGGCTCATGGCAATAATGGTTCTTTTTCAGATGAATATGTGAATGTTAAATTGAATAATTGAATTAATCCATTGAAAATGTTTTGCTATCCATGCATCAGTTTTGCATGATACCTAAATATATTCAGAATTTTAACCATGAATGAATAAAGATGTATAGCACAGTGCCCTGAAAAAAACAACTTTACTAATATCAAGTTAGTAAAACCTTGTTTGGAAGTATCTAAAACTTAGAAGTACATGCATTTAAAGGCTAAAATCTAATTGGAATAGTTCTCTCCCCCCCCCTTCTATAGGCATCTGTACTGGCACCTTATTTGCAGCTCCATATGCTGTTATTTTAAGGGTGGGAATTAAAGCAATTTGAGCCTCAGAGGTTTCATATTCTCATCCCATGCGCAGGGGCTACCCCATCCCCAATTCTTGAAATTGCTGTTTTCAGGCAGCTTGAGCAGGATAAACAAAGAGAATAAGAATTGTCTGACAGGCAGACTCCTTCTCCTTCTATCTATAAGCCACAAAATTCTACTAAAAATGCTAAAAGAAGTTATCTTAGAAGGATTTAGTACATAACTGTTCCCATATAAAAAGTTAATTGGCCAAAAATGCCAGTGCATTAGGCTGCATCAACAGAAGGATACATCAAGATCATGAGAAATGATAGTACCGCTCTGTACTGTATAGTGAGGCCACATTTGGAATACTGTGTCCAATTCTGGTCACCACAATATTAAAAAGGTACCAAGGTCTTATAAAGAGTTCAGAAAAGCATGACAAATATGATTAGAGATCTGGAGACTAAATATGGCTAGTTGTGTTTAACCTAACAAAGAAAATGCTTAGGGGAGTCCTGATGGCTGACTCCCGAACTTGCAGGACTGTCACAGAGAAGGTGTTGATTTATTCTCCGTAGCACCTGAGGGCAGGACAAGAAGAAATGGGAAGAAGCTAGTGAGAGGGAGATCCAACCTGGAAATAAGGAGGAATTTTCTGACAGTGAGAATAATTAATCAGTGGAACAGGTTGCCTCCTAGAGCTGAAGGTGTTTCATCACTGGAGGTTTTGAAGAAAATACTGGACAACCATTTGTCCAGGATGGTATAAGGATTCCTGCCTGGAGCAGGGGGTTAGACCAGAAGACCACCAAGGTCTCTTCTAAACCTATTATAATAATGTCTATGAAGACCATGTACTCATGATGATTAGGTTCTCTAATTTCCTAACCACTCATATAACTAGACCCCCTTGAGAATAAGGTCAATGTGGTTATGAATTAGTTTCACATTTTATTTTGAAGAGCTTCCTGGGCCTTAATTGCCCTATTTGTAAAAAAAAGAAGGGAGGGAGGAAAAGAGAGAGAGAGAGACTTGAAAACTGCAGCAGAAATCTGAAAGTAGCCATTGAAATATTATTTTTACAAAGCCCTTTTCCCCCATAAGATATCTCATACAACGAAATTTCATACATCAAATTATTTCATTCTCTAATACATTGGATATTTAGATTTTTTTTTTTGCATAGTAGATGTCAAAAGAAGGCTTGCTTATGTTACAAATATTATTGCTTATAATAACCTTTGTGATACTTTCACTTTTACCAGCAGATGTCACTGTTGTCAAACTTGAGAGTTTAATAGACAAAGGAAATAATTTTCTGAATAAAAACTCTCCATTTGAAAATGGGAATTGAGGGGTTAAAATAAGCCTTACCAATATGAAACTCTTTCATTGCCATTGAAAACAGAACTTTGTGTATTATTAAGTATCTTGCTTTTTCTGCTTGAGTTCCAGTGTTTCAGGAAAACTTGGGTAAGTTTTCTTTGTTTCAGGCTTTGATAGGGGATAATGAGCATAGTAAACTTAGTTCCATTTAAAAGGTGTTTCCTGCTTCGATTTCCTGTTTCAAGGTTGCTTTAACAACTTATTTCTATACATACTCTATACACCATTTTGTGCACGAAGGAAGCGATTGAAGAGAAGGGGAAAGAAGAACAGAAGAACAGAAGAGAAAAATTGGCCATTTGATTGGCTGGATGAATAGCTCTGATTTATGTGATCCATCTGTTTCCTGTAATGAATTCATAAACCCATCAAACAATGACCCAAACCAATTACAGGGGGTGGGGTGGGGGAATACACTGGTATGCTATGTTTAATGCAGTGAAGCACTTGCATTGTATAATCAAAAATTCTTCTCACATATAACACTTTGTAATGGAGCTTGCTGTATTTAATGGAAGCTGTAAATCCTGTCACAGCAGTGGCTAAGAATGCATTGCTGAGTTAACTGTTCCATCACCAGAATGCTTCTTGTAGTGTTCCCCTTCCTTCTCTTCTTAGTGAACCATTGATATTTTTGGAGAGTGGGGCAAGTGGGATGATGGGGGGATAGCTTGGGAACAAAAGGGTTGTACACTGTACAGTATACATGCAATTATACATTGTATAGCCTTATATGTGAGGAAATTGGGGATCCAAAAGACTAAGAACGCGATGTGAGGCTTATGTAGCTTTTATTATTGCCATGTAATTTTTGCAGAAATGCATTTAAAAGCTGAATAATTAAGATCTGAGTGATTGATCCCATTTATTGCATTAATAACATTATATGGAATTCCTTAATGCTTTTGCATAGAGTTGGTGGGACATCTCTGAATTGGTTTTTCTTCCACATTGGATTATGAAATTTAGATTTAAATTTAAATATGGGATTATTAGTAGTAACAAGCAATTCGCTTTATATTGGGAATGTGGGAGATATTTATTGGAAATTTCCAAAGCAATGTGGTTTCCATGTTACTCTGGTTTTGTGTCACAATGGATTCCTGACCTATATATTTTTTAAAAAGAGGCAGCACATAGTTTTGAATGATCTTTTTAGTAAAAATGAAGTATTTAGTATGCACAGTGAAATGTTTACTCTTATATTTCTTCAACTCCATCGTGATGGCATGAGACCAGATTTCATTGTTTGAATTATAAGCTGCTGCTTACATAATTACATCCATGGAAATACATTACCATCAGTAAAAGGGCATAACAGTATAACAGAGTTGGAAGGGAACTTGATGATCTACTAGTCCAATCCCACAGGAAATCGTATTACCACGTCAAACAATGGTTGTCCAGTCTCTTCTTAAAATCCTCCAGTGTTGGAGCATTGATACAGCTTCTGGAGACAAGTTGTCCTACTGATTAATTGTTCTCCCTGTTAGGAAATTTCTCCTTAGTTCTAGGTTCCTTCTCTCCTTGATTAATTCCCATCCATTGCTTCTTGTCTTGCCTTCTGGTGCTTTGGAGAATAGCTTAGTTCTCTCTTCTTTGATATTGGAGCTCTGCCATCATGTCACCCCTAGTCCTTCTTTTCATAAAAAGATAGTGTCTTCTGTAGAAAACGTCTTGTGTAATTGGGCCTGGTCTTTTCTATAGATTGACAGATTGGGTTTGGGATCTGATTAAATGTATGGTATGCAAGATTTTAATGATCTAATCAAGGTCCACTGATTGGAATTTGTGTCTGTTTGTTAGGTCTCTGTATGAGAGAATGTACAATATATTAAGAATATACAATATATTAACAGCTACCATTTTCAAAAAGTTCAGCTGTGATCAAGAAAAGTTCTTTAAAACCATCTATCATTTAGAAGACATTTGTTGCCATAAAGACATTTGTTATCATAAAGAAAATATTTGCAAAATTAATTCATTCATTCAAATCTACTGGCACAATGCTTTAAAAAAATTCCACTGTTGTTTAGCTAGGGCTGGGTATTATGAAATTACATGCAAAGGATTTTATCCTAGTATATGTCACAACTTAATGCTTTACTACTTTAAAATACCTTTTGCAAATAATTACAGTACTTGATATCTAAAGCACAGGGAGTCATGGACTTAATTCATTTGTGATCTATAAGATTTTAATTATCTTAGTAGTAGTATAGTTAAGTGCCCCTGTTCCAGATTCTATAATCAAGTGAACTTTATTTTTGACAGGCACATTTCTTTTTATTATGTAGTAATTCCCAATCTCTCAATGAATATGAATGAAGCCTATGTTTTTATACTATTGGAACACATTAAAAACTCCTTTATAATAGTTGAAAAATATTAGCCCTACAAAACAATTTTTAAGGTCATTAATTTTAAGTTGGTAACTGATTACCTCTTTATTCTTACCATTGCTGTCAACTGATTAGTTTTTTTAATTATTTTATAGCTTTTAACTGATTACATTTAAATAAATTTACATATTTTAATATACTAATCATTGTGCCCTTATAAGGTTGATAAGAAAATAGGCTCTTTTTGTCTTGAGATTGAAGTATGGGTTTAATTTGTGCTATATCAGTAACAATAAGGGTGTGGGACTTTTCTTTTTCAAACAGAGTCTGGTATAATAGTGTAGATGAGACAAAAAAATAATACAAAAGCAGAGAAGTTCCGTTGTTTTAGATGGATGGATGGGTGGATGTTCAGTTGCTTTATATGTGTGTGTGTGTATAACACCTATCTAATTAAGATAAAATGTGTGGTATTACCTACTTCAGCTGAATGTCAACTTCTGCTTCCTATTGTTTAGAAGAGAAATATACTTTAGTTTAATTGCTATCAACCACATTGGATCAGACCAAAACCTGATGGGCAAAAGGTTTCCCTTCTGTTTCTGTATGGTATATAAATTCCTTTGGGGAACAGACAAGCAGACATGAGAGCAATGGAACCCATCCTTTTCTATAATTTAACAACTATTTCTGTTCCTGGCAATCAGAAATAAATTGCTGGATATATCCATTCTAAATAACAATCATTGATAACTATAGCCTCCAAATGTTGTCCAAGTAATTAACAGTGATTTTACTCTATTATTGCGGGGTCTCCAACCCTCAAGCCATGGCTCATTACTGGGCTGTTGCCTATTTGGAATTGGGCCACGTGAGTGACTGGCTGGAGCATGCACATGCACAGGTCAACTTGTGCAAGTAGCAGGGTAGTGGACACTCAGGAGTGTGTGTGGTGGCCCACCACTCATTCAAGGGTGCATGCACACGCATGCCTATCCACAGCTCTCATGGCCCAGTTCCCCCCTCCTCTCCAGCCAGGCTGCCAAGCTGCAAAGGTTGGGGACTGCTGTTCAATTAGCAGATTCTTTAGTTTGTATTTTTTTTATGGAAGAGCATTTCATTTTATCAATATGTATGCTGAAAGTATATTAAGGGAAGCTGGACTGGAAGAAGATGAGCAATGGAAGAAGAAATATTAATAACCTGCATGATGCTGATGATACTACTCTTGAGAGCTAAAAATGTAAAAGATCTACACACTCTAGTAATAAAAACCAAGGAGCACAATGAAAAAAATGGATTAAAATTGAATATAAAGAAGAGCCTTAGAATTGTCAATGATAGCTTCTGCCTTTTAGAATCAACCATCAACATTAAAGAAACAAGCAGTCAAGAAATATGCCTTAGTAGCATTTGGTTGAGCAACTACAAAGGCTTTGGAAAAGATATTCAGATGCTGTGTTGTATGTATACTTACAAAGATCAGAATTGTGCAAACACTTCTACACAACTTTATAGAAGTGAAAGTTGGATTTTGAAGAAGCAGGGTAAAAAGAATATTGATGCTTTTGAACTTTGGTGTTGGAGAGGTGTCCCAGGTGATACTATTGCTTGCATGATTCTGACTGTTAGAGGTAAGAATCAGCAGAAAACAAAATGGCTGGTAGAAATAAGAAAAACTCTTCTGTTAATGTATCAAAGCTTCCCTCCCCACCTCCCCCCACCCCATAACAATATTTTTTTTAAATAAAAAAGCCATCTTGAAGTTCATTTTCGAAGAGAATGCAGTCAGTTTAAATCAGTGTGGACATTATACATTTCTTAAAGGTGAGCTTGAGTATAGTCTAACAAGAAGTATTTAGTAAGAGATACTCACATGGCCTCTCAACTTAGATTTGAAAAAGCAGAGTTCTGCTACTTAATTCAGGTACTGTAATTCCTTTGTCTTTGGATTTCCCTTCTCTAAGCCAAAAAGAGAAATCTGCATTGGGAAAAAACCATTAGTGCAGGGGTGGGTGCTGATAATTTACGCGCGCGCGCCCCTAGCCAATCCTGAACTGGTAGTTAACCCTGTTGTATCTCACCGCTGCATTGGTGTCATGGGTCTTGGCTGACTTTGTTTACAGGAAGCATTCCTGTGACTGACTGTGGCTATTTCTAAAGAGGCTCTGGATCAAAACTTTCCCATTCCCCTGATATAGCAATGGAACAAAGGAATAAATAAAGCGTATACTAAATAATTTACAAGCAGATTTATTTCATAATAATAATTTCAATCCCATTGAGGTCAGCAGAAAAGAAGAAAATAAAATAAAACTATGGGGGCGGGATGAAAACCATTGGCCAGATAAAATTATAAGAAGATATTGGAAAGAGCAGTTCCTTAGCTGTGGTCCCCATCTCTTTCTTCTGTAAATAATTTCTGCTTAAGTACTGAATGTAGCTCAAGCCGCATTTGAAAGTGTTGGCATATTTAGTTGAAATACCTCTAAAGGGAGATTTCCCCCCCCCCTTTTAATGTAAAACTGTAATTTACTGTTGTATGAACAAGCTTCTGTCTTGCACATGGCAAGAAGCCGCAGCAGCAAGGAGAACAAGCTATGCAAATATTTAGAAGTTGTTTTAGTTTAAATTATTCAAAGACTTTTCCGTTTAAAATATGTTTTATCAATGTTTTAATTGAACACTGAATTATTCGTTCCATAAAGGTTTGATACAAAGCTTTGATGAATCCAATAGGGGAAAAAAAAGAGGCTTCTGATCTTTTGCAAATGCATCAGAGGAGAAAGAGGACACCAGGGAAGGATGAGCCTGAAGTTTGCGTAGGCTTATTCATATAACCCTAAACATACTTTAATATAATATCAAAATTGACCCTTTGGATAAAGCAGCTGGCTTTTAAATGCTGTTTGAGCACATGAAGTAAAATACATTTTTGTCTACTTGGATAATGTAATAATTTTTTAAAGCTGTCCCTTTTATTTCTTATATCATAAAAACAGATGGCAATTATTTCTAGAAAGAAGACTAGAGTTTATTTTGACAAAATTTCTGTTTACCTACTAAAGAAATTTTATGCATTTGATATTGGCCCTACACTTTTTTCCCCATCTACTCTTCAGTCATGTTGTGCATCTGATGTTTAGTTTTTCAAGATTGCCCCTATATAAAACACTTCTTAAAAATAATTGCAGTTGGCCTGTTGCCATATCTAAGTTATTTCTCAAGCCAGCCATGTGGGTTTTTTCCCCACTGTTATTGGTATGCTTTTTTATTTAACCGATAAGAGACATTTCCATACCTTCTTTTTTAAGAGTCTCAAGTGGCAACAACTACAATGTCTATCTTTGGGCAGTATTTGGAATTTTGTAGCAAGAATACTCATGCTTTTCTTTGAGGAATAACTTCTCCCATTTAAGCCAGAAGCATTTGGTTTTGCAACATAGTACCTTTTCTTGTCTAGAGCTTTGCTTGATCTGCGGTAGAAGCTGGTGTACCCAAGCTGGTGTGCCCAGTATGTTTGGTCCTATTAGTTCTGCCAAGGTTAGTATGTGTTGTTTATTTGTTGATATTTGAGGGCAGATGTCTCCCTGTGTGTGTCCCAAAACACCACCTAGATAGCTTTGTAATATTTTGCTTTAGGTAATGAGCACCTGCTATATCTTACATTTGAAAACCTAAAACAGTGCTATCTCCATTAACAAATTACTTTCAACAGAAGATTTTAATCTGACAATAGTATCAGGTAATTGTTTATTTTGTTTGAAATAAAGGCCTCAGAAGCTTTTAATGGTAATCATGTAATGCTTTAATGCATAATTGCCATATAATACTTGGATGGATTCATCATCTAGAGATAGCTGAAAGACTCAAAACATTTCTTATGTAAAAATATTAAATTCTAACAAAATATAGATGTGAGCAAAAATATTGCTTTAAAAATGTCTTGGTTCAGATGGAAGGGCAGTTCCTTTGTGTCTAACTGATCAATTCATAAAGACACTTCAACTCGTATAAAAATAAGCTTCAGTTGTGAGTAAATTAATTTGATAACAATCATATAAGTATATCCTATCTAAACCTTTCTATTTAAATGAGACAAAACCATTTTGTTTGGAAGTATAATAAGTGAATAGTCTCCATGAACACCTTCCTCCTCTCCAATTGTTTTTAGAAAATATCTATATTCTGCTAGTAGATGATAGAATCGACTAGACAACCCATACCCCATTATGACATTTCAGAAATATTTCCTTATCAAAACAGAGAAACAGAATGACCGAGGGTAGACAAAGAAGCAATGGGAGTGGGAACAACTACTGACTTGCCCATTGGGTAATCTGGCAGGGAGCAATGGAAGTCCTTCCCTTCCTTCCCCTCCCCTCCTGTCTCCAGTAGGCAGGTAAATGGCTGCTGCTGGGTGTAGGATGAAAGCAGAATTGTGAGAGTGGCTGGGAAACTGTCCCAGAACATTAAAAAAATCATGTGACCACAAGTGCAGGCAGTAGCACTGAAAGAGCCACAATTTTCCCATTTTTTATTCCCTTAGGACTTATAGGTCCCAAACTTTGGACACAGTCTATAAGTTAGCCCATTTGTGGCACTTCGCTTCAAAAAGCATTGTCCTGTGATAATACCACTTTGTCCAGTTAAAGGTCATGACTCATGAGAATGAGAGTTTTAGTAGTATATAGAGTTTACTTAAAATACAGTATTTAGATCAGGGGTCTTCAAACTTGACAACTTTAAGACTTGTGGACTTCAACTCCCAGAATTCCTCCTCCAGTCATGTTAGCTCAGAAATTCTGGGAGTTAGTCCACAAGTCTTAAACTTGCCAAGTTTGAAGACCTTTGATTTAGATAGATACCCACTGTGTAGCAAGCTGTTGTAGTGGATGCCCTCACTGAGCATGGGATTTGATAAGATGATCTCTAAGGCTCCGCATCAGCCTTATGTCTAAGTTTTTATAGCTTTAATAAGACAAGGTGTTTTTTTTTTAAAAAAAAAATCAGAACTTTAATTCTTCCAGCAAAATGTTCTTTATCAGTTGCTCGATTTCACAGTTGTGGATATAGTGAATGATGTTGTATTGCTCCATTAATTTATGTGTGATTTCATCTATTTTTATATATTTTGACTTTGCAGGTTTTAGTAAAAAAGAAACCCAAATGTGTTAATAGAATCTTTGTTCTGTTTGATAGTGAATTGTTCTTGGATAATGTTACCTTAGTGGGGATCAGGGTCTGGATTTTATTCCAATTAAAAATTCAGGAAGTGTTTCTAGTTTTGAGCAGCTGCAGAGATTTAAACAAAGTCAGTGTTTCATCTATATTCCCAGCAGGGGTGGGATTCTACCAGTTCTCACCTATTCGCTAGAGCCAGTTGTTAACATTCTAAGCAGTCCGAAGAACCGTTGTTAGAAGGAAACATTCTGGTGTTGCTTACAGAAACTACCTCTCCGTTAACCCTTATTACCTTCTTGACAGGACTAGACTTCCTGTCTCAGGAACTTCTCTGGAGTTTTTTTCCCCTCCTTTGCTGGTACTTTGCTTGTGTGGAGTGACCATTTAAAGTTACAATGGCACTGAAAAAAGTGACTTATGACCATTTTTCACACTTATGACTGTTGCAGCATCCCCACAGTCATGAGAGGCCATGTGAGGAGATGTGTGCCTCAATGTGAGTGATGTTGAGTTGGCCACGCCCAGCCAATAACATTTTACAAATGAAGTTGAAAAGAACGTAAAACACAAAGGCTGATGTGAATTTTGCAGGAAATATAAGCTTTTTTTTTATTATTCTGTGGTAGTTCTGAGTAGCAGGGAAAAGAAGATTGGCATCTCTGCTTCCAACATAAGTAGCTGATTTCCATAATTAGAGATTAATTGAGGCATTTGTGAAAGGCAAAATTAAATCTTCATTGTAATTTGTTAAGAAAATAGTAGGATTGCATGAATTTGCCTGTAGTCTTGGTTACAGTTTTGACTTAGTTTTGTGTGTGTGCCAGGGCGATGTTTTGCTCATTTTGAAGATGCTCACCTTATGCCTGGTAACATTCAAAGTAAAAAATATTTCATTCAAACATACATTCAAAGTAGAAATATGGCTTTAGCTTTAAAAGTGATCAGAAATATCAGTTGGCTCACAGTCCCAAAGCAAGACTGGTAAGTGAATCTCAGTACATGGATCATACAACCCTGGCAATATGCAACTTATGTAAATGACTGATTTGTTTCCAGTTCTAAGTCAGAGTACTAGTTTGACCTTTAAGAATGCAACAATGCAAGGCTGGGATACCTTAAGGACAGTCTAGTTTTACAGGTGTGTGGCCTTGCCTTCTGGCCAGCATGTATGTATGTATGTATTTATTTATGAAATTTATTTGTTGCCCATCTCATATCCAATGACTCTGGGCAGCTTACAAACATTAAAGCATTGAAAACATTAAAAACAAAAATAATAGAAACATAGCCAATAAAATCATTAGCAAATAAAAAAAATAACACCAGATGGCAAAAGAGAGGTACCTCTTTTTAAAAGCCATTTCTGCTCACTTCTATGGAAGTAAGATAGCTGGATATATAAAATGTTACTCGTTGGTTTGGTGTCCTGGCTATAGAAAGCTTGTCTTAATAATGCACAGTGAGAACAGAGGGGAAGAAAATATTGAGTATTTTAATGGAGTTTTTCTTTTGAAGTAATTTACTTTTCATGCTTCTCTTAGTACATTTTAAAAACCAATTTACAGTATATTGCTCTAAAATTCTGTTACAAATTGCTGGACTGTACAGAGGATATTAAAATGTTTTGTAAACAAATTTATTATGTAATTATATCATAGTAGAATATGATTCTTAAAAGACAAAACATATAAAGCATACTGAAAAAGCATCATTGATTATTTGTGTAATTTTGGAGCAAACTAAAGCTAGTTGCCTCTCATATTTTAAAGACATAAGAATATTTTTATCTTTAAAATAGGGAATTTTAAGGCACTTTTTAGGTAATTATAAGAAAATACTTTAGGAAATAAATTTGTTTATATCACATTTCAGTGTGAATTTATCTAATGACAACCTGTCAGGGTAATATATAAACCAAGTGCAATGGCACTTTGAGATTCACACATTTTAAAATTTGTGTGTGTGTATTAGATCAGTTTATGCTGCCTTTATTACATATAAGTAACTCAAGGTGACAAAGATACATACTGCTCATTCCTCCTATTTTCCTCACAACTGCAAACACTGTGAAGTGGGTTGGGCACCCAGTCCAACTTTTATGTTTAAAATGGGATTAGAATTCACAGTCTCCTGGTTTCTAGGCTAGCATCTTAATTGCTACACCAAAAATGATTCAGTATATTATTATTATGGAAAACTGCTTCTTACAAATGGAGCAAAAGGACTAGCAAAACTGACATATTTTGCTATTTCTTAACTTCAGCAATTGTAATTCCATATAGGTAATTCTCAAATTACCATGTTTCTCCAACAATATGCCCCCCCCCAATAAGAAGACCCAGCATGTTTTCTAGGCATAAAATGAAATTAAGCCCCTCCCCCCCAAATTTAGGCCTAGTTTAAAACATGCGAAATTGGGGGGGAGGTGGGGGGGAACTTGGCATTAGGAGTGCCCCGTGGGCAGCTACGCCTCACCATCAGCCGCTCCTAACACCATGGTGGAGCACAGAGGGCTCCCTTACTCCTCCCTTACCTGGGTCAGCAGGCGGGCAGCGTCAGCATGGATGTCCGGCAGCATTTCAGCCGCTTCTCAGGCCTCCGTAGCTTCCATGGTTCCCACCAGTGCTGGCACGTCTCTCGCCAGGGCCGTCTCCAACAACAAAGTCTGAGTTGCTCCTGCTTTTCCCCTGTTCCCCTAACAACAGGGAAAAAAACATATTGAGGTAGCTGGGAGCACCGCGTGCTGCGTTTTGGTTTAAGCCCGAGTGACTGGGTGAGCGTGAGAAGAGCCGAGCGAGCGTTTCTTCTGTTGCTACCCTTGGTGGTCCAGCCTCAGGCTCTGCAAGTTTGCAAAAGTCCCAGTGCGCAGCCCATTCCTGCATTCCAAGCTCCCAGGCCTAGCTGCAGCTGTCCCTCTCTCGCCAGTGCCATCTCCAATAACAGCGGCAGCAGCGGCGAGAACCGTGGAAGCGTTTTAGCTGCTTCTCAGGTGGGGGAGGTGCCTCCGTAACTTCCATGTTACGTGGCACTTCCATGTTATGTGGCATAAACTCTGTTTCCTAAGTGTTATATGCTTGATTACTTCACTTGTTTATCCAAGCAAAGAGCATGTTGATGCATTTTAATTTCAAGTGCATTTAAGAAGAATTGTATTTAATTCTCCCTCTTTATATTTTCTTAACTTTTTATTTTCTTAGTGCCAGAACCTATTAAGACCAGTTTAAGCCAGCCCCAACCTGCCGGTACCAGTACCAGTACTTCCACCAGCACTATTACCAACAATAATAATGGCAAGCGTGCATCTGCCAATGGGCAGCAGCCAGCTGCATCCCGATACCTGCCTCGTGAGGTGCCTCCACGCTTCCGCCAACAAGAACAGAAGCAGCTCTTAAAAAGAGGCCAGCCTCTGCCTGCTGGAACTCTGATCAGCACAAGCCCAGCGCAAGGTACTGGACAAGTAGGAACAAGTCCTCCTCCACAACCAGGAGTAGGGGGACATCACCACCCCAGCAAGACTCAGATCCCCACAGGTGAGTGATAAGGTTGAAAGAAATGTGTTATAGGCTGGACAACTGTTCAAGTGCTTAGCTAAATAGTTAATATTTACCTCACAGTCGCTGTTTTCTGATTTAAAACACCATGGTCATATAGAAAGGAAAACACATTTTCTGTTCTCTGTTACAGAAAAAGTTTCACTTGGAAAGTATTGGTGAACAGTATAGAGACAAGACCTGAATGTAGTAATATTGTTAGTCAACTGAACAGGAGATTCATTGGAATCCTTTGTTGATTATGGGCCTCTTGTGGCCATAATCTACTAGAGGAATTTTCTGTGTACTTCTTTGAGTTAGACTCTATAGAAGAGACAGAAACAAAACCAAAATTGAAACCATTATCAGAATAGACTATAAAAAGTATTGTTTTGAGTATTTTGAATGCAGAGCATAGCTTCCATGTTCATATAGATTTGTTTTGTGTTTGAAATCAAAGTTCAACGGTTCACAGTGAAACATGCATGATGCAAATTGTTTGTGTATACAGTATATATAGTTATGGATACTGTTTGAGAAATCCTACTGTAGCTCATGCAGCCGTCATAAATTATCAATCCATCTATATGGATACACACAAAAGCAGGAATGCTAGGAATGTAGACTTTTAATGCCGAATAATTTGTATAATGTTGTCTTTTTTTTTTAATAAAGTTTTATTTGGGTTTTCACACATACAAAATACAAGTAAAACATCTTTTTTGAAAATAGCATGGTCCCGGGTTGAACTTCTTTATACAGACACAAAACTCAATTTCATGCTCCTTTTTGTATTCTATTCCATATCTTATACTATTCTACATTTTCTATATAGTTTTTCCCCTCTTTTAATTTTCTCAATTTTATTTCGATTATCTCATCTCAATTCAAATCATTATATTTATACTTTTGTCTGTTCTGTTTCAATTTCATATTATCTTTTCTCATTAAGCAAATTTTCTCCTGTAGTTACTAATTGGAGTATGACACCTTTATATCTTTTAATTACATCCATTCAACTCTTACTTAAACTTCAATATATACCTTAGGTTTATGACCTTCAATATAATACATAATACATAACTTCCAATCGAATTCTGCTTGGTACATTCTTATAATACACACTATATTCTTTTTTTAAAAAAAGAAAGATTGTAAATATATGTAATTATAAACCCTCATTCCATTCCAGTTCAGTTCTATCATTAATAATCATCAAAATCTGAACATCTTTAACACTTCTTTTCAATTAAATATCATACTTCTTTAAAAACACATATAATGGTCATAATTAATTTTTCCCTTATTTCTCTTCACATATGTTTTGTAAATCATTAAATATTCATTTTGTTACATTTATTTATTGACAAGCATTCCACTGAATTACGATAGCTATTTTATCAAACATTTTAATCATACATTGTTTCATATTTTCTAAAATTATTTCTGTTTCTAATATAACAATACTATCTTATGTACCTTTGCAGAATCCCTTTTTCCCTTAAATTTTCACCCATTATTGCTAAATAGGCCCTGTTTCTCTATATTTTGTTTCTGTCCTTAATAACTTCTTTTCCTTTCTTTCTTCCCCCTCATCTTCTCCCTCCCCTTTTTACCCCCTTGTCTCTCTAGTTCTAATTCTCTCTTCTGCATTTCCCTCTTCTGTTGCTTTCTGATTTTATACTTATTTTTCACTGTATTTTTTTTTTTTTTGGAGTTGTTTTTCCCAATCTTAAACTTTCCATTCTCTTCCCCCGCTTTCTTTCCACCCCCCCCCACCTAAAATTACTTGTTCATTAAAGATGGCTTCTTCTTTGTTGCAATCTTCTTGTTCTGCAGGCATTTCTTGTTGTTTCTCATAATTCCAAATCTCCGTTTCTAAGAACTGAAATACGAAGCCAAAAGAACCTCTCCCTTCTTGTGCATCTTCTTTGTACTTTTTAAGTTCCGTTTTCAGTTCTTCTGAAAGTGGAGCCATTTTAAACAGTTTTAAACAACCACCCGATTGATTTTAGTTATTCAAATACAATAACCAAAAATCCAGAAATCATCAAGTAATCCAAATAGTCCCGAGTTATATCTTCTTATTTCTTTTTCCACTTTCTCTTTTTGGGGTTTTTGTTGCAATATTTCAATTAAAATGTATCTTTTGGAAGTCTTGTTGAGATTTTGCTGTAAGTTCTTTTTAATTCCAGGCAGTCTCCTCCCTTCCAGATCCTGCCCTTTTATTCTTTTTCTCTCCTTTCCTGTTTTCAAAAGCTTCTGATTATCCAGAAATCTTTATTATCCCTTTGACTTTTTATTTTCAGCATTAAATGCCTATTAGTGTCAAAGTGGATTTTTTTCCAATTTCTTGCTTAAGTCTCTTAGCTGTCAGTATAGGAAAAGGAGAAAAAAAAAAACCCAAATCTTCCCTTTTCTCTCTCCTTTGCAGCTTAAACATCTTCTTAGGGAACAATGTTATTGGGTTTTTTTAATAGTTTCAATTCCAGGGTACCTTATTTGTTGCTTTTTCTGTTTGACCCGGTCAACCAAAACTTTCTCTTCTTATCTTCCTCCTGCACATTCTTTTCCGGTCGAGTTCTTCTTTGTGGTGGCCATTTCTGACCACCGCTGCAACCGCCTTCGGGAAAGGGAGTAATGGCCAACTGGGGAGGAGAGATGCAGCTCTCCTCAACCCTTCAGGCAGTCTCCCCCCTCTTCATCACCTCTGCAGAGTGGCTTAGCTCCAAAACCAGCCGGCTCGGGGCGTTCCAGCAGCGAGCATGGACCGAAGCCTTGCAGAAACGAGGTTTCGGTGTGTCGCTGAAGAAGTTCAAACCGGAAGTCCTATAGTGTTATCTTAATATATTTTTTTCCAAAGCTGAATGATTTCACGTCCAGGTATTTGAAAAGTTAACTTACAGAGATTATTGCTAATGCTTGCAAATTGGCTTCTCAAAAACTGAGTACAAAGTTATTAGCTATTTAAAGTAAACCATGATTTTTGCAGTTGTTGCTTTAAGAAATGCCAGACCATGAGTTGGCAATCATGCATACTCTAAATCTATTATGAGATATTGTGGTAGGATGAACTACTCCTGTGAGAGTTAATGGGCTTTAATCCAAGTTGTATCATAGATGAGTGGAATTACTTGTGGATCTCAGAGTATATTTCTTCCTAAGAATAGCTAGAGAAAATGAGAGCTGAAAAGTCTACTGAAATTGATCGAGCAATGTTAGATGTAAGGCTTATTTGGAGGAAGTAAATGAAAGGAGAAAGCATCTCCTATCATATGAAACAGCACTCAGAAAAAGTAACAGCCACTTGGTTCAGTAAATAGAGGGAGTCCAGTAGTATTGCCATGCTTTTAAGTTTAGCTTTTAGGCTGTATGTTGACAATATGTTGTTTTAAAGTTCCATTTTAAGAGTTGCTGGAGAGAAGAATACTATACATTCCAAATTTAAATTACGAAATTTGGAACTGCAAAATGTGTTGACGCTGTTGACTTTGGAAGGCTCTAATAGGGATTTAGACAAGAACTTAATGTTGGACAATTATAAAGTATTGGTTAGTAATCTTGGTTCCTAATAGAATTGTCCAATTCATAGTATTGTATCTTTCCATACTGGTTACCAGCAAACAACATTAAGGAAAGGTTATTTCCTTCATGTTTGCTTGAATATTTTCAATTGGCATTTTGTTGGACTTTGTGTGAAATTATAATAGATTCAATAGACTTGTGTCTGATTTAAAGGGCTGTTCTTACATACATGAGTTATAGCATCTTGGCCTAAAAAGTTGGTTGTTTTGCCAAAAAAGCACTCAAGACAGTTAACAGCAAAAGGTAAATGGAATTTGGAAGTGGTGCTTATAATTTTGTCCTCGGTCATCATTTATATTGGACTGAATCTTCACACTTTCACAATATGTTGTCCTGGTTCAGAAGAACACCAAGCCATATTGTACTTTGATTTGTTTGGGGCTTAATATAATATGTGACTAAGAATACGTAGCCACTCATTATGGTTTTCCATTATTTACAAATAAGGCTACTGTGATTTATTCAACAAAGCATGTTTTGAAGCATTCTAAAGTAAAAGTCTAAAAATAATTTTATGTGTAAACTCATTCCTTTTCTGGCTGTGCATCCTTGCTAGTTTGCCATAGGCACTTAGATGAATTCTTAAGTGCTAATAAGTATTTCCAAGTGCAGAAGAAAATCTTCCTTCTTTTTCCACCCCTCTCTGAGAGGGAAAGGTTACGTATAATATTCCAGTCTTTATTACAATTTATGTTTAAACCATTTTTCAAGTTCTTTGATTTTATATCTGTACTTCCTTATTTTCCTGGTATTGTTCATTTGTTTCCTGGCTAGGCTAAGCTGGCTATGTTGAATGTCAATTTTTTATGATATTTTTAACATTACTTTTAGTTTTTCCCTTTGAACTTGAAAACTGTGCTACATTGTGGTTTTACTGTGAATGGAATATTTAGCAAGACAGTGTCAAATATATCATTTCAAATTCCCAGAGTTTGTGGGAGGAGCTGCTGGCTGCTTGTGAAGGAAGCAGAGGGTGAGTAGAAAGGAGAAAGATAGAGGCCCGCACCCCATTAGGCGCGTGAATCATATAACTATAAACCAAGAATACCAATAAGACATTTAGGGTAAGTGTGCTTGAGATTGTGATTTTATTTTATTTCAGAATGACCGGCTTAGTTCAGTGTAATACTTGTTTTACAGCTGTCTTTCGCAGTACTCTTTTCAAACTTGGATACTGTCCTCTTTGTAAAAAAATTACCAATCTTCATGGACAGATTACCTATCTAGAATTTCTAATCTGTGCTCTCCAAGCAGAAATTAGGTGCCCAATCCAGCCATCTATTGAGCTGCCATGCTACCAGCCCCCACTACCACAAAGATCCTACAGGAAAAGGGCAGTATGGACAACTGTGGGATCTGGCAGGGTGAGAGCTGTGGACCATAAACACAAAACTTTTGCTGTGTCCCAGCATAACAGGTACAGTGCTCTTGCTGACCTTAATAGGGACGCTAAAGTGACAGGTCAAGGTATTGTGAAAATGATATCTTAAGAAAGCCAGGGATCATGGTCCTAGAAGAAGAACTTACTTTGGAAAGGAGAAAGTGTGAATCAGGCATTACGTACCAGTCACACAAGAAGAGCAAGGCATCCAAAAAGAGAAGCCACCTTCTGGTTGGGGACTCAATTGTAAGGAATGTAAATTTAGGAAAGAATACTGAGGTTTTGAAAGAGGTCAGGTGTCTACCAGGTGCTACTGCTAGCAGAGACAAGAAGCGTATTCTTAAGATAGTCAAGAATGCCAGCAAGGACTGTGATTATACATCTTGATACAAATGATCTGTCCTAGAAGGATATTCTTTCTGTTCAGAAAGACTTCCAGAGCTTGGGGTATGAACTTAGTAATATGGACTGTAGGCTTATCTTTTCAGAGGTTCTACCAGTATATAAGGAACAAAAAGGGAAAGGGCAGCATCTAGCAGAGTTTAATGTGTGGCTAAAGAAGTGGTGCAAAAGGGAAGGCTTTGGTTTTATTAGTCATGATGTCTGCAGCTGGTCCAATGAAAAATTGTACAAAAGAGATGATTTTCATCCATCAAAGAAAGGGACTGAGTTACTTGGCATTAAATTCACAGATTTCCTGGATAAACATTTAAACTGAACAGCGGGGACAGAGAATTAATGGATTCAGAACATTTCTGTCCACAGGAACCTAAAACTAATAAGGATACCAGTGCATGCAAAATAGATGTTTGTGCAGGTAAGATTATCAACCTTGATGCCAACCAAAACCAAGCATTTAATAGTGAGTTCCATACCAGGTGCACTAATCAAACAGGTGGCAAGAAAGTAGGGGCAGGTAGGCACAACACAGGTTATGGAAGCAGTAAACACAGTGTCAGACATAAAGATCTCAAGTGCCTATATACAAATGCACAAAGTCTGGGGAACAAACAGGGTGAACTCGAACTACAAATACATGAAGGTAACTATTATACAGTTAGAATAACAGAAACTTGGTGGGTTGAAACCCATGACTGGAACATACTGGTAGAAGGCTACAAACTATTCAAAAAAAAACAGACCCCATAAAAGAGGAGGTGGAATTGCACTGTATGTAAAGGACCACTATATTGCTACAGAAATGCATGAAACCAAAGATGAAAACCTAGAATGCATATGGGTCAATATAAAAGAAAAAAAGAGTGACATGGCCATAGGTGTATATTATAGGCCACCCAATCAAGCAGAAAAAATAGATGTCCTTTTTGCCAGCCAACTAACAAACATATGCGGGAAACACAGAACAATAGTAATGGGAGACTTCAATTATCCTGATAGCAATTGGAAAACTAATTCTGTACCAAATGAGAAATCAAATAAATTCCTAACCAACCTAGCTGACAACTTTGTTGTCCAAAAGGTAGAGGATAAAACTAAAGGGACAGCCATACTGGACTTAATTATTACAAACAGAGAAGAAGTGATAGAAGGAGTTGAAACTGCAGGAACCTTGGATGAGAGTGACCATGTCATACTAGGATTCAACATAACACAAACACAAGCAACAGAACATAATGACACCAGAGCCTTGGATTTTAAAAGAGCTGATTTCAATAAACTCAGAGAGAACTTGGGAAAGATTCCATGGATGAAAATCCTAAAGGGGAAAACAACTCAAGAATCTTGGGAAACTCTAAAAAGTATGATTATAGAAGCCCAGACCAGCACAATACCACTAAGAAAGAAAAACATGAAATCCAAGAAGAACCAGCATGGCTGCATAAAGATTTCTCTGGCAAATTGAAAGAAAAAAAGGACAAGTACAAAAAATGGAAAGAAGGACATACAACTAAGGCAGAATATCAGCAGATAGCCAGAATCTGCAAAGACGAAGTCAGGATAGCAAAGGCTCAGAACAAACAAAGACTTGCAACAAAAGTCAAAGATAATAAAAAAAGTTTCTTCCAAAATATAAATAACAAGAAAAAATCAAGGAAACAGTCGGCCCACTAAAGAGAGAAGATGGCAAGGAAGTAACAGGCAACAGAGAGAAAGCAGAACTGCTTAACTCATTCTTTGCATCTGTCCTCACACAAAAAGAAACTATATCTCAACCCACCAAAAACATAATTGTAAAAGACAAACCAGAAACAAAAGTTAAAATAAGCAAAAAAATAGTAAGAGAACACCTGTCTGATCTTGATGAAAACAAATCACCGGGGCCTGATGGATTACATCCCAGAGTTTTAAAGGAGCTGGCAGAGGTCATCTCAGGACCACTGCACCATATCTTTCAAAAATCCTGGAGCACCGGGGAATTACCAGAGGACTGGAAAAGAGCTGATGTGGTTCCCATCTTCAAAAAAGGGAAAAAAACAGATCCAGGAAACTATAGACCAATCAGCCTAACATCAATACCCGGGAAGATACTGGAAAAGGTAATTTAAAAAAATCTGCCAACATCTAGAAACAACTAAAGTAATAACTAGCAGTCAGCACAGGTTTGTTGCCAAACCAATCTTATTTCATTCTTCAACACAGTGGCTAAATTAGTAGACCAGCAAAATACTGTGGACATAATGTATTTAGATTTCAGCAAGGCATTCAATAAAGTAGACCACAACCTACTTCTTAGTAAGCTAGAAAAAAGTGGAATAGATAGCACCACCACTAGATGGACTTGCAACTGGCTGGCAAACCATACTCAATGAGTAGTCCTTAATGGGTCTAAGTCTACATGGAGGGAAGTAAGCAGTGGGATGCAATAAGGTTCAGTCTTAGGCCCAGTACTCTGCAATATCTTCATTAATGACTTAGATAAGGGAATAGAAGGGGAACTTACCATATTTGCAGATGATACTAAGCTGGCAGGAATAGCTGACACCCAAGAAGATAGGCTCAAGATCCAGATGGATCTTGGCAGACTAGAACACTGGGCCATATCTAATAAAATGAAATTCAATGTAGAGAAAAGTAAAGTCCTACACTTAGGCAAGAAAATCCAAAAGTACACATATTGACTGGGTGAAACCAGGCTCAATAGCAGTAACTGTGAGAGGGATCTTGGACAGCCAGCTAAATATGAGCCAGCAGTGTGCAGCAGCAGCAGCCAAAAAAGCTAATGCAATCCTAAGTTGTATTAACAGAGGGATACAGTCAAGATCAAGGGAAGTACTAATACCACTCTATAAAGCCTTAGTAAAACCACACCTAGAGTACTGCATCCAATTTTGGTCACCATATTATAACAAAGATGTTGAGGCTCTAGAAAAAGTACAGAGAAGAGCAATCAGGATGATTAGGGGACTGGAGGCTAAAACATACAACGAACGGTTGCAGGAACTGGGCTTGGCTAGTCTAGTAAAGAGAAGGACCAGAGGAGACATGATAGCAGTCTTCCAATGTTTGAGGGGCTGCCACAGGGAGGAAGGAGTCAAGCTATTTTCTAAAGCACCTGTAGGCCAGACAAGGAATAGTGGATGGAAACTGAACAAGGAGAGATTTAACCTGGAAATAAGGAGAAACTTTCTGACAGTGAGAACAATTAACCAATGGAACAGCTTGCCCTTGGAAGTTGTGAGAGTGCCATCACTTGAGACTTTCAAGAGGAGATTGGACTGCCATTTGTCAGAAATGGGGTTGGGTGGGGGGGTTGGACTAGATGACCTACAAGGTCCCTCCCAACTCTGATTATCTGTATCTGTATTTACAACAGCAAAGTTAAACAATTGTTTTTAACAGTTGCTGTTGCAGCTCTATATCATATGCTTTATATTAACCATTTTCCTCATAGACTTACCATCACTGTGGAACCCAAAATTTAGGTTGCTTAGCAAGAGAGTTGCTAAGTGAATTGTGTCCCATAAACCAAACTTTTTGGCACAGCTGTTAAATGAATCACTGCAGTTTTTAAGTGAATCACATTGTTAAGTGAATCCAGCTTTCCACATTGACTTTGTTTGTCAAAAGCAAGCTGGGAAGGATACAAATAGTGATTACATGAACCTGGGACAGTGCAACTGTCATAAATATGTGCCGGTTGTCAAATGCCTGAATTTTTATCACATTAACATGGGAATGCTACATTGGTTGTAAGTGTGAAAACCAGCCATAATCACTTTTTTCAATGCCATTGTAACTTCACAGTCACTAAGCGAATGGTTGTAAGCCAAGGACTACCTGTATACATGTAATAAGGTTCATCTTTGTTGATGAGTAGTTTTAGAATAGTAGTTCAATTATCACAGTATATTGTGTATTTTTTTTTTTTACTTTTAACCATTCAAAATAGGCTACTTTTGCCTGGATTTGTCTGTAAGCCTGACTCCTCCCTTTATTGTCAGTAAAAACTTAACTATATTAGATGCAAATATAAATCTGTCATCTGGATTCTGAATTGGATTCAAAACCAGATAAGACTTAATTTTAAATCTCAATGATCTTAATGTCTTGGTTGTGTATTAAAGAGATACATGTCTTTATGATGAAATCAATTTTTGGCGGAGAGCCTCGCATAGATTTGTAAGTGCTGATGCTTCTGAAATTTAAATATGTAAGTGGAGAAGGAAAGAGAAAGCTAGAACAGTGATAGTGATCTTTTACTTTTCCAGTAAATAATTAAACTACATTAATAATAAAATAATTTAGGTACAACATAAAATGTCATGCTTGTGTTTGTTTGTTTTTATTTGATTTATATGGGCCCCCATCTTATGTATGGTTGTGGATGGCTGACAATTAAAACAGGATTTAAAAAAAAGAATAAAACACAACCAATATATTAAAAAGATAAATAATACAAAAATCAACACTGTAAAATTCACAATGTTTCACAATCAGTGTAACAGAGAAATGGGCTCATCTATTCTACACTATGAGGGAACCAGACATATAGCAGAATCACATTTATAATGTCTTGCAAATAGCCAGTAAAGTTGTGGCAAATCTGATCTTGGGAGAAGTAATATTTCAAAATGCCAGAGCTATGGAAGAAAATGTTTTTTTTTCCTGGGTCCCACTAAGATGGCACTGTCTTGCAGATAAGATCCAGATGTAACAGGATGGAGAGCCACTACAGATTTTTTTTAAGGACAAGTACACACTACTGGGGATTTGTCCTGTCCGTAATCTGGCTCCAAGCTTTGAAAGACTTTAAAAGTGACCACTAGCATATTGAATTGTATCTGGAAGCATACTGGTAGCTGGTACAGCTCCCAAACCAGAGATATCACAGCACATAGCTGCCCATGCCACCATATTTTATACCAACTGATGCTTCCAAATACTCTTCAAGGACAGCCCTCATATAAAGTAGTAGTTGAATTAGGAGTGACTGTGGGTAAGATTCCCTGGTCTAGAAATGGACACAAATGACACAACCTGTGCAAAGGTCCTTCTGGCCACAGCTGCCACATGCTCTCTAAGCAAGAACCATAAGCCCAGGAAAAGCCCCCCCACGCCCCCCCCCAAAAAATCTGTTAATGCATAAAACAGATATGTGTATTTATTTTTAATACATAAAACGTGCATTCGTGTACATTATCTATGATTAATAATCATAACAGTATGCCATATATATCTCCATTCTTTAAATAAAGTAGCTAGAATAGTTTAAATATGAATTGCATGTGGTCAGCTTTCAAGAACTGTGCTTCATTGAATGCATTCAGATTATTACAAATGTTACTTTGTATATTATGCCAATGTATTATAGTTAGAAAAATACAAAGAAGCCAGATATTCAGATCACATCAAGACTATATTTAGATCTCACCAAACTGGAGCTCTCCAGATGTGATGGAATTGCAAGGAATTCTGGGACTCCATAATATCTGGAGGGCATTATCTTAGGAAGGCTAGTCTGAAAATTAACTCAGACTATAAAGTTCAACTGAGTTCAACTTCTTTAGAATGATAGTGTCTAACAGCAGTGGTATTTTGTCTCAGACATATTTAAACACAAAATGTCTGATATCCCTTAGAATGCAATTTAGTTGCCAATTCACCAAGAAGGAAAAAAGTATAATTATAACAGGGAGCCTTATCCCACTTGCCTCTATTGATGCTGCATTTCCATAATTCCTGGTTTTTATGGCTACTGATGCTTAGCTAGGAATTCTGCAACTTATAGTTCATCTATTATACAGCATGCCATGTCACAGGAATCTGATTCGCCAAATTCTGTTGATTATGATAAATGCATTACCATCTCTTAATCTTGTTATATGTTATACCATTTATAAATTGTTACCCCGTATAGTTAGGAGTCTTAAATTTCAACATAAATTCATTTTATCACAGAATAAATATTATGCAAGTGTATCTATTAGATTGTTCAAAGTATGCTATGCTAATTCCTAACACACCAATTGTATTGCACATGAAAATTATTATTACTTCTTTTAACTGATTTTGTTCTTGAAGTGTAATCTCTGTGAGGTTAAAATTCAGTTGTTACTATATTCCTCAATATGCATAACTATGAAACAAGAAATGACTTAAATTGGTTTCAGAAATTCAACTCATGAATATTAAAAAATGAAAAAAGTGAAATGAAAATATCGCCTTAATATATAATAAATGCAATATATTGAAATTTTATTTTATTGGTAAAAGGAAGAATTCACATTTGGTAATTGACTAAATTTTAACTTAGATTATGAAAACTAAGATAGCTAATTGGCAACCTTTTTATCTCACAAAGGAACTATATATTTTTAGCTCAGCTAATCGGTTTTAATGAGGTTGGAAGTTGACCTGCTCTTTCTGCTCCTTATGTCCACTTGAAGTCTTAATCTTCTTTCAAGAAGTGTATGATATAACAGCTGTCTTCTGTTAGGAATAATTGTAAAGCAAATCAAGTTTAGTGTTATAAATGACAGTTCTGAGAAATAGATTATTCTTTGAGCAGAGGTATGATTTTAGAATACTCCAAAATCTGAGCAATAGGAAGTAATAATAAGGTATAATAATGCAAGTCTTATTTACAAGATTCTTAGTTTATTGCATCTGAAGAACTTAGTGGGGGCATACTTACTTAATCTAATTTCAGTCACATTTTATTTTATTTTATTTTATTTATCATATTTAAAGACCATTAGGAGGCATATGTATTTTGTTAATAAAATGTTCATCCAGTTTGGATTTTCTTCATCTTTCGATATGTGTAATACTGAAAGTTATCAAAGCTTGTCTTACTGATATAATATTAGATTGAGCAAATGCCACCAGTCATTAGATGCTTGTTTCTTTTATTTCATAAAACAAGATATACTAATGGGAAACATTGATTGCCCCCAACTCCCCAGCAGTTCAGTAAATTCAATTAGGAGAATAACTGGGACCATATGTACAACTATTTCATTAAACAGGGCTGATTTGCACTAGCCTACCCATTCAAAATGTCACAATTTTGGTTCCTCTGTGGATATCATGCTCTACTAAAAACAAATTTCTTTCTTAAAATATAATTTTGTTGAAAATTTTAATAACAATAATAAAAGACATTGCAAACTAAACTCAAACCAAAAAAAGGGAAAGAAAGAATAAGTGCAAAATTACGAAAAAAGAAACAAAAGAACAAAGGAAGGAATAAGAAAAGAAACATTTAACTTATTTCATACTAGCTAAATTGTTTCCAATTTTCATCACAAGTACAAACAAACTTAATAATTCTTCTCCACAGAAGGTTACAAAAAAGAATATCATCTGTTAACCTATCTATTGAAGTACATTAGATCATGAACAACAGAAAGTTCTCAAATATATTATGTTGACAAGAAAATGGATGAAAAAGAATAATTTTATTGCTTTGGAGCAGCCAAGTCAATGTTCAGATCTAAATTCTAAAGAAATATTGTGGCTGGCTTAAAATGAGTAATTCATCATGCTAGAGAATTGTCAAAGTTATATGAAGAAGTTTCTGTAAAGCAGTTTGAAAGATTGATAACCAAGTAGAGGAAGTGTTTGATTGCAGTTATTACATTTAAAGCTGATACAATCAATTATGAAATCAAGGGCATGAGTACTTTTTCAGATACATTAATGATGCCTAGCTATATCTCTAGGTTGTTTGTTTGTTTGTTTGTTTGTCTATATTCTTCCCTCCTATGATACAGTTTGTCGCTAAAAAAAAAGTGGCCACTTTTTTATGATGCTCTGAAGAATAAGTATTTTATGAAGGTCTTTGAAGGTTAATTGTATACAATCATTGGTTTTAGAATAGTTGAGTTTTATGATAATATAATTATTATCATTACCTGATATTATTAAGTATCTAGTGATGAACCCTGAATTCTAGTGGCATTTTTCCAACCAGCAAATTTTATGAAAAAAATATTATGTTTTGGTGGGCCTTCCACCATAAATAAGACTACTGGTATTACAGCATCTGGTGATGTGAGTTACAGCTCACAGAAGTTTATGCCTTTTCATTAAGTTTGTTGGTCTGAAGATGTGGTACCAAATTCCTTTCACATTTCTCCATAAATATCTTTATGACTCGCAGATTATGGGATTTTTAATGTTTGAATACTTTTAAGTTGTTTTAAATGTGCTTCAGTGTGGTTTCTTTGTTGTTATTATTGTATTTTGCACATGTTTTTTTAACTCTTTAAACTGACCATAGTCACACTGAGATGGACAGCTAAATAAAATCCTTTGAGGCAGTTAATTGATCTTACAAATAAGCACATAAATAGCATATTTGGTGACTTTATGAAATAAGTAAAATAATTGCCAACATTCTTTCAAACTCCCTTTATGTAAAAGCAAGACCCATTTGAAGGTCTGATACTCTGGGCAACGTAATTCAAGCATTCAAAAAATCCAAAAGGAATTTTCAGAAAATTGTATACAGGTGCTTGGGATTCTTCTAGCAGTAGCTAGATATATATATCATAGCTCATCTCTCCTCTCCCCAATGATTTAAATAATTGAAATAATATGGTTAGTATTTAAAATATTTTTAGCTTCATTTTCAAAAATATCCAACCAACAACAATTGTACTGTACAATTCAATCTAAAAACCAGAATCCAGGAATAAATATGGTATGAAAGATATTCTCACATCCTCCTAGCATTGCTGGCAACAAAAACTTAACATGGTCAACTTTTATAAATGGAAGAGAAGTCAAATGTTTGTTAATACACAGAATTAAATTGACTTGACAATAAGATGTTTGCTGTGTCATCCTTCGCTTTATTGAAAATGACAGCATAAATACTTCAATACTGTTTAATATTTGTTTATCTTTTTCATTGGAATTTTTCTCTTGTGTTCTACATATATTTCCCTAATATACTTATTCACCTCAGTGAAGGAAATATACTGAATTATATGTACACTCTTGGTTCAAGTGCATGAAATGTAGAATGCAGAAATTAAAAAAAAAAACCAAAATAATAAAAAGGTTTGAATGAAATACTAAAACTATGTCCATGAATCTTTTGGTACCAAGTAAATAAAATGTAACTACTGACAAAATTCATGATAGAGCTATACTTGTAGTAATTGCTTAATAATGGTAATTTGGACTTAATGGTATCACTAAGCAACATCAAAAAAGGAATGCCATGTGATTTCCCTGCTTAGCAACAGCAATTACGGCTTTTCCAGTTGCTGTTGTTGTGAATCCTGTACCACCAATAAGTGTGATGTCATATGGTCACCATTTGCAATATCCTGCTGGCTTCCCATTGTTGGAGGCAGGCATCAAAGGTCATGAATAGTGATTACATGGCTGTAAGATGCTGAAAAGTAATTGACAAGTGACTGGATTGCAAATCAATGACTATGTGGACACTGATGACCACAACTGGGAGGAGCCATCATCACAACCCATTCACTGCAGTCATATGTTTGAATAATTGATGAACAAGTGCTTGTTAAATGAGGACTATCTATATAGTCAGAGATATCATGATACATAATATATTTTTAGAAGATAATCCATCATATATACAAAAGTTACTCAAATGTATATAACTTGCAAATTTCAGAATATTTTTATTTTTGCTATATCATGCAGAATAATTATTACTGTTAATATTTACAGTCCTAACCATTGAAATCTTGTTCAGTTGCACTTCTGTTTTTTTTACAATAATGTTTGCACAGTTTTAAAAGTATCTATAGCTATTTTGTTAACTTGTGATAGTAATGATAATTTGATCCATAAGCAAGGGGAAAAAACATAGCTAAGTTTTGCAGAAAGTTAAATACTGTATTTACTTACATGTGCTTGGTGGAATATACACATCTTTATCCTAATCTATGTTTTAGAAGCTAGTGAATACAGTAATTGTAGTAGATAAAAGGATTTCTTTTTTTTTTTCCTGATCTTAAGTGAAGGGGTTCAGGGCTGCTTCCTTCCAAGTCAATAAAGTATAGTGATTTTTTCCCCCCTGTATCTTATTAGTTTGAAAATGTTACATTTTGGATCAGAGTTGGATATCATTATTCATATAAAAATTACAGTGCTTAATAAAAGATGAGAAACAAAATTAAAGGGCCTTAATTATAAATCAAATACTTGTGCCTCCATGGTAGAACAGATGGAAATGTTGAAGAGAAAAAGCGCTGCAGTTTGTCTTGTCATTCCAAGGCATGTAGTAACAATTCCACATGCTCACACACTAAAGCTGTGGGTTTTAATGTATTTGCCCACTTTCTATGTTCTTGATCAGAGCAGAGAAACAATTAAAAGACTTAGGGGAATTACCTGGTTTTATGTCAGGGTTCCCCTTTCTCCCCTCCCCGGTATCATTACCAGTGCTTGTTTACTTAAGTATACAGTCCGTCGTCTTCTTTTTAAGGATGGGAAGAGGAGGGTGGAAATACGAAGGAGGCAGGAATGTGTTTGCATGTAGCCAATCAGCAATATGCGGCTGTTCTTTTGGCTGACTTTCAAAACCAGAAGAAAAGCAGCCACCGTGCTAATTGTGGCTAGGTTTCGAACTGAAAATGTTTTGTGACAGTTGAAAGAATTTAAGGAGGAAGCAAGATCGGTTTAATGTCAGCTGCAATTAGATAATCAAGCTTTTAAATCCTCATCTGTTGATGCCTTACCCAGAGTTAAGGGGGCTATATGCTGGAGGGAGGGGAGGAGTAGAAGGGTTTCCCTGCATAGAAAGAGCATTTCCAAAGCTAGCAGAGCTAAGGCCTGAACAAGCTTGCAGGTTGTCTGGGTGCACACTTGCACTGAGCGGTTTTCTTGGCAGCTCTACAGGATGAGGCTCACTCTCAACACAGCCGACATATTGAAGCTGAGAGTCCAGGCGAACCTAGATGCAGAAGGAGAGGCAGCTCTGTACACAATGTAGCGTCTTCTAGGATGGTTGGGCGTCACCTTTCGTCAGGTATTTTATTACTCATTGGCCCCTTTAGAGCAACAAGAGGAGAGAGAAAAAAGGGAGGGGGGCAAATAGCATCTGCTTCTGTTAAATCAGTTTATTACATAATGTTTTAGAGGCAGCAGTAGCACAGCGTCCTAAGCTTTTGGCTGCCTTTCAGGTTTGATAAAATGGCGTCCTCAGAGAAAGAGCTGCTTGCTATAGATATGCTGCGCTGGGCAGAAAAATGAAGTTATTATTTGTCATTATCTACTGCTGTTTGGTTTTGGAGTGTTAGTATTTCACAGAGTACTCATTATCTAATAATGAAGAACGTTCTCTTTTATGCTGCTCAGCTCTTTTCCTGAATGCATTAAAGGTTCAGAGGGAACATACTTCGTTGCATACCGTGGCAAAAAGAAGAGGAAAAGAAAAAAGAAAAGAAAATTAGGTTTTTCCACATGTGTGGTTTGATATCGGATTCTTTCTGGAAATGAAGCTGTTTTATTTTGGGCTGTCCCTTAACTCTTTCGTGTCTGCATTAGTATTTCTGGCACAGTCTTAGAATTTAAGCTTTTATACAGAAATTCTTATTGGACAAACTTGCAATTTCCACCTAAATGTTTATAGTTGCAAAATTCAGAACACAGACCTAAATATTTCACTTACTATTATAAAAAAAAAACTGTAATAGATTTCTAACACATTTAAAAAAGGACTTGACCCTCAGGTTATACTGTCAACTCATAAAACATGGTATAGAAATCAGGGGGTGTCTCTTAATAATAAATAAACTTTTACAGACTAAAATAGATCCTTTGTGCATGTAAAGAAACCTTTTTTGTCTTCATCTTGCATATCCAAATTATTATACATAAGTTTTGTTTTTGTTCTACTATAGAAATTTTATTTATTTACCTAACTTTCATACTTAGAACACTGCCTTTTAAAATGCCTTAACTGGTCTTTTAAATAAATAAGAAAAAAAACAATGTCGAATTTAACTGTTAAAAATACCCTTAATTGTTCAACATAAAGAATATTGTACTGCCAAGTATTTTGAAGAATCATACTTTAGATATAGTTCATTCCAAAAAGATTCAACTATTTTTTATGAAAAATTACCAGTTGTTTATAGAAGGCTTACATATAATTTTTTTTCTCCAAATTCCAAACTACAGAAAATGTAGTTTACATTTAATAGTAATTCACATTGCAGAACAAAATGCTAGTAGAAACAGCTAATTTATTAATATTTAAAATGTCCTGTCTACATATAAGAATACCCTCCCCTGAATCTCTTTACAAATAGTTTAAACTATAACTCTATTTTCTTTGCTTTTCCTAGTCCTAAAAGTTAGCATTATGCTTTGCTAGATTAGGACATAAGTAAGAGAACCGATTGCTTGCCCTTTTCTTCAAGGGTCAGGATTATATTGACCCTTCTGCCCACATTGTACTTTCATTTATAGGTTTGAAATACTAGCCATTACGTCCAAGTCTTAGTTTTCAGTGAAACAACTAATTCTTCTGTCTTTTTTAATTTTAATGTTTTAAAAATATTGAAAGTAACATTATTGTAATGTTTGGATCTATTAGGCCTATTGTTTCTAAGTTCAAGTCCTAAATATCTGTGATACAACAATAAGTTTTCTAAGATTTAAGGCACATTATACAATCTTACAGGAATTGATTGTCTTTATAAATTTGTGGAAATACTTTTAACTTCTGTAATTTATGGAAAAATATATGAGCTTTGAACGCCCCACAGTATAGGTTAACAAAATTGGTTTTGTTACTTGAGTCTTATAAGAGAAATTTTAATGTATCTAGAAGTTGGATGTATTAGTATAGAGAAGGTTATTTTACCATAGCTTGGAATTTTTAGTGCATTATTGTACCATGGAAGACTATATTTTAATGTATAGAAAAATATATACTTCACCTTTCTAATACATATCTTTTATGCTATCACATAGGCTTTGTTTTTTTTGTCAGATGTGGAATTGGAAATGTGTGTAAAAATATTGTAATAAGCCATATTTGTATATTTGGTCATTGTCAGGTGATTAATTTGCATAATATTTGATTTTACAGACCTTGGCCACAGTGGATTGGGAGACAACTATGAGAATACTCACTGGGGACAGCAGCCCACTTTCCGAAGTGAAGCCAGTTGCGGCTGGGATAAAGTGATAATAGACAGGACTGACAAGGAAGCGTGGCCTTCCATTACAGGAACTGAGACTGAGTCTGCCTCAGAATGTACTACAGACACTGACTCTGCCTCCAACTGTGGCTCTGAGAATAGTAGCATGGCTACAGGGAGTGCCCAAGGCAACTTCACTGGACATACAAAGAAACCCAATGGCAATAATGGCACCAATGGAGCACTCATCCAAAGCACTTCTAACCAGAGTGCCCTTGGAGCTGGGGGAGCAAATGGTAATGGAAACTCGACCAGAGTGTGGGGTGTTGCCACCAATTCTAACTCTGGCTTAGCTCACTGCTCTGCCAGTGGTGGGGATGGAAAGATGGACAACATGATTGGCGATGGTAGAAGTCAGAATTGCTGGGGTGCTTCCAACTCAAATGCTGGCATTAATCTTAACCTTAACCCCAATGCCAATCCAGCTGCCTGGCCTGTACTTGGACATGAGGGAACTGTGGGAGCAGGCAACCCTTCCAGTATTTGCAGTCCAGTCAGTGCCATAGGTCAGAACATGGGCAACCAGAATGGAAACCCAGCAGGCACCTTAGGTGCTTGGGGAAACTTGTTGCCACAAGAGAGCACAGAACCACAAACGTCCACTTCTCAGAATGTGTCTTTCAGCGTACAACCTCAGAACCTTAACACTGATGGACCAAATAACACTAACCCCATGAACTCTTCACCAAACCCTATCAATGCAATGCAGACAAATGGACTGCCAAACTGGGGCATGGCTGTTGGCATGGGGGCCATCATCCCACCCCATTTGCAAAGCCTTCCTGGTGCTAATGGGACATCAGTTTCTCAAGTCAGTGGGGGCAGTGGTGAAGGAATGGGCAATTCAGTGTGGGGAATATCCCCAAATAATCCTGCCACAGGAAACAGCAATTCTGGGTTCAGTCAGGGGAATGGAGACACTGTGAACTCAGCATTAACTGCTAAGCAAAATGGATCCAGCAATGCTGTGCAAAAGGAAGGGAATGGAACAAGTGCGTGGGATCCTGCCAGTCCTGGAGTCTTAGCATGGGGCAGGGGCAATGGCAACAATAGCGTTGGTAGCATGCATTCTGGTGCTTGGGGACATTCAAACCGCAGCACTAGCAATGGTATTAATGGTGAATGGAGCAAACCCCCAAACCAGCATTCCAGTAATGACATCAGTGGAAAAGGATCAACAGGGTGGGACAGCTCTAGTGTTACCAACCAGAATCCTGCCATGCAGCAGGGCAATGATCAAATAAACTCTTGGGCCAAAGCTGCAGCAACAGGCAACACAGGTAGTGAAGGAAGTAATGATAGCAATGGAAGTCAAAATGAAGGTAGTACTGGAAGAGAAGGCCCTGGAGAGTGTCGAAGAAGAGACAAGGGAATGATAGACCAAGGGCAAGTCCAACTGCCAAGGAATGACCTTGACCCAAGGGTTCTTTCCAACACTGGATGGGGACAGACGCCTGTAAAACAAAACACTGCCTGGGAATTTGAAGAATCTCCAAGGTCTGAGCGAAAGAATGACAATGGAACTGAGGCCTGGGGTTGTGCAGCTACTCAACCTTCAAATGCAGGGGGCAAGAATGATGGGTCCATCATGAACAGTACAAATACCTCTTCAGTATCTGGGTGGGTCAGCTCTCCACCTGCATCCGTTCCAACTAATACAGGTTGGGGTGATAACAATAACAAAGCGCCAAACGGCCCTGGGGGATGGGGAGAGCTAACAAATTCAACTGTTGTCAATAATGCTGCTGCTGCCAAAAGTGGCCACACTTGGAGTGGGACCACAAATCAGGAGGACAAGTCGCCTACTTGGGGGGAACCTCAAAAGCCCAAATCTCAAAACTGGGGAGATGGACAGAAATCAAATCCAGGCTGGACTTCAAGTGGTGGAGATTGGGTTGATTCCTCATCTATCCCTGGACACTTGGGTGATGGGAAAAAGAATGGTTCTGGATGGGATGCTGACAACAGATCAGGGTCTGGTTGGAATGACACTACACGTTCTGGGACCAGTGGATGGGGAAATGGCACAAATAGCAAAGTTAATACAGGTACAAGCTGGGGGGAATCTTTAAAATCTGGTCCCCAACAAAATTGGGCTTCTAAATCCCAGGACAACAATGTGAGTAATTGGGGCGGAGCTGCTTCTATTAAACAGTCTGGATCAGGATGGGTTGGTGGACCACTCCCAGCCAAACAGAAGGATAGCAGCGAAGCAACTGGGTGGGAAGAGCCCTCTCCACCCTCCATTCGGCGCAAGATGGAGATAGATGATGGTACCTCAGCTTGGGGTGATCCAAATTATAATAACAACAAGACTGTAAATATGTGGGATAGAAACAATCCTGTAATCCAGAGCAGTACCACAGCTACCACCACTACCACCACTATCAACGCAAACATGGCTGAACCTCAGCCACCGCACCAGTCAAGTGCCCAGTCAAACCGGTCCCCTCTGCTTGGCCCAGGTAGGATATATATTTTGATTTTTTTTAGCATGAAGTAATAATGCTTGTTAACTTATGTATTCAACCTTAAATATATGTTAATATTTAAGATGAAAGTAGAAGGTACAAATGTAGTTTCCAATATGTTGCTTGCATAAAATTTATTTATTGATTTATTATTTATTTGATTATGACATTGATTTATTTCCCATTCAAAGTGAAAAAATTGAGTAGGCATGAATGGTTGACAGTTCAGCATCACTGGCTAGCACTTCATATGACCATGTGAAGTCCATCAGCACTTCACATAATTGATTCTAAAATACTGTCTTAATCATTTGTGCCATATTTCTCCTCTTTTCTTAGTTCTGTTTTCTCACATGTTTAGTCTTTGATTTTCATTATCAGATACTGCATCTTGTAGTGCAATCAGGTATTACATCTGAATGTTTTTTTGCCAAGGAGGTATTTCTTCAGTTATTGCTAACCTAAAATCTGCTTAGTTATTGGAGTCATTTAAAAAAAATCATTAGCTTTTATAAGGATATTTTTGTATGACAATATTGGAAAGCGCTTACATTAAATAAGCAATAGCAGCAAAAAAAATTGATAACATCATAATGAAATGTCTGAAAACATCCAAAATCTTTCTTCTCTTCCCCAGGTTTAAGCTTTTTAGACCCCTACAGGAAGAATTCAGCTCATACTGAAAACTCTTTGTTATTTAGTTTTAGTTGAAATGTATTTGTGCTATTTTCTGCGTTTCATTTGAAACAGAGGAAATAGCACAAATATTTAAAGAAACAGCTTTCTATTTCATCCAATATAAATAGGAATTATCCATTTCTCATAAATATGAGATGCCATATCTCTAGGAATGATTGAATATGTTTTGATTAGATGTGATAGCTACTGCTTCTTCCAATTACTTTTTGGATTTTAAATAACTATTAACTTACTCAAGTAGAACTGGAGTATAGGGAGCTGCAGTATTGTACTCTGCTTGGAATAAAAGGATCAAGCATGAGAAGGAGAATTTTCAGTTTGTATTACTACAATTGTTGAATAATTGAAATACCTAATTGTTTGGAATAAAATAGAAAAGTGTCCATGGAATATCTGCAGAAAAGCGAGTATAAACCATATTAAGTAAGTAAATAAATAGTTTAATCAAAGGAATAAGAATTAAACAATAAGCTGCATATGTGCTTAAACAGTTGAGAGCAGATTAGGAGCAACTGCATCATTTATCCAAATATTCCCTACTACAAACAATACAATACAGGCCTATAAAGGTAGCAGAAGGGGACCTTTTCTGCCAATCCCTTTGGCTGATTGATGACAAAGATAGGTTTTTTTATATAATATGTATTTAGCTTATTGCAACTTCCATGGATTGATAAAGATTTGCTTTTATTCGGTAGTTCAGAGGCAAATAAAATAACATATATAGTTAAAATACATCAAAGTGTAGGGGGGAAAAAACAAAAATATGGACATATAAAACATTTAAATCAAGCTGCAATATAAAAGGCAGAAAATGTAGAGGTCAAGGTGGTAAACATTCTTAGATTATCTACTGTTATGAAAATCCCTGGGTGCTGCAGAACAACCCTTTTCCCTAAGGACATCCCTCTCCCCGAAATCTCATAGCTATCCATAGTCACATCTGTAGGCTTCTCTTTATATACATCTGAAGCTTAAGACTCTTTGGTGTTACATGCAGACCATCCAGTGGTGCATTTTAAATACGTTTACTGCCGGTTCTGTGGATGTGGCTTGGTGCACTTTGCGCATGCGTGCACACTTTGCGCACGCACACGTGCCAAACATGCACTTTGCGCAGGCACAGAGACTTTCTGACTCACCTCCTGCAAGCCCGAACTCTCCCTGTCACTTTAGCAGCTGCTGCGTGGCAATCTGCTTGCTATGCAAAGCAGCTGGGCTTCAAAAGCAGGACATAAAGGTTAGTATGGGAGCCCGGGCAGGTGGTTGGTCCCAACAGCAGAATGTTGGAGAGAACCGATTCAGTCTCCACTGCTCATCAGCACTACCGGCTCAGCAGAACCAAGCCGAACCGGTAAAATACCGCCACTGGGACCATCTCTTATTCCTCCAAAGACTTGTAGAATCAGACTTGATACCATGTTTCTCCAACAATACAGTCCACCCCAAAATGAAGGCCCAGCACTGTTTTGTTCTCATGCAGTTAAATTAAGGCCTGCCTCCAAAATTTGGGCCTATTTAACTGCATGCATGGCCGTTTACTACATGAGGTGAGGAGGCATGAGGTGGAGGGAGGGGAAACTTGCCCAACTCATCCCACGTGACTCACCTATCCATCGGATCACACTCCATTGTCTCTGGAACGCTGCTTCTTTTGATTCCTGCTTTCCCTGCCAGAGTTGTCGCTCATCAAGAGCCCGCCCCCCGCCACCTACCCCCCCCCGCTTTCTTTCTCACACACAAGAAAAACAAGCAAGAAAAAGAGGGGGGGGAGGCACTTTTGAACATGTCCAGGGCTTTTCACATGATCAGCCCCTGCCATTGATGTGTGTGTGTGTGTGTGTGTGTGTGTGTGTGTGTGTGTGTGTAGGGGGATGTTTCTGGCAGAGATTAAGGAAAAGAGAGGGTGGATTGGAAGAGATTTTCCCCATGAGAACACATATCCATGGCAGGGGCTGATCATGACAATGTGAAAAGTCCTGGATGTGTTCAAAAATGCCTCCCCTCCTTCTCCCTATCTTTGTCTTGCATGCTTTCCTTGTGTGTGAGAAAGAAAGTGGGGAGGTGGCAGGGGATGAGCGATGATTGTGGCAGGAAAAGCCGGAATCAAAAGAAGTGGCGCAGTGGCCAGGCTTACCAGGCTTTTCAGAATGGACGACGGCAGGCCCCAAGTAGGCAAGCAAGGGTGCACGTGGGGAGCTCCTTACAGCCGCTAAAGCAGCCCGTTGGAGAGACAAGGATGCACACGCCGGGGGGGGAATTAAGGCACCCCTCGAAAAGACAGCCTAGCCATTTTTTCGGGGATCTAAAAAAAATAAGGCCCAGCCTTATTTTCTGAAAAACACGGTAATAGCATCAGGAGCCCTTCAAGTGCTTTCAGAATTTCCTTCATTGTTCAACAGTCCTGAAGTAGTATTTGCCACCAATATGTCAAAATAGCAAAAGACCATTAAGGGCACTATATTTATCCCGCCTTGGTCTAAGGAAAGACTCCTGAAGCGATTAAAGAACCCTATGAGGGCACTACTTGCTACCACAACAAGAGCAATTTTGATGAACAGGAGCAGTACTCTGTCACTTTCCCTAATCCATTGTCTAGTTGTTTGAATGAATGCTCCTCAGATTGTGTAGTTGGTGCTACGAAGTGCTGAAATTTTAGGGATCATCAGACTCCAGTTTGTATATCAATAGGATAACATTATGTGGCCTTGATTTTAGATTACTTCTACTAAGTATATTAACCAGAGACCAGTAGTACATTTTATAATAACAATTTTAAAAGTTTCCTTTTTTCCCTCTATGTAGAAGGTGTTCCGTATGACAGTTGTGCAGTTATCTTCATGAAAAGGCTTACTTGAAGGGGCCTCTTTGTAGGATGAATAACTGAGGCTATAAGTCAAACCATGCCAAAGATTATTGGCATGGTGAAGGGACAGGGCTTATGCTTTTCTACAGCACATTTCTGATAGTGTGCATCAGGCTGGCTGGGTGGATGGTTTTGAAGACCATTTAATATCATTTTGAATAGAGAACTTAAAACTATAGTAATGGAGACGGGATTTAATTATGAGAATCCTTAAAATCCTATTTATATATTATGTCTTTGAAAGAGGATTGAGTATTTCCTTAAGTTTGAGAAAGTAATTGATCAGTTTTTCCTAAAAATTCTAAAATAAAGTAGCACTATTAAATCACAATAGGATAGGATACAGTGCATTAAGACTACTAATTATTACTTACTTTATATCTAGTAATTCTAGAATATTCAAATAAATGTGAACTATAGAGTCATATGGCTCTAAGAGCATTCTGTATTCTAAATTCTAGTAATGTTATGTAATTATCTGTAAGGCTATATTTCTTTTTAGGTTACCATTGTATAAATGCAGTGTTAATTATCTTAGTTCATTTGAGAACACATAGCTGATTAAAGAACTAGTCTCCATTAATAAATTATAAATCATCTTTTTAAAAACAGTTAAAGAACATATCATCAAACTGTCAAGTATGGATAGCTTTTCAGTTAAGTCAACCTGAAGATTTTAAGGAAGTTCAAATATTTGTTCTGGAATGGTTCTTATTTGGACCAGCAAGAATGCTTTGCTATATGAATCAGTTTAGATTGAGACATTATATTCAAAGAAATTTCAGATAAAATAAATCAGCTTTAATTTATTTTATCTGAATAATTTGTGTATGTAATATTTCCAATATCTCACAATTTGCCCTCTTCAATCAGGTTCTGTCCTTTTTCATATTGAGCAAATGAAAAGACCTAAACGCTTAATTTTTTGGTTTAGAATAATTTTACTAATGTTTTGCTTTGCTTAGTTGTAGTGTTTTGTATTCATATGTAAATAGTACAAATATCCATAGCTATTCTTAAAATATTAGTAGAATTTGGACATTTTTCCCCAGGATTTAAATATCAGCAACACCCAAATTATTATTTAAAATTTTTCATATGGTTTTTCATAACCATCATTATGACTGCAACTTTTTTTGGATTTAGTTTGATCTCTGGAGAACTTTACAAATTATGAGTGTCTTAATGCATGTTCTTGTTGTCATATAATTATAACTCATTTGGCATGGCATGAACTCCCTGTTTTGAGAAATAATTTAGATAATATGTGGCTCAATACACAATGTATTTAGATATTATTTATATTTTGCAGATTGAGTGTTTTTAATAATTACTGAATTTAAAGAGAACTATGGGAAACAATTCTTTTTCTTTAACAAGAGTAGATGTTCTATTATTATTATAGTATTGATTTTTATTCAATTGAGAAGCTAAAGCTTTTAAAATAATATATACTAAAACATTTCCGTATCTTCCCAGCAGCTGTTCTTAAAGGGGAATATTTTAAAAATCCCTTATAAACTTAGGCTATGCTGTTTTAGAGAAGAATCAATTCAATCTGTAACTTATAACCTTTCATATTTTTCCTTCTGTAAAGTGGAAGTTCCACTCTATAGCTTCTTATTTGGCAAAGTAACCTGTGAATTATTATCTATTTTATCAGACTTATACTGTTTTATTTCCTTGAAGTTTGTCTATTTACATCATATTTGCTATCTATTTAAGTGGCTTATTTCATAATATTTGTACTTAATTTCCTGAATGGTATTGTAATTATGGCAGGATATGATTACGTAATAAATCAATTAGTGAAGGCTTTTAACATAGTCCTGTTAGGAACAATCTCAAATCTATATGTGAACATCACTGGTGGGATTCAGATTAGATTTATATTTTACTACCATTTATGTGGGCATGGCAGGAGAAGGATACTGTGAAACCTCCAGTCAGAGGTGGTATTTGCTGGTTCTCCGAACTATTCAAAATTTCTACTACCGGTTCTCTAGAACTGGTCAGAACCTCCTGAATACCACCTCTGATGAACGTGTGCCCCTTACTTCAGAACTCCTACTTTATGAAACACTCCTATCTATATCCATTCTGTTATGATTTTCTTATTAGGTCTTTTCTGCAGTTTTCCCATAAGCTGGTTATTCCTTATTCCGTTGCTTTTCATTTCTTTCCCCAATTTTTCAAAACCTTTCTACTTCGATACATTTTTTTTAAAAGGTCACATTATGCAACATTATGTTTGAAAATAAAATCAACCAGATTCTGGGGTTTCTGGTGATTGTTTTAACATTCCACACCAGTTTTAATTTACCAAGTGATAGGTAAATCCTATTGTGATAAGCTCCTAAAGTCATTCCTTTGTTCTTGGATAAGGACTTGTCCAGATGTTTCTAACTGATGGATAAAATGGGATTTGGGCAAAGTTTTTGAAGAAACTCCTTCCACTACCTAGTTTTGAGATATACATTACTAAAGAGATATCATTCTACAGATGGCCCAGAAATAACTCGCCTTGTTATATATTTGATTACAAGATGTTTGAATTCTCTACCAAAATAGCAATAAAATTGAACATACCTCCTTAACACACAATAACTGTTATATCAGACTGGTTTATTCAAAATAGTCAGTTTATGGGTTAAAAATTATTGTTTCATGATATATGAAACAAGTGTTGTTTTGTTGAAAATAGGAGGAGGAGAGAGTGTTAGATATGTAGAATTATTTATAAAAGTAATAAAGGTGATGCAAGTAAATAATGTAATAAGTTTAATGTTAAGCTTAATAGTTTTAAATTTTACATCAAATATTTAAGAATAGCACATAGCATTAAAAAAAAAATTAAAAATCAGAGAGAAAAAAGTATATTTTAAAAGCCCTTTTAAAAGTTATGGATGAAGCCAGCACTGTTTTTTTCTCAGGGTGAATTTCAGAGTTTTGCTTTGAAAGAATTGGAAAATTCTTGTGATTTCAGTCATCCAAATGAATGAGTAGATGCTTTTGTTTATTATGGAAGTGTAATATTTTTATAAGTTAATAAAAAGTTATATTTTTATAACAATTTTATAAATTGTGAAAAGATTTGAATGTGAAAAGATTTAGCAAAGGATTCTTATTGTAGTGCAGTGATTCTTGAATCTTCCTTTAAGAAAAGAAAAGCAAATCTTGTCTTAGGTGACTAAACTTTATCTGAGCTCGCTTCAAGGTGTCCATAATTTTTAAATAAAATGATTAAACATGTCATATTAACAATTAATTCTGTGTTTTGGTTTCATCGTGGTTTTTCAATTTCTAATTTCAGCAGGTTGGGGAGAGATGCCTGCTGTCCATGCAAAGCCTGAAGCTTCATGGGGAGAACCTTCCTCCCCGTCTGCTGCAGTTGATAATGGCACTTCAGCCTGGGGGAAGCCCCCTAGCAGTGGTACAGGGTGGGGAGATAACTCTGCTGAGTCAGCAGGGACATATGGAAGAGTGAGCGCACCAGCTGCTGCCCCAGCACTGTGCAAACCAGGTAAAATCTGTAGTTCATTGATTGGCTTGGCTAAGGTGGAAGGAAAAATACTCCCGCTTTTACATTCTTCTTCAATTTAAATAGGTATTCTTTTATGTTGTGGAAGATGAAAAATGTATCAGCATCTAGAATTGCTGTCCTTTTTGTTGATTCATCTGTAGGCTCTCCAATTTTATACCAGTAAAGTAAAATATGGTGTTGCTATGATTACAGATGGCAAGATTTAAAGAGACTAAGAAAAGCTTACTTAAATCTTCCCTTTTCTTCCTTCATAGCTTCTAAATCTTCTATGCAAGAAGGCTGGGGCAGTGGTGGAGATGAAGTAAATCTCAGTACAAGTCAGTGGGAAGATGAAGAAGGAGATATGTGGAATAATACTGCTTCACAAGAGAGCAATTCCTCTTGTAGCTCCTGGGGGAATGCCCCAAAGAAAGGACTTCAGAAGGTAGGACTGAAACAGACGGGTTACAAGTATCAGCAATTTAACAGTCAAATGATTCAAGCAATGATACTGCTTTCTTTATTGAATAACTCAAATCAATTATTATTGTTACAGGCCAGCATATTTTATTATTCTATGGAAGGGTAATAGCCATTGTTTCCACATTTGGTTGGTGTTGTTATTGTTGTTGTATGGGCCTGGTACTCCAAAGCAGATATGGTAACAAAACTAATTCTAAGCAGCACGTATCTTTTAGAACCATAAGCTTTTATTAAAACCATTTTACAACTATGACATCAATACAAAAGAATTAGAGTACTAAACAGTTGCCTTATAGTCACATCTCAGCAAACAAGAGTTCCAAAGTTCAGCTGGAAAGGCCAGATTCTTATATCTCAGTCACATGTTAAAAGAGGAGGATCTACAGCATTCCCTTTTGACCCCTGCCTTTTTAATGGGCAGATTATATATCAGGAGCAGAAGACCCCAAGGGCAAGGATCCAAGCTTATTAGGGGCTTTACAAATAATACCCAGAATCTTAGTGGAAACACTGAGCTTTGTATCTTTAATAAGAGTGTTTGCTATTACTGCAGGTCATATCAGTTATGGGTTTCATTTGCCCATTTGAATGAATATAAATATTGAAATTATCATTTAGCTCAAGGAAGTCTCACTGTTTTAATACATCTTGATATATGGAAAAGAATAGTTTGTGACTGGCATGGCCCATATACTTAATAAAATATGAATTAATCAGTTAAACCTATGGGAAGATTATTCCAGAAATATTGCTAATTTATAATTTAGTATTCTTTTTCTTGAATTAACATATATACAAACACAATTTAGTTGTCCCCTGGAACCTTGATCTTGTGAAGCGATATAGGACACTGATAGACTTACTAAGATGATTTTTGAGGGGCTGTGATTTATTTAATTGATCATAGTTTATGTATGTATTTACATTTATGATAGGGTTTATGCACCACCTTAATCAATCAACCCTTGGTGGCTTACATTAAATAAAGCAAAATAATAATCTAAGCATATGGTAAAATACTAGCCCCTCCCCCAAGATCCATGAAACATTATTTTCCTCTCTCATTTTCCCCAATTTCTATAAATTTTGTAGTTATTGTACTTTAATTTTTATTCCATAGTTTTATACATTGCTTCAGGATAACTTTTATACATTAAATGAATAAAATGCATTTAAAACCACTAAAGGAAAAAGCTCAAAACTTAATGCCAGTTGCACAAAATACAGCAAGCTGTGCTTTTGCAAATTCAGTTCTCCACTTTTTCATTTAACACCAATAAGAAGTATCTGCCTTCATCTTTAAAGTAACGTTTCCTCCATATGTCTAATTGAGGAATTTCAAATGCTGGTTAATTTGAAATTGTGATGAAACTACTGCATTTATTCATTAATTACAGTTTAAACCTACGACCTCAAAGTTTATATGGATGCCTACAAGTCTCCAAAATTTGTTAATCTCACATGATAGGTTGCTCAGATTAATAAAAAAGCATCTACTTCAATACTTTTTTTCCTGATCTATAAGAGCAGAAAAGAGGACCTGGTAGTAGACCCCAAAATCACTGCAGTTTCTATTCACTGCCATGTCCAAAATGCTTCCTATTCAAAATATTATACAACAGTAACCATATACATCTTGATCCTACTGATAGTTTAAGGGAAATATATATATTTAGGGTGCAGTCATGTATCTACTTAGTAGGAAATAAGGCAGGGCTACCATTAGGGTTACAAAAACCTCAGTATTTTCTTTGCTCCCATCTAATGGTTGTCCAGATTTGCAAGCTATGTAGAACAGTGCTAGAACAAAGTTCATTAAATGCAGTAGACTTTTGCTGAGTACATACATTTAGAATTTGGTTTTCTTGTTTCTTTTCATTTTCCTAGGGCATGAAGACATCTAGTAAGCAAGATGAGGCCTGGATCATGAATCGTCTGATAAAACAACTTACAGACATGGGCTTCCCAGTAAGTTGTATTTAAATTTCAAAATATTCTAAATGTGAAATTGATTCTTTTCTAAACAATGTGTCATTAAGATCAGACTCTAGATGTGATGACAAAAATGTAGCTGATAAATTTAAAAAAAATACAGAGCAGATCTGGCAGATTAGAGGCAATAGCATGCAGTGGAGGACAGAAAGAGGATAATTTCAAAAGTTGAAATCAATGTGAAACCAGCTCCATCCCTTTTGTCCAAATGAAGCACTGTTGTACTTATTGAAGGAGGCTGAGTTTGGGTCACAGTGCTGCTTTTGTCATATTTATGAAAGCAATTAATCTTGTAGATGCCTGGAATTAAAGATTCTTAATTTTCATTCTGGGAAAATTGGCAGAAAGCTGGTTAAAGGTAAAATTGTTTAACATGTAGAAGATGGTAACTTGTTAACAACCAATTTCCTTTTACAAAATTAAATTTTATAATTTATGAGAATTCTATTTTATTTTCAAAATATTAAAAAAAACAGATTAAAGACTCCTGAGGATATTTTTTTTGATATTGAGTTGTAGATTGCTTGAGGAAGTCTTCATTTAATTAGTACCTTGTTACAAAACAAAAGGATTTTTTAGTTTTGCAGCTTCTTTTATATGACCAGTGTAATACTTTTTTCCACATCATTCTTCCAGTGTCATTTTTAAACCCACTTTTCAAAGTAGTCACTATCAAGTAAGATAATCCTTGTCCTCTCAGACACAGATAACATTAGCTTCTGGTTCCATTGTTCGAAAATATCCTTCAATATGTCCATATTGAAGGATATTAACCCTATTAATAAAACTGGCAGACACGTTGTCCTTTCTCAAGCCAACAAACCGTTGAATCTTCACGGTACTTTTATGAACTACTGAAGCTGTGCGTTTTTAATATACAGCCTGTTTTCAGTAGTTCTTTAAAACATTGCGCAGCTTCATCCGTTTATTGGCTTGAGGAAGTGAATGCCATCCACCATTTTTAGTAATGGCAGTCCATTTGTAAGTACGAGTTTCAGCTTACATGCAAATTCAAGTGAATGACAAGAGTTGGGAATCAAACACATTCTTAACCTTGGGTCTGTCTGCCTGTATTAGCAAGTTGAGTAAGTTGAAATTAAGTTTAAAAATCTTGCTCAAAGTAACAAGGTATTCTATCACAAATTTGTGAAAGAGGAAGAAGGGATTGGGTGCAATCTTAAAACATCAGATGCACCACTTGAACACCATCAGGTGATTGACAATCACCATCAATCAATTGCAAAAGACAGGTTTACTTACATCCTATGGCAATACCTTTCACACTATCAAACAACATCTTCCCTATCCCAGGTCTATGGGAAAGACTTGATAGATTAAAAATGCCAACTCTAGTCTAAACATGTGGCTGACTGTGTGGTGGACCAGAATTTATTAAATTTGAATGTGTATGCTGCCCAATTCTCAGTAACTGAGTAATTCACAACAAGCAAAGAAATTACAATAAATTCAATAAAAGATCAAACTTGGCATGAATGATAAAGTGAGCAGTCTCAGTCTCCCTTGCCAAAAGCTTGAGTGAAAATAGAAATGAATGAGAGATAATTAGGAGGAAAAAAATCAAAGCACCAATAGAATGGGTATATGGAGAAATCTGTGTAAACCTATCATTTCACTGTTCTGCAGATTATTTGAAGTGGATTGTGCTACGGTATGGTATGCAGCTTGAGTTGGTTTGTTTTTTGTAGTCTAGCATTTATAGTTGCAAGATTTTACTATTTTTATTGCACATGGTTTTTGTTTTGTTTTTTGTCTTTTTATTATTAGTATTTTTTATTTTAAAAGAGTGCAAAATGCGGGTAAAATACCAATAAAACCACAAGAGCAAACTTAAACCAAGCAATCTTTAAAGTTAAAAAGCAAAAAATGAAAAAAAGTCTATATATTAAACTTAGAGTCACTAGTTTACTGAGAATATTGTATAATATTATATAATACAATAATGCAATCAGATGCAAAATATTATTTAAAATATAAAATCTGTGCCAAAGAAGAACATACTGCTCAATCCTTTGGTGGAAAATATTACTTTTTCCAGAACGGATAAGTTGCACATTCCTAAAAGCCATTCTAATATCTAGAATAATGTCACTTTTCCAATTTCTCGTTATTGTTCTTAGACATCTCACATACACTGTTCATAATTCCTTATAGGTAATTTGATTCCAAAGCTTTGATGAATAATTCAACATCACATTAACTTCTTTAATATTTAAAGGTTTCCCCATAAATCTACTTATGTGCATTAAAGTACTATTTCAGAAAAGTATCATATGTTCAATGAACCCTTAATTTTTCTTTTTACATCTTCAACAAGAAAGTCTAACATTTTTTGAGTATATTCTTTGGGATGTTCCCATATACTGTAAATATAATTATTTTTATGAATCAGCTTTAATTTCAAATCTGTTGATACCATTTTAAAATTCATAAGAATATGAAGCCATTTGAGGGGCATTTTGGCTCTTTCCAGTTCTTTGGTCCATGTTTGAAATATCCCAGTAGTGTCTACTTTAAAATATATTTGATTTTTGGTAAAGATATGTTATAGATTTAACTTCTGAAGCACCTCCGCCTCTATTACATATTTCTATACAATTGTTGCAAAAAGGTAAAGCTCCTGGCCTAGGTAGTTTTTCAATGGAATGGAACGATGCATTTGCAAATTTTCTGGCCATGTACAATCATTTTGTTAAAAATTTAATAGTTTAGTTAAAAAAATTGATTGATTGATTGGATGCACCTAAGATAGAATGGGTTGCAAGAAAAGAACCAAGCTCAAAGAGTATAAAAAACCCTTCATTTCAACCCTGAGCTACAAATATTCTCCTCTATAAAATGGACTATATTTTTTAAAAACAATTGATGATTAGATATGATTTTCCAAGGAATTTTATTCATTAGATTAAAGTTCATTATTTGAAATCCTGCACTAAAGTAATAGCAAATCAAATGATTTCAAGCTACCCACTTTCACCCTTGCTATTTAATTTGATTGTTGAACCTTTAGCTGATATTGTAAGGCACTTTGGAAATTAAAGGTATTATCTTTGCAGGGTGAGTACAAATAATTGTATATGTTGGTGATATTTTGCAGGTTTGGAGAAGTATTTCATGTTTTTGCCTAATTTTATAAAGATACTACAGTTTTCAGAAAGTACTGTGGCTATAAGATTAACTAAGATAATACTTGCTTACTTCCCTTAGACTTCCCTTAGTTATATAGAGGGTTGGTTTTGTCATTTTCATATATTAACTATCTTGGATTTTACATTTTTCAAAACATTTCTAGATATGTGATATGGATATAAATATTTTGAATTTTGTATTAAAAATGAATGGTATATAAATAGCTAAAATCCCCTTATGTTTGTGGGGTAAAATGAATGTTATTAAAATTAATATTCTTCACTTTATTGATGTCCTTAGAGGTATCATAACATGAATACCAAATAAACATTTTCCTCAGATTGACAGGCTATTTAATTTATTTGCAATAGTAATCCACCAAGGTTTCCATTAACTAAATTGAAATGACCATTTGAGGATGGTGGCTTTAATTTATCAGATTTGAAAACTATCATTGGGGTTATATTTTATTAGCATTGCAAATTAAAATTTAGTGAAATATCATCCTGTATGGGTTATGTTGGAATTTTATTATTTATTCCCCTTGCAGTCATGAGAAGTTCTTAGAACATGTATTGGAAAGTGCAATTGTTGTTGCCCAGTCTGTGAGAAATTTTGGAGCCATATTGGGGCATAGATTTTTGATAATTACTCTTATGAATATTAAACTCTTTGGAAAATTTCTTTTTAAAAATGAGTGGTTACATGTTATTTAAAAGTATGGGCAAAATTCAGGATAATGACTTTAAAACAGTAACTGTGTAATCATCATATTAAGGATTTTTCCCAATTACCAATTGATTTTTTTCTAGTTCACAACTAGTTTTCAACTTAAGAATTTTTTGTGGCTCAGAATAGGCTAGATGCTTTGGCCATTTCAGAAGTATCTGAGATTCATTCTATTACATGGAATCCATGACAGAAGTTATGGGATATGATTGCCAAACAAACAACTGGCAATCATATTGCTTATTTCCAGGTTGTAGATAGGCTCTGAAACTGGACTGGGGAACTTATAGTTGCCATAGTAAATTTGAAAGCCGGCACCTATTTCCTATTCCAAATTGTGGTTGAACCTAAAATTGATATTTTAAGTTTGCCAGTTTTTTACTCATCACCAGCTGTTGCACACCTAGACATTTCTTGATCTGCAGGTCTTGGCAGGTGGTCAGTTGTATGTATTTATTTGCTATGAAAAGCTTTGTTTGCTGTTTCAACACATTAACTTGCTGCTTGACCATAGGACACACTCCTTCCCTCACTTGAGTTGCAAACTTCTGGATATTAACTGTTGAAATTTCAATTATTATCACCTCTTCACATAAATGTAAATTGTTCTTATATCTGGATATAAATTCTGTTTGGTGTAGTTAGCAACCAACATATTTTCTTATTTTTGCAGAGAGAGCCAGCAGAAGAGGCCTTAAAGAGTAACAGTATGAATCTAGATCAGGCCATGAGTAAGTACTTTTGTAAATGATATACTTATAGGTATGATTGAGGATTGTTCTGTTTCAGTGAAATAAACTGCATTATTTTAAAACCATTTTATGTAAAAGTTGGGTAGGCTATAAATCTGCTTTAAAAGAGCATGTTTATTTTAAATTTCAAGTTTTAAAATGTATTGATACTAAGAAAAGTGTAGTGAAAGCAATATAAATATAATTTCATCTTGACTTTGATAAAGATCCCTAATTTTCTTCTGACATTTTCATATTTGCTTTACCATTTACAGGTGCTCTGCTGGAAAAGAAGGTGGAAATGGACAAGCGTGGAATGGGAGTAGCTGACTACAATGGAATGGTCACCAAACCCCTTGGCTGCCGCCCACCACCAATCTCCAAAGAGTCTTCCATGGACCGCCCCACCTTCCTCGACAAGGTAGGGGCAGGCAGCATTCTAGAGTTAAAAAATAATAATGGAGGATGACAACAACTGATGAAAATTTGATTAACAAAGGAGAAAAATTAGAGATAGGTATTCTCTTTGCTTGTCTCCTGTTGATTAATCTCATTCTCTATAAACTTTCTAACTTGTTGTAGTAAGATTACAGGAATCAACAGAATGCCTTAATCAAGAGGGACATGCATGATTTAGCAAGTTAAAACAATCAAATGACTTTTTTTGCCTGTAAGTTAAATTCTAGTCTCCTTTAGAGTAGGGAAATAGTCTTTTGGATTTATCCTTCATTTATTTATTCGTCAAACTTGTGTAGCCATTTATCTCACAAAATGTGTACAACATTTATCTCACAAAATGCATTGAATAACAAGAAATATAAAAAAATCCAGATTAAAAATAAACATTATAAAAAATATGCAGACCCTCAGCAAAAGAAGAATAATTACCTAGCATATCTGAGTATATCTACAGTTCCCTGTGTACCCCAGACCTGATTATATAACCAGGTCTTGGGACATTTTCAGAATGTCAAAAGAGATGGCATGAATCTAATTTCAATAGGAAGAATATTCCATGAAGAGGGCACCATGATAGAGATGTGTATCATGTCACTGGGACCCATGATATGTAGGTCCCTAGCTGATGGTATCCACAGTATGCTCCATATCTAGTTGGGCAGGCTGATATGATTGGGAGGAGATGGTCTCTCATATATCCCAGTTTGTGTGTGTGTGTGTTCCCTAGCTTGCTTTATATAAATTATTTTGACACTAGTTGGACTTGGAGTCTTTTTAATAGTATTGGTTTGTAATAGGCAAGTGTGTCGACAGGCATATGAATAGAAAGATTCATAACATAAATTAAATTTCTCCATTATGTGACCAAAATTTCACATTGCTCTTATCAAAAGTTGATAAAAATAAATAAATCAAATGTGCTAAATTCCAATTCTTTTAGAGTTTCAGATACCTTTCAAATTACTTTTCATAGATTTTGCTACCCATATTTACATTGGCACTTATCAAAGAGATTAAGTTTAGAGCCACTTCTTAACAACATTCCATGACATATTGGATGTAAGCATTAGTTATACAAATTTGAACACTCGTGATTAGCAGAACCATAGGATGTTGAATACTGTTCGTATTTGAGACTCAAGAAAGGATTGTAAAGAGCAGAGGGAAGAAATCTTTGAACCTGTTACTGTCATGCAAGCTGTAATTTGTGGAGCATGATGGATATCCTTGCGGAATGTTAAGCATGTTGAGCTAAAGGCCTTGAGGATATGACTAGAAAATGTCAGGGTCCTCCCTTAGGGCTTTCCAGCACTAAATAAACATCAATTTGATTGATAATAAAGAAAGGTTGAGGCTTCTGGGGGGCAGAGTAGAGGGGAGAACCTCTAGTAGGATTTATTTAGAATGTCAGAGGTTTTTTTTATATTTGATTGGCATTGAACATTGTTTTCCCTGTGTCAGGAACATGGAGTATTCCCTGATAATCTGAGTGAATAGTGAGAAGATAATGCAGTTTAACTGTAAAATAATTATTTTTAGGAAGTTAATGAAGTGCATGTATTCTTGAATCTACTTTTGTTTGCAAAGTACAGACCAAATTCGATACATCTTTTCTACCATGCTTCATGTTTTAAGTTGAACGGTATTCCCCTGCTTAAGAGGATATTTAGGCATTAAAAAATTAGAAAATATATATATAAAAAACACATTGTAGAGTTCATTGTAATAATTCACCATAAAGTGATGGCATGAGTGGACACATGAAAATGCATGTATGCAAAGATCCTTATGGTTATACCCTACACTTGGAATGCAAACAAAATCCAGGAAGACCCCGAGCTGGAGACCAGCTCTGTCTGTGCAAGAATGATGCCATACAGAATCAAAGCTGGCTGTCTCTTAACTCAATAGCTTGTGTGGGTTGTAGGTAGTATTTAGAAAGCAATTATGTTTAATGGCAGTATAATTCCTGTTTTATCATCTTTTTTTTCCCCCAATAAACACTTTCCCATTGGAAGATTTCTTATAGTTTCAAATTTTTCATAAATGTTTTTATAAAAATTTAAACAATCTACAGGAAATATTCTTGTATTCCAAGTTCATCTGGTCCCCTAATTCATTTATAACTTTCCAGAATCAACATTCTAGTCATCCTTTTGCTATTTGTTTTTTTAAAAAATTCTTTTTAAAGTCCTAAAATTTGCATGGAACGTCTTTCCTCAAGGATAGAAGGAAACTCACCCAGTGTAATGAAACTTAAATGGCTTTTGGATGGTAAGAACCTTCTGAAGGTTCTTACCATCCAAAAGCTATTTACAAGCAATTTCCTAAGGTGGTTAAGAAAGAAAGTACAATGGAACCTCAGATTGCGAACACTTCTGTTCGCGACCAAATCAGGTGATGACCAGAATTTTCAGAAAAGTTTTGTTTCTGGTCATGAAGACATCTTCAGATGGCGACCAGACACAGCTGCAACAATTTCCCCTTCTGCGCCATTTTTTTTGTCCGCGCATTTGCAGACGGTTGTGCTTCCAGTCACGACCAAATCGGGTTGTGATCGTAGTCCTGGAATGGATTACGGCAATGACCCTAGGTTCCACTGTATGGGAATCTAATGTCCATTTGAAGGCATTGAACTATGGTTTAGGCATAATGATTTGCCCCAGCTCCCAGAGCTCTAAAAGGTGCAGCAAAGCCCTTTGCGCCACACTGCTGGACTGGAGCTGGGGCTAGGCTGCATGCTGCATTGAATCTCAGGGGCTCTTACAAACCCAGAACTGCGTCACATCAAGAAGCCCCAGCTGCCCAGCCCAGTCCTAACCTCAGTCACCCTTGCCACCCTGCACTCTGTTGCCCCAGCTGATCTTCACCATGTTCCTGCTCCCATTTCCTGATGAGACATGCATGCCCTGGCCCTTCAAGAAGCAGTTGCTAACCACCTCAGGCGATCTTCCCCGGGTCTCGTGGGGAAACCTCTGAGCATAACCTGAAGAAAAGATTTGTGAAGCCAGTAGCTGCCTTGTGGAGGGTCAGGCTGGCCATGCTTATCAGATGCAGGAACAGGAAAATAATGGAAATCAACTAGCATAGCAGGGGCCGCAAAGTGCTTGGAGACCACGGGAAGATAGATGGTGTGGTGATACATGGGTGGCAGGAGTTAAAGCATCCCTGTGGTCATGAGAAGGCTGCCAAGCACCTGAAATTTGGGGACTTGTACATCCCTTCATTTAGCCCCACCATAAGTTTAAACAGTTACAGAGCAAATGATCCTTTTGGAACAGATGCAAATATTTCAAAGTCCTTTCTATCATTTACTCTTCTCCTTGAATACGGTTTCTTTAATTTTGAGGCAGACCATAGCTTAAACCAAATGGGTAAACTATGATTTGTACTATCTCTACAAAGCAAAGTGGAAATCAGTTGCTAGTTTTAACTCTTAAGCTGTGCAAGTAGTTCCTATAGAAGAGAATATTTGTAGCTCCGGGTTGAACTGAGCTTGGTTGTTTGCCTGATTAGGTAACATCATCAATGCTAGTCATCGTAGGGTTTGCTACATGTTACCTATAAACAATAGCTTGTCCTGATGTTGTTGATGGGGATGTGAATGTAGTCCCTAGATTAGGGTACTGTTTTCTGCTTGATATCTGGTATTGATCCTTGCTTTTCTGAATGTTGGTTGCTGATGTGTTTTGGTGTCTTTGTTTTCCTTCTTAGCTTTTTTATTTTCTTTTTTTGAATGATGTGTAAATGTAGTTTATCACTGTCTGTTTATTGATGGCTGATTTGTCTGAATTTCAAGTTTCCAGGAATTCCCTGACATTTCTGAATTTAACTTGGTGTGGGATTCTTATAGTTTCCCAGTTGAAACAGTGGTTAAGTCTGTCTATGGGCTGTGAGATTAAGAAATTTTCATAGTGTCTGCTGACTGCTAGTTGGTTTTATGGACATGTCCTGTTAGTCTTCCACCCTGTCTGGAGGATAAAAAATCCTCCATAGTAAGTAGGCAGTTAATGAGATTGGTTGTTCCTCGAAGAATCAGAATTATTATGTGTATCAGTGGAACTGAAATAAAAGTATCTGTTTCTTCAACTTCTTAAGAAATCTGTCATTGTAAGAAACATAATTATATCCTGGTTTTTGTTGAGACAGCTTGCTGTGGAGATAGTTACCTAGAGAATTATGCACCATTATTAAGCCTAAATATTTATGCTCAGTCCTTTTACCTGAACAGTGAGATCTATATAATTGCGTTTATGCTTTAGACTGTAATTGACAATCTATCCAAAAATCCTATATAATATTTAGATTAAGGCACCTGCTTTGAGATGAATTGTCGTAGCAATCTTATCTTCTTTCCTATTTTTTAAATTACTAACAGATTTTTTTAAAAAAAACTTCATTGTATTCAATGCTTTCAGTACTATGCTAATATGTTTTTTTTAAGTCTTACTCATTCACACAATGAACATGAGATTGTATAGAGAGCTAATAGAATGTATTTTCCTAACAGCTTTTTTGCAGGTTAGAATTTACCTATAAATTCTATAATAATTATGTGTATTGCCAGAGGCTAAAGAATTTTGGCAGTCTGAAGTTTTTCTTAATGTCACAAAAGTGACTTTGTTCCAAAATAGTAATGTTGCAAAAATGCAGTGTTAGTTTTCTTCAAAATGACTATATGTCTTTGGGATAGTTTTTTTTTAATTAATAGAAAAAATAGTTTGATATGAAAGTAGTAATTAAAAATAGAAATAATAATCTTTTTTGATGAAAGGACATGCAATTGTTCCAAATGAGGCATGTAATATTTGCAATGTGATTCCTGTCTTAAAAGTGTTTCAACAAGCGTTTGTTGCTTTTTATATTTAAGAATGATTATATATTTACAATTATGCATTTAAAAATTTCAAAGGAAAAATTAAGACAAACAGTATCTTAATTCTGTTTCTCTTTTTCTTCTTCCTTCCACTCCATACTTTTCATTATGTATTCCTCATGCCTTTTTAAACAATATTTTGATCTTTTATTCATCCATGTTCCACTTATATTTCCATGGGAAACTGTTTTGTGCACTGTCTGTACCTGGACACTGCACACAGCTCACCCTTTCTTTTTTCAATCAGGATGGCGGCCTAGTGGAAGAGCCCACTACTTCACCATTTTTGCCTTCACCAAGCCTGAAGCTCCCCCTTTCAAACAGTGCACTCCCTAATCAGACCCTGGGTGGGATTGCCTCAGGGCTGGGCATGCAAAACTTGAATTCTTCTAGACAGGTAAGGTACCTTTTCAGTGACAACTGTGTGAAAGTCGGTTGCTGTCTTAGTAAAAGGAATATGTTTTTTCCCCTTATTTCAATATCCTTTTTTGAAATGTAAGTAGTAAATGAGTCTAAATCAAAACGTAATTTGGCATCTAGACCTTCTTCAAAGGGAGGTCATTACTATAGGAGATAAACAAAGGACTTTTAGCTAAATATTATGCCTTTGCCTTTCTGCTGCTGCTACTCTCCACAACTCCTGAACCACTGCTTCTATTTCTTTTCTGCTGTTTTTCCACAGCATAACTGGATAGCGTTACTCTATCCTGTACTCTTGAGTGACAACAGAAATCACACTTCTCCCAACTTGTAATTCTCCTCTTCTTAGGCTTCTTCTTTTCTCCTCCTCAAACAATTATCATTTACTGTGTGGAGGGTATTCTGGCTCCCAAGCAACCTTTCTTGACCGCAGTATTTGATTACTAGTTGGGATTAAGCCAGGTTCTATTTTCAGTTCACCCAGTCAGTAGAGTTGGTGGTATTGCCAATCCTGAGTGATAAATCATTTCTCAGCACCACAGAAATAGAATATTTCCATTCACGCTATTGTTTATGGGGTCTTCAGCTTTGTTAGGCAAGTGAGCACCTTTGGAACTTTGAAAATGCATGATAAGTACTTTCAGAAGTCATAAATATATTTTCAGTTCTTGGGAAACTTAAATATATTTTCAGTTCTTGGGAAACTTCCCAACAACTGAAAATAAGGCAGAGGTGAGGACTGATACCTCAAAACATCAACTCTTTTGAATTTATGTTCTTTCCAATTTTTGAGGTCTAAAAAAACAAAAAAATCATTCAAGATCTCCTACAAGGCAGAGATGGAGTTGATGTCAATTACATAACTTCCCTGCAAAACAAATACTACTTTCTCAGACTGCAAACTGTCGATTTTAAAGAGGCACGCATACATGAGCACATGTGAACACACATATTTTCAGTCTTCTCTGCTCATTTTCCACTGCACCACCTGCATACCTACAGGATGATCTTTGTAAAGTCCATCTCCTCCTACTACCTATTTTATTTCCTGCATATCTACCAGTTATTTTTTTAAATGTCCCAGTAGCTGATGTTTTGCTCTGCAGCATGTCTGTTTCCTATTTATTTATTTGCTTTTTGTTCAATTTGATAAATATTTTAAGACTATTCGAGGGGGGCGAAGGAAAACTCTAAGGTTCTGCAGGTAATATGATGCCCATAGGCACAACATTGGGATCCCCTTACTGCATTATGCCAGTTTGCATACTGATTCTAGTGTATTTAATAATTGCTAATTTATTAAATTGAGTCAGTCAGAAACTACATAGTATATCTAGAGCAGAGTTAGGCAATCTTTGAACCTACTGTGTGGTTTAGTTGTAACTCCCTAAAGCCTTTTTTAACAAAGGGAAACATGTTAAGGACTTTCCTTACGTTTTTATTGTTGTTTACTAACTTCCTACCCAAAAAATGTTATGGGTGGGTACCCACAAGTATATAAGTAAAGGCAATTTACACAACATTGAAATAGTTTATTTTAGTTTACTTTACTTTATTGTCATTGCACCTTGTACAACGAAATAAAACACCATCTTCAGCGCACATCATGACCATGAAAATAAACACAAATACACATCCTTCATACTCCACATACTGAACCAAAAACCCCCAACACCACACCAACACTGTACTATACAGTAGAATTCAGAAGAGCTACTGCCCTGGGATAGAAGCTGTTTTGCAGCCTATTTGTCCTTGTTTTTATTATTCTATACCATCTGCCAGCGGGTAATATTTCAAAAAAAGGGTTCCCAGGATGAGATGGATCTTTGAGAATGTTTTGAACTTTCTTAAGGCAGCGGGAGCTATAAAGCTCTTCCAAAGAGGGGAGAGGGCAACCACTTGAGACTTTCAAGAAGAGATTGGACTGCCATTTGTCAGAAATGGTGTAGGGTCTCCCGCTTGGGCGAGGGGTTGGACTAGATGACCTGCAAGGTCCCTTCCAACTCTGATTATCTGTTATCTGTTATGATCTTTTGGGCAATGACATTAACCCTCTGGAATGCTTTCCTATCTGCCATTGTGCAATTGGCAAACCATACAGAGATGCAGTAAGTTAAGATACTCTCTATGGTGCAGCGGTAGAAGGTCATCAGCAGTTTTTCATTCAGATGTTGTTTTCTGAGAAGTCTCAAGTAGTATAATCTCTGCTGGGTACAAGATAAGACTGAAATGTAACATAGGAAGAAAACAAGCAAAACCAACAGTTTAAAAATAAGCACCAGATCGGAAAGCAGCAGATCACGTAACAAGTTTGCAATTTCCATTAATTTTACATGTTTTTTTTCTTTCTCTAACTTAGGTATCTTTTGCTAATCTTAAATTTTAGACAATTAAGAAAAAATATTTACAAGGAAGATGCCTCAGAGCATGTTAGCTTAAGTTTCTATGTGGACCAAGTGACTGACTCTTTTGCACAGACTTAGGGTTAGCAAGGAAGGAATGTAGCCATCCATTTTAAAATACCTTGAAAAGAAAGAAAGAAAACCTGAATCTGTCTCATCATTACCAGTGTGGCGGATAGAGCCTCCTCTGTTGTAGTACCAGGTTTCTAAAGAACATTTCGTTGATTCTATTCACAGTAGCTTATATGGAGGCTATGAAGACTGCCTTTATTTTTATGAGTCCTTTTATACTGTTGTGGTACAATGTGCAATGTAGCACTGGCTTTTCATTCCATTTGATTTGTCTATATTGTATACTGTAGACTTACATTCTAACTTCGTTAAACATTCTGTATTCTGAAAGAAGAGCAAAGTTGAAATCTTTAGATAAGAAGAATCATAAGAGGAATCATTCTGAAATATTTCCACAATAGAATCATAAAATCATTGTCATTATAGTAAGAAATCGTTTTGAAAATTTGCTACTTTGGTTGGTGATAAAGGAAAAGTGGTACCATTTCCACACATTCATCAAAACTGTTACACTAAAACTAAAAACGAACAAAAAATTCTTAGAAGGAAATGACTATATTATCTATCTATCTATCTATCTATCTATCTATCTATCTATCTAAATCTACAAGGATGTGGGAAACATTGGCTTCTCTGTTTATTTTATTTGTATTGCTTTAATTTACAAAAGAAAGGAAAAAAAGAAAAATAGAAAACAAAAGCCACAATTAACCAGACAAATGCGGAAAAAAAGAAACAACAAAGCCATTTTATACTACATATAAAAAGCAGTTAATCTCACATTTTAAACACATCATTAAACCTTGAGCAGACAGTAATTTGGATTGGTCTTTCCATTATGTTGATCAAGAGATTGTTCAAAGCACACAGGTATTAGTGATCCAAGATTGTAAACATGGGGTGAGCAATGACTTTCCTTCATTAAAAAGTGAATTTTAATTTTTAAAAACATAAGTAATTTAAAGTAATTTAAAGTAATTTCTCTTGGTAGTACAATAAATATGACAAGAATCTTTTGTGTGTGTGTGGTTAAAATCATAAAAAACTAAACTTAATATTTTTTTAACACCTTAATCTTCCAATATATTAATCAAAGTATTCCGACTTTATATACCTGAAGTGCCCAAGTATATCACATCTATTTCAGTAATCATTTTAACTTGTTTATAAAAATATTATAGATTTAGAATAATTCAAAATACATTGCTATTGACAGTAATTCAATAATTCTAAATATTACCAATATGCCTGAACCAAACTGTGAAATCAAGAAATTTGTAATTGAAAATGACCAGTTCACAGTTTTAGGTAATCCAGATTCCTCTCACAATAACACAAATTTTTTAAAAAATGGATTGGTAACAAGCTGATCCATATACTGTATTTTTCGCAGTATAAGACACACTTCCCCCGCAAAATAAAGTGGATGGAAATGTCTGTGCGTCTTATAGAGCGAATGCTGCCAAAACCCCACCCACCTGCCAACCCTCGGCCTCTGCCTCCCAGCAATTTTTCCTTGCAGCAAACAGCAAACAGCAAACAGCCTGGTCAGCTTCAGCACAGCCTGATTTAGCACAAGCAGCTGGTTGGCGGTTGGATCGGCCTCCCAAAATACCACCAAACAGCAGTTCCAGGCTGTGGGGATCGCTACTGCCCATTGCCACCATCGCCACCAATCGCCGCCATCTGTCACCGTCTCCGTGCAACCTATTTTCAGCCTCTGTGTGACCCATTTTTGACCTCTGCGCATCCCATTTTGGGCCCATTGCCGCTGCTGCCTATCGCCGTTAAGCGAGACACGCAGAGGCTGAAAATGGGGCATGAGGAGGCAGTGGTAGGTAGCAGCGATGGGGCGGGGGCGATCCCCACAGCCTGGAACAGATGATAGGCAGTATTCCGGGAGGCCGATCCAAGTGCCAATCACCTGCTTGTGCTAAATCAAGCTGTGCTGAAACTGACCAGGCTGTTTGCTGTTTGCTGCAAGGAGAAATTGGTGGGAGGCAGAGGCAGATTTTTTTTTCCTCCCCAAAAGCTAGATGCGTCTTATGGTCTGGAACGTCTTATAGTGCAAAAAATACGGTTACATATATATACATGCACACATATCTGTCTGACATTGCCATTCAAATCTTAACTGTTCTAAATATCACATATATTGCCAACTGGGGTAAAAGAAAAAGCATCTATGTAGTTACAGAAAGTGAATATCAGTTTTTAAATACTATTGATACTAAATGAATAGAATAGCTTACATATCAAATAAGGTTAAATTAATAAAAAATTACAGGGCGTGTTACAGTGCAATCTATATTTTTGACTGTATTGTAAAGAATCAAAAGAAGAATATACATATAGTATATGTATATTGACACCAGCATGTTGAGTATATTTCTATAATTTTGTAAGACAGTCTTAAATATGTATGTATGTATGTATGTATGGTATTTAGCTTTGGGTATTTTCCCACGTCATAGTTGTGCTTTTAAAGTTGTAGCAACGTTTCGGCAGAATCTCATCTGCCATCATCAGGCTTCTGTATTGTGTTCGTCTGTGAGTCAGACTTTCACATCCATTTCTGTTTTAAAATTTGTGCTAGCCTACTGCTATGCCAGAATGGTTTTTTCTTCATTCTGATTGGTTGGGAGTCTTGGTCTGTGTTTATTGGTCTTGGAGTTTGCTGTGTTCTGCTTGATTGGTGTTTCTAATATCTTCTGTCTGTTTTGTAGCTTTTTTTGTCTTTATTGGCTGGCAACATTGTGTTTCAGATACAAGCATATTGAAGGAGCCCCTATGGGATCACCACTGTCACCCATCATTGCAAACCTGTTCATGGAATAATTAGAATCCAGAGCCCTAGCCAATGCCACCCACAACCCAAACTATGGTTAAGATACATCGATGACACATTTATTATTTGGCCCCATGGAAAAGAAAACCTAAACAATTTCCTAACATACCTAAACAGCACACACCCCAAACTCAAATTCACCATGGAAACGGAAACAAACAACTACCATTCCTAGATGTACTAATCTACAAAAAAACAGATGGCACACTAGGACACACCATATACCAGAAGAAAACACACACCAACTGCTACCTCAACGCCCAATCCCACCACCACCCAGCACAGATAAACTCCGTGGCCAAAACACTAATCGCCAGAACCAAATGCCTGGCAGACATGACACATAAAGACTGAACTATGCACCCTGACTAAAGTACTGACAGCTAACGGCTTCCACAAATCACCAGCTTGATCCACAAAAACACACTGAGACATAATGGAGACCTAGAAGATGAACAGACCTATGGAACAGCTGTCCTGCCCTACATAAGAGGCACTACAAATAAAATCAGTAAGATACTACACAGGCATCACATCAAGACTGCCTTCAAAACAGACAGAAAAATAGCAGCCATCCTAAGAAACCCCAAAGATAAAATTGACCTGGAAAATCAAGGCATATATGAAATCCCCTGTGCATCATGCCCTGCCACATACATTGGACAGACCAATAGAAGAATAAGTACCCGCCTGGATGAACACAAAAATGCAGTAAAAAAGCTGGAACACACTTCCTCACTAGTCCAACACATGAAAGCAACAGGTCATAGCATCGACTTCAATGGCACCAAAACCCTAGCCACTATAGAAAACCCCAGCTACAGAATTATCAGAGAAGCCATAGAGATTGAAAAAAGATCTGAAAGCATGAATAGAAGAGATGTCTCCACCAGACTGACAATTATCTGGAAGCTTGCATTCACAAACAAAAAAATCTCCACACCACAAGCCAACCAAACACCTGGGCACAAAGAGATCCCCCCTGATACCTCCAGCTCAAACACACCCCAACCAGGCACCCAGATGAAAGCTAGTTTCCTAATAAATGATAGCCGTCCATTTACTCAGAGCCAAACCGCACTAAAAGCCTCCAATACAGCAAACATAATGTTGCCAACGAATCAAGACAAAAAAAGCCACAAAACAGACATAAGATATTAGAAATACCAATCAAGCAGAACACAGCAAACTCCAAGACCAATAAACACAGACCAAGACTCCCAACCAATCAGGATGAAGAAAAAACCATTCTGGCACAGCAGTAGGCTAACCCCAAATTTAAAACTGAAATGACTGTGAAAGTCTGACTCACAGACGAACACAATACAGAAGCCTGATGATGGCAGATGAGATTCTGCCGAAACATTGCTACAATTTTAAAAGCACAACTATAATGACATGGGAAAATACCCGAACAAAGCTGAATACCATACATACATACATACATACATACATACATAATACATACACATACACACACACCATTCCTAGATGTACACACACACACACACACACACACACACACACGTATATTTAAACCATTTCTATTAGGAATTCTCTCCATACGGTTGTGCTGTTTTGACCATATTGTTGACTCTTCTAACAGTGCTTGCAAACTGAAAGTTTTGAGGTAGCCACTCCTTCCAGGTAACCATCAGAGAGGGAAGTGCCCACATATGGCTGACCACAAATATGAGTTTTATATACTGTACTTTTGGATGGTTCTAAGTAGATATTTGTGGATATATCTACTAAAACATCAGTATATTAGTTACTACTGATCTATCTGAGCTTTAATGTAACATTTCACTCAAGTATCGATTGAAAGTTTGCTAGTTTTTACGGTGGGGGGGGAGGTGTCCTGTTCAATAACATTTAGAGCAATTCAAATGATTGCCACCAAGCAAAATGCACTTCTGAAAAATGTGAATTTTGTTATTCTGCAGATACCGAGTGGCAATCTAGGTATGTTTGGCAATAGCGGAGCAGCACAAGCCAGGACCATGCAACAGCCGCAGCAACCGCCAGTGCAACCTCTTAACTCATCCCAGCCTAGTCTTCGTGCTCAAGTGCCTCAGTTTCTCTCCCCTCAGGTTAGTGGAGATTGACAGCATTATAGGCGGCAGAGCTGGACACCAAGGGCTGATCAAGCCACTTCTTAAATTGTGGAGAAATAATTGGGTGGATCGTTTCTAGAGGAAAAAGAGATTCTCTGATGAGAATCTTTCATGATGCTTTCTTTTGGGATTTAATGGGAGCTGCAGAGACCACCAAGGACCTTCCCCCCTGCCCTCCTCCTCCAAGAAGGATGGTAAAGTTGAAGATAAGACAACCTTGGAACTAAATAAGGGAGAAACATCACAACGAAATTTGAAAACTTTTTTTTAAATTAAAGAGAATTGGGAGAATTTCTTTGTTGGTAGCCAGGAGTATAGAAATCCAGGTTACATTAACCACTAACACTGATTATTCCTGAAGCAATCAGGATGCTACTTTCTTTTCTTCAGTTATTCTTCAGTTTTGCAAAGATTTATTATATTTCTAGCAGTGACTATTTCTATACCATGTTCAATACATATTAAGTAGCAATCTTAAGTAAGGAGACCCTAGTTATGATATGCAGCAAGTACAATATGCTACTATTTTGTCTGAACCAAGCAGTTACTATAAATTTCTTGGGTTTTTTATATATTTATCAAAAATAAACACAAAAGAATCACAGAAAGTCAGATCACATGCCATTAGTGTTCTGGTATGCTTAAATTCTGGTATAGCAGAATGTAAATTATAGTAATAAACTGTTCCATTATATCTCAGGTTCAAGCACAGCTTTTGCAGTTTGCAGCAAAAAACATTGGTCTCAATCCTGCACTATTAACCTCGCCAATTAATCCTCAGCATATGACGATGTTGAACCAGCTCTATCAGCTGCAGCTGGTAAGTAAAAAAAAAAAAAACCAAAGAAATTATATACAATTAATAAAGGTATTATCTTCCTATCTTCTTTTGAACATTTTTAGTCTCATATTTTGCTGATTATTTTCAGATTTTTCTGCTCTTTAACTTCTGAATCATATAAGCAGCAGCATCACCAAAACCATTTCCTAGTACTGCTAGTGTTTCTCAGAATGTTCACCATATTTCTATCGCCTTTCTCTTTACCAAAACTCAATCCCTATAATTTTATCTACTACATGTTAATCATTACTAAGAGTTATGTATGATTTCTTCTCAAAGTAACTATAATTGTGCATTTATTTTGCTGAAATATTTTATCCTTTTTATTATTTTTATTAAAAACTCAAACTAGCTAACATACTTAATGTCCCTCTCCTCTTATTTTCCCCACAACAGTTAGGTGAGATGGACTGAGAGAAAGAGAAAGTGGCCAAAAGTTATCTAGCCAGCTTTCATCCTTAAGGCAAGACTAGAATACACAGTCACCTGGTTTCTAGTCTGGTGCCAGAAACACTAGATCAAGCTACCTCTGATCAACCTGTCTTTTGGACTTTTTTCGATGGGATTCAGAGCACAGAAACAACATTATGTTACATCACATAACTCCAAATGTTAAAATATTACTATGGAATTTAATGTATTCTTTTGCAAGAGCTGAATCCAAGCCATGCTATTGAATTTGGGATTGTTTATTTCTAATAATCCCAATCTAAAAGATGGAGAGAGAGGTGTCTATGGAGATTCTCAGTCATCCAGGTCATGGTGGCCCCAAAGGTGCTTTTTCAAAGAGCAACTGGATTTTCTTTGTTTTTTCTTGAAGATGTTTCACTTCTCATCCAAGAAGCTCCTTCAGTTCTGACTGAATGGTGAAGAATGGAAGGATTTATATTCTAAACCTCCAAGTGGCCTCAGCAACTCTCAAAAAGAGTGCTAATGACCAGATGACTGCAAGGAATATAAATCATTCCATTCTCCACTCATTCAGAAGGGAGCTTCTTGGATGAGAAGCCAAACATCTTCAAGAAAAAACAAAAGTCCAGTAGCCTTTTGAAAAAGCACCTATAAAAAAGAAGGGAAAATGGTTTTGGCAGTGATGGAGACTGGGCAGAGAATAAGTGAGTGCCACAACCATCTGGTTTAAAGGTAGACTTTAAAATGATTCTTAACCTATCTTCTTGAGCAATTAAAAAATAAATGCTTTAAGACAGGCATATATTTCACATCAGAACCATCATTTAAATGGTTCATGCATTAATGGTTAATGCAGTTGATAGATTAAAGTCTTAAAGTCACTTTGGCATAGCTATCATACATACAATGGATATTCATATATATTAGGAATCCTTTTTTAATTACTGGGGAAATGTGTGTGTCTTAATTTCATAAGCAGAGGTGTTCCATGATAAAGTTCTTGTTTCTGGTAATTACAAAAACCTATTAGCTTAGCTGCTCTTTTTCAAACAAAATGGAAATCTAGATCCCTGGGATATCTTCCAAGCGCCACATGCATGTCCTTCCTCAGCTTCCTGACCTCAACAAATTGTCTTGAATTCCAGAAGTAGCTAGTCGTAGCAGGGTTTCCATCCATAGAAAGCATCTATAGAAAGGTTTCTTTTTAAAATACGTATCATTTTTGTACCCTTCTGTTTCTCATCAAAATGTAGCCTTCTGTAAATCCATGCCAATTTTACATTTAGAAATCCAATATTGGCATAAGTAGGGTTTCTTTCTAAATATGGTTCTGCAAGCAAAATAGGCAAGAGGGTAGTCCTGGACTGAATGAAGAGGTGTATCACTTCTCATTTCTACTTTTTAAAGTGTCATGTTCAGATGATGATACTTATACTTTTCTCATTGTATATTTAAGACTTTATCCTCAGTTCTAACTGGCCAAATATTGATTGCAGCCCATGTTTGCTCTGAAACTTACTCAAATTCAGTGCAGTTAGGAATTTCAAGATTTTGGAGCACAGTTCAGTGGAATGGCAGAATGGAAAAGTACTAAAGCTATTCAAATGCTGACTAAATACACTGTAAGAATTGGATGTCCTTGTTCTGTGATCATATGATTCCTTTCTTTGTATATTTCAGGCATACCAACGTTTACAAATCCAGCAGCAGATGTTACAGGCTCAGCGTAACGTTTCCGGACCCATCAGACAACAGGAACAGCAAGTAGGTTTCACTCCTTTCCAGATGTACCGTCAGTAAAGACTATTTATAAAATAAAGATTCTGTGCTGCATTCTTTTATCCAAGAATAAATCAGTAATTGTACAGGTAGTCCTCAACTTATGACCACAATTGGGACTGGAAATTCCATTGCTAAGTGATGCAGTTGTGAAGCACTAATCTCGTGACCACATTACTTCTCTATGTCAATCCCGGCAGTCTTCATTGACATCATAACTCTAGACATCCAGATCATTAAGTGGGAAGCAGAAAGAATCCTGGGTAAGGAGCACAGGGTGCTGTGGAGGGGCACCAGGCCATGCACAAATTTGGGGTTGTTGCAGTGCAGCAGGAACTCAGTGAGCCTAGGGAAAAAGGGTGTAGGGTGTGTGCATCCTTGTGTGTGAGCTCAGGGAGACCAGGGAAAGAATATATTGCAGCTTTGATACACTGAGGCTCTGGGACTGCCGAAAGCCTCTATGCTTCAATGCAACATGAAGCCCAGCCCAGCCATGAAGCACCAAGGGGCTTCTTGGCATTCCAGGGGCTGTGAGGCTATAAGAACCCAAAAGGTGCAGCACATCTCAAAGCCCTTCACAGTATGCAGCCCAGCCCCAGCCCAACAGCATGGCATGAAGGGATTTCTTCTACAAGAGCCCCTAAGCTGCGTCTTGAAGTCCTTTACAGTACAAAGTACAACCCAGCCCCAGCCACGTGAGGGTGGCACAGGGGGCCTTCTTGCCACCCTGGGAAGTTACAGGGAGCCCAGCAACAGTCACCCTCACTACCCCGAACTCCAAGGCCCTGCCACCTTGCACTCTGCCACATCAAATGATCTTCACCATCTTCTTCCTCCCACTGCTGATGAGGAATGCCTGGCCCTACCCTTTGTGTGAAAATGATGGCCACATGAGGCAGCCTACTCCAGATATTGTGAGAAAATGGCCATGAGTAACCCGGGGGAAGAAAGCTGAAGGGCCACACTAGGCATGCTTAGTCAGACAATGATGGTCAGCTAGGGGGTCAAGGATCACAGAATTGCAGGTGGTCCAAAGGGCATAGGTGGGGGGAGGGGATAGGCAGATGGGGGTAAGTTGAAGCACCCCGGTGTGTGAGGCGCCAAGCATGTGAATTTTGATCAGGTGACTGTGGGGATACTGCAGTGGCCATGACTTTGTGGACCATCGTAAGTCCATTCGGCACCACTGTAATTGAATGGTTGCTAAACAAATGGTCGTAACTTGAAATTTCGACTACCTGTAATAGCAGATTTCAGTTTCTGTATCCTATGCCTGACACATCTGATGTTTCACCAATGAGTTTATTGCTCGTGTAGCTCTTTGGCTCATAGCACAAAATCGTGTCTTTGGGCTGTTTTTTAAAATTGTTGTTACTATTATTTTGTAGGTTGCACGTACAATCAATAACATGCAGCAGCAAATTCAGCAGCACCAGCGCCAGCTGGCCCAGGCCCTGCTTATGAAGCAGCAGCCACCCCCTCCACACCTATCTTTGCACCCCTCTGCAGGCAAATCAGCCATGGATAACTTTTCACCCCATCCCCAAGCTCCTGGCCTATCTGATCTGCAGACCAAAGAGCAACAGTCTTCACCGAACACCTTTGCTCCTTACCCCCTTGGTAAGTGTGGTTTGTGTAGGACTTTACTGTTCATAATTTACTAATAATATTCTCTCTCTTTCTCTGTCTCTCTCTCCCCTCATTATTGCCCAAGTCTTTTTGCCTCACTCATCACTATCAGATGCAGCTTCTATGTTTTTCCTTGAGTAAAATGTGGATGATTCCTATTCACAACACTAGGTGTCAGCAAACACAAAACTTTCTATTTGGGAAATATGAATGGTTAACCTAGTACGCTCTAATATTTTTCTGGATTTTGATCCCAACTAGTCCTTGGTCATATAGATTATGAGAATTACAGTCCAGAATATCAAAAAGTTGTCCAATTGCCTGCTCATGGATAACTAAAATTCCTCATTCTTTGATTCTGTCTTCCTTTAGTTTCTTCTTCTACATGTTCCTTTTGCATTTTTATGATGACGTAGTTATTTAACACAGGACACAGCAGTGCAGAAACACACACACACACACACTATAATTGAACTCCTAGGGATTAGATCTATGCCATTTTGGGGGGCGGCATTATAAAAGTGTCATTGTCTTCTTTGGAAGAATATTTTTTTAACTTCCCAATCTAACAAATATAGAACTATAAATTCTCTACTGGTTTCCAATCCATGTATTTCTTATATATAACAACCATTTTTAGTTAGAGAAGAAAGAAAATATGAAGACATTTACAGGTTTTCAGTACATATATCTATTTCTGAAAGACCCCTGCAAATTGTCCTGTATTTGAACACTTTTTTTCTGGCTTCAGACTTCATTATGGGATTAAAGTGCCTTGGAAGAAATGAATATAGTGGAAATATTGTGATACTATACTTAATATTTCTCTTGAGTGCCTGGCTGATACAGATTTTGCTAATGCTACTGTGCAAGTGATTGGATCCTACATATTGGAATAATCCTAAAAAGTGGCCATTAACCTTTGGAGTTCTTCATGTTGTCACTTTTTTTTTCATCTACAAAGTTGATTAAGGAAAAGATTGCATAGCCCATATATCCTCTACCTCTTAAGTCTATCTTTTCAGAAATATTACTCTCTTATTCCTATAACACCAGGAAGATTTCTCCAGTAGTATTAAAATTTAGGATCTTAGAATGACAGAAAGTAAACTCCATGTCAGCAAAAGAAAAGAATATTTATACATCTGTATGTTGAGTTTTTAGAAGTAATGAAGTGAGCTAAGGCGATATTTGATTTTCTTTTCTATTCCTAATGCTTTTTTTCTCCCTTCCCCCCTCCTCTCCCATCTTCTCCTCATTTGCCTTATCAATAGACATATACTGTTAACTTATGACCTGAAATATAAATTGCCATTAAATGCTAGGAATTAAGAAAGTCTGACAGTTTATCTACTTCTTTTTAGCTGGATTGAACCCAAACATGAATGTAAACAGTATGGACATTCCTGGTGGTTTGTCAGTGAAGGATACTTCTCAGTCCCAGTCTCGCCTTCCTCAGTGGACACACCCCAATTCAATGGATAATCTTTCCAGTGCTGCTTCTCCACTTGACCAGAACCCTAGCAAGCATGGTAATGCATATACTTTATAAATACATAGAACTCATTTGTCATCCAAACCTAAAATCAGAGTGTTGGAAATGCAAAAAGAAATCCGGTACATTCTTTCACATGTGGTGGACCTGCCCCAAAGCGAAATAATTCTGGAATAAGATACAGATCTGGTTACAGGAAATAACAAATCTAAAGATAGTACCCAAACCTGAAATGTTTTTATTAGGGATAATTGAAGGAGAATATAGAAAAGAGAATGAATGTCTAATGATACACATCTGAACAGCGGCTAGGATACTATATGCTCAAACTTGGAAATTAGATGGTACACCCACAGATGACATGATTATGAAAAACGTAATGGATTGTGCAGAAATTAACAAATTCACAGTGGGATTTCAGGAGAGGGAAGATAAAGAATTCTATATGGCCTGGGAAAAATGGTATGTCTGGTTAGAAAATAGAAAGAAAACATAATGCAAAAGTAGAAGTTTTAAAATGTAATTGTAAATAGTGTATATATATGTATGTATTAGAGAATGGTATAACTGATGTCACAAATAACTCAAAAAATGTATACAGAACTTATTTTTTTAAAGGTGAAAATTTAATAAACTTTATTAGAACTAAATAAATAAACAAACTTTAGGGTTTTATTTTTTCCTGAGAATAATGCTGTTGAACTCAGTAGGAGTTTGCAATCATATCTAGCTTAGCACTGTTAGAAAATTTAATTTCTTCAAAAATTCTGAGGAATATTTTGAAATATTCACAGAAGGTTTATTTTTTCATTTAAATGAACAACTCCAAAATTATCCTAGAGAACAGAAGATTACTATCAACCATGCTTCTATTATTAATGTAAATTGTATGTAGCTTACAACCGCTGCATCCATAACTATACTTAAAATAATGTATGATATTCAGAATCATTATATATTACATAACTTTCCTAATTTAATCTTCTATCCTTCCTTTAAATGCACAGAATCATACTGCCTTTGGTGACTGAAATGTAGTTTCATTTGTTTTTGATAATGAGATGCAATAGGAAACACTACCAACATTTAATATTGTTAATATGCTTATGATCTCTTGCCTGTACCTCTTCCATTTCCAGGTGCTATCCCTGGAGGTCTGAGTATTGGCCCTCCAGGAAAGTCCTCCATTGAGGATTCTTATGGCCGGTATGATCTTATTCAAAATAGTGAATCACCAGCCAGTCCTCCTGTAGCTGTTCCTCATAGCTGGTCACGTGCCAAATCTGATAATGATAAAATCTCCAATGGCTCCAGCATCAATTGGCCACCAGGTAATCTTCAATAAGTATTGTGCAAATGTTATCCGGAAGTAACATAGTTGTCCTTTGCCCTGAAATGCACTATTGTTGAGAACCCAATGTACTTTTTTTTTTTTCAGACAAAAGATAAGCATTTCCTTACCTAGCATTCAAAATGCACTGGCTTACTTTTTATGTTCCACTTCCTCATTATATTTCCACTGAATGAAATGAATAAATGTTCTTTTAAGGATATATCTAAACACTTTATTTACCTCATACTGTTGTTGGACAAAGAATATAGAATCTCAGGAATCCCAGGGGTCTAACAATGAACAGTGATGCTGTCAGCCTTCAAGATCTTCTACTATTGCTTTGCATCTTTTGGCTGCCATAAGTAACTGGGGGAGGAGGGGGTAAAGTCTGGGAAGCGAGCTGGAGGTGTTACATTCTAGTGTTGTGTAAAATGAGGAGGGGGGAGTATAAATTCTTGCTTAGGTTTCTATTTCTCACTTAGCTTTCTTTTCTCTGCGCAACTGCAAACTTTTATCAAAATATGCCAAGGTCAATGGACAGAGGCCTCATCGCCACCTGAAGATGTCCACACGATCATATTCATAACTTTTAATTGGAAGAATCATTTCAACTATTGGGGGTGGAAACATTTCCATCACTTTGTATATGTGATTTGCGCGCCTAATTCCTCAGATTCAGAATTCTATGCTTGCTACCACTTCAATTTCAGTAAAAGATATCTTTTCTCTAATCTAAGGAGTCTAAGTATTTCTTTCTTGAATTCTGAATGGAGCTCCACCTGACAGATGCACTAGTTCTGAAATTTAAAGCAAAATCCACCCACCAAAACTTCCATAGATGAGGCTCTCCATAAATCTCTATTTTCTGTGACTCTTGAGAAGTAAAACATTGATTTCATCTTGTTTGCCAAGCAGAATTTCATCCTGGAGTACCATGGAAAGGATTACAAAATATTGACCCTGAAAATGATCCTGATGTTACCCCTGGAAGTGTTCCTACAGGTCCTACAATTAACACCACTATACAGGATGTCAATCGCTACTTACTCAAAAGTGGAGGTATTGTCACAGTCATTTGTCCTTATTGATTTTTTGTTTGTTTGTTTCTCTTCTAATATATATAACATATATGGTTTTTAGAGTACATGCCAGACTGTGTTCAGGCTCAGAATTACCAAGTTATACAGCAGTGCGCATGTTTAATTGGTTTAAACCTCAAAACAGCTTTGATAACGAAATCAGTGAAATAGTGTGGGTTAGAGGCCCTTCTTCTGTAACTGGTTTTGGAGTGTTTGTTTGTTTTGTTTTTTTGGCAGAGATAGGTTGTACACTAAAAATTCTTCTTGGCTATCTTTTTCTTCAAAAAATATATGCGCATTTATAGGTCTTAAGCCCCATCTTGTCTGCTTACCTTCACAGCCACATAATGCTAAATTACTTTTCAATTTTTATCTGAAAACAAAAAAAGGGGCGGAAATGTTGTTGCTCCTTGCCATGTCTAGTTTTATATTCAATCTTGTACAATTATAAATTGAAATACCTGAATTGAAATATCTGATGCCTTGTCTCTTTTAAATATAAGTGGTTCAGCGGAAAGGGTTTTTTTATTGCTCTTTGGAGCTTTCAGCCTGTAAGAAAATTAATAGAACTCACTTAAACTTCTCTAGAAGTTGCTCTGTTTTCCTTGGGACTTAGTGAAGTTTCATCTCTCACTATGATTCCTGTATGCTGTAGCATAGAATTATATTTTCAGATCTAAGGTAATATTCTGCAATTACCTTGTTACTTCAATAATCAAGATAATAATTTTTATTGAGAGAAAATATAATTCTGATCCCAGAATTATAAAAGCAATATAAAATGTAACAGTTCTTTTTCATGAGATTTTCACTTTCTTATTTGATCTTTTTCAAATATGATGGTATTAAGCCATACTATATGTTTAAATCCTGTAGAGCAATGTAAGATATCTACAATGTGTACTGTCTTGAAAAGAGAAGCATTCCCTTTTTTGTTCATAAAATGGAAGTAATGATCCACAATCCTCTGCATCTTCTTGCAAAGGAATGGATCATTTTCCTCTACTGTGGAAGAGAAAATAAATACTGTTCCCTTTCCTGTTTTGAACATAAGACTGCTGGGAGGAAGGGTGGCTGATATCAGTGATATTGTCAGGGAGTAGGATGTAAGGAGAAAACAAAACTAAGGCTAGCTGCTTTATTTGAAGAGAACTTTGCTGCCTAATTTAAATGTGTAATGCTACTAAAAGTGCTATTGTGTTCTGATATGAATTATTCATTCTTCCTTCCTGGTGTAAAATATGTTACTGTTTTTCACAGTGACTGAGGAGTGGGATTACTCTTAAAATCTATATGCACTGGTGACTTGCAGGCACCAGAAGCCCTAGCCTTGTTTTATAGTTAAAAAACATATTGTATTTGTGAGATAGAATGCCACCAGAAAGAATTTTCTGTTGAAGATAATTTTTTAAGTCTTTGGCCTCTCAACACTTTAAGGAAGATAAACTTGAAATTAACATGTTGGTTTTATGAATTACATGTGAATTTTGTGGACATGATACAGGGAACTTAGGTTTGAGATTCTTGATGAATAATTAATGTGCATGCATTTGTAAATATCTGGTGCTTTTCCTTTCTTTATGTCCTGTGATATTTTTCTTTTCCTTGCTTCTGACACTTCCTGTACAATGTCTAATTGTGTTTTTCTGCCTACCTTTTGGCTGATTGAGGGAATTTGGAAAATGCATGGTTTTTCAGCACTTTCCCAACATTTTGGGTAAACATCAGAAGTAGAGTGAAAAAAGTATATACATTTTCACAAACCTTTTAAACGGTTCCCAAGACCTTTCAGAGACACCCCAGGAGCATAATTTTTAATGTGTTAGATAAAGGAAATAAATATTTTCCAAGGAAAATATATTAAATGTTATTCTGAAAACCAATTTGTTGGTTGGACCTTCACATATCTTCAAAAGCCAACGTTGCCCTTTGACCTGAAAAAAAAGATACACTTGATCCATCTGCTCAATGTGAAAGTGAGCATAAAAGCATATCTATACAATAGTTTTATTATTTCTCTCCCTGAATTCATAGATCTATGATGGAACCGTTGCCAAGTTGCATTGGGCTGTTTTGGGTCTGTTGAATTACAATCATTGGGGTCCAAATTTGCAAATAGATCAGAAAGACATCCATAGTCAGAGTTTCTGCTGCAGCCTTTTAAATGGTTTAATGATTTGCTGAATGGAATGTTAGAATCTTAACTGTGGGGCTTTAGATTATCTCTATTAATTTTTTTCTCACTTTTTTCTTTTCACTGTTTTTACTTTTGTCACTGTTTGCCATTTCTACTTGTACTATGAAGAGTAGCTCCTATGTATTTTCCTTATGGAGCAAAAAAATAAATCCAAACAAACCCTATTATAGCTAGGGAAATATTTTGATTAGGAAGAAGATATGGGAGGTACCTATTTAAGTTTCTCATTTCTATTTTGGATTTTTATCTTGCCTTTTATTTCATCCTAGACTTTTATGAAACTTATTTTATTTTATGTTATTTCTTTTAAAAAGGAATCAAGAACATCTTCCTTGACCATTGAAATTCTTTAATATTTCATCTTACTTTTCTTATTAATTTTGCAAGAGAAAAGAGTTTTTTGTAATATAAAGCAAAATCAGAATTTCATATAGAGAATATTTGACTGACACATTACAGAAACCTTACCAACCCCTCGTTTTTTCTCACATTTGGATTCAGAAAACAAGAGTAAGTCATAAAAAGCCATTGCCAACCAGTATCAACAAAATTATGTCAGATAGACCAGCAGTCTATCAATATTGGGGGACATTAATTTAGGTTCTATTATCTAGAAAACATATATAATTTGATGCCAGGCAGTTTAAAAGCCTGCTGCTGTGAGTTTGCCTAGAATTGAAGACACTTAGTGTAAGTCTTTCTGTCCTACTATCCTACTGTCCTATTATCTCTGAAAGCATATTTTGTTACAACACAGTTTCTTTATAACAGGACTAGTTGCTTACTGAGGTAAGCTGAAGTACTGTAGCTTCATCTCAGTATCCTGATATACAAAAAATAGTGTTTGAAAGCATCCTATTTCCAAAACCTTCAGTAAAGGAAAACAGCTAGTTCTGTTATTGTTTCTGTTAGTTTTTTATAGATCCAAAATTTATCTGAGCAAAACCTAGATTCGCTACCACACAGATCCTTGATCATTTCCCTTATAGATTCCTAAATGCATGTGACCCATTAAAGGACCTATACTCAAGATTTTTAGAGTACAGTTGGGGTGAAGTTGCTCTTCTTTTTTCCCTTCCTTTGTTGATATGGAAGTACCAAAGAGGGTATTCATATGGTCCCAGTTGCACAATTACTTTTATTCCCAATGAAACAGAATAAAAGCCCTCTTCAGCCCTTACTTCCTGATCCAGAACAATACCACAGTGAAGTGTCGGGGATATTCTGGACAAGATTTCCAAGCAGATTTTGTATATTTACTATGTTAAAGTGAAATAAAAATTCAAAATACACATTTATGTCTTTTTTTAATTCCAGCTGTAAGTACATCATTATATACCTAAAATCTGGATGTAATTTTGTAAATTTAATTATATTATAATTGGAATAAAGTCTAGGTTTTCATTTTTTATTTTCTGGGGATTGTTATATACTGTAGTTTGAATATTATCCATTCACAGCACTTGTATGCAAAAGACATCATTCTCCTAGGCAGCATGATAGAGCATGATAAATAAGAGGAAATGGAGCTCACTTTCTCTATGAATGTAGTACACATTACTTATGCTTAGAATTAGGTACAGTATAGACAAGGTGGCATGAATGTGAGGAGTAGGAATAAAACAAGTTTCTACTTAATCTTAATAGCATCCTGTCTTGTAGACGCAGCTTTCACAGAAAACATCATCATCTGTTTTCTGTGGAAAATGTATTTATTAATTTATACTCTAACTTTCCATTCAACAGAATATTCAAGGCATCATGTTAAAGTTAAAAGCCATTAAAAGTAATTAGAATACGTATAACAACACTTCATACATGATCAAAGTTTGAATAGTTTCAAAATGGAATATACTTACAGCTAATATACAACAATCACAGATTTTAGAATAATATTTCATAAGCAAACCATGAATCACAAACAGAGGACTTCTTCATATCCCCTAAGTCAGACACAGTCATTTCAGCACTGATCTTTGACTTTAGTTTCTGATTTACAAACTGCTTAAAATGTGGGAGTAATATTTCTTTCATTCTTGACTTTTTAGAATAGATGCTTTTGTTGGTAAAATAATAATAGTAAATTGTGTATTATTGGTTTGCATTCTTTGAAAAAACTTTATACTAAAATTTATTTCTTGAAGTGCACAGGTTAGGCAGAAAACATGGGTATAAGAAACATGTTTGCATTTTCTGCCAAGGCACATATATGCATTGGAAAATTATTTGTGTCACTTTCTGAAACAAGCATGACAACAGATATAGAATTCCAGATGGTTCGTAGTAGTGTGATCATCTTAAAGATGGATGGTTTTCAACAAATCTGTTGAATAGAATCTTACATTTGGTTTTCAGTGTCTCCTTGCATAATGCAGCAATCATAAATTTACCCTGTGTTGTGGTATAATATTGAGTGTCACCATCGTTGTAGCAAGGCTTACCTAGAACACACATTTCAGCAAAATTGCAGGAATGTCAAGGGGACAAGAATGGTCAATGGTGGCCATGGCAGGGATTGTTAAAGGCAAATTGGGCAGAGATGTGCCTTTTCTTCTGAAAATACCTACTATAGAATATAAGGTGGACTCATCATAATTAACATGGCTGCATTTTCATATTTTTCACACGCAATTCATAATTTGTGGATACAATGGCAGTGAATATCATTATCTTGACTATGACACAGAGTTAAGGAATATATATTTCTGCATGAACACCATTTCACCATCTTGAACACCATCTTTCTCACCGTGTTGCTTGATAGTGAGTTCACTACCGTACATTGAACCATGCTTTCTAGAACATTTCACAGCTAGGGGTCAAAAGGCAGGGCTGGACTAGCATCTTCCCTGCATGGTTTTTGTTTGCATGTGATGGTGTGAGACTTGCATATGCTATCGTAGACACCATTCTGCCCATCTTTCTTAGTTGCTTCTTTGCTGGTTCTGCAGGGTCATCCCCAACATCATCTCAGAATGCCACGCTGCCTTCATCGAGTGCCTGGCCACTTAGTGCCTCCGGCTACAGTAGCTCTTTCAGCAGCATTGCAGGTATGACCAATGGCCTTTCTCCTAAGAGGCCCCTGGGATAGGAGGTTTCCACATGGCCTCTGTTCTTTGCAGTAACGACAATGGTACAACAAGTGTACTTCTTTTGCATACTGGGCTCCTTTGTTCAAATGACTGTCCTAAGAATTTAGCAGTAGTGAATGTGTAACGGGGATTTATAATATGCGACTGGCCATACCAGGCTATGCATTGCTTCAGTATGAGAAACAGACATTCAGTATAGTGCTAATTTCTGTTAAACTAATCAGGACATAAATGTTTTCTTCAAATACCTAGCATACATGCGATTCCCAGCAGAAATTATGAAGCAAAGAACACCGCCTGTCCGACATTGAGCATTTTATTTAGGGAGAATGACTTGATCCAAAGAAGCAGCGCCTATTGCTCTTCTGTGCCCTCTCTCCCTCCCTTTCTCCACTATGTCTTGTTTTGAAGAGAGTAGTAATAACCAAGATGGTCATAATCAATTTGGGTAAGACTCACTGTGTTCACCTGTCCTCACGCTTTCATGGTGCTGGCAGCTATTTTATTCTTAAACCATTAGTGCAAGTAGGAATTCAGAGACTCATAAGGAGGACACGGGAGAAGGATCCTTGAAGGTAGCAGCACACTTTATTATGTGCACTTTTGTCAATCTCTAAACTCTGACGCAGTGCTCTTATTTGTGCTTTTTATCACATTTTCTTTGTTCACTTATTTTTAGCCACCTCAGTCACCAAGAAACTCTAGGTGGCATGTAAAGATTAAAAATATCTTTAAAAGAGACATCATGTACCTAACAGTAAGAAATGACTCACCTACATTGTGGAAACAACAATATAAAGCAACATATATGATGCGGGATCATAATGTATAACTTTTGTGTAAAATGAGAATAACAGACAATAATCTTGTTCATCATCTGCCTAATGTTGTGCATAATTTAAGGCAAAAAAATGCCAGCTTTGATTCTCATCATGCAGTCACTGATATGCACTGATGGAGTTAGAAAAAGCAAATGAAAAAAAAAACCATGCATAAATGGTGTGTGTTTTATTTAGTCAATGGGAACAATAGGTCTGCCTTTTCTATCACAGTGTATATTATATATCAGATAATAGTGGACCCAACATTCAAAAATATACTGACAAGTTTCTTCCTCAGTAGCAGCTCTTAAGAATTTTGTTGTATTTGTGCACTTGTGCATTTGTCATCTTTCAGTGGGACCTTTGCTAATCATAGCTAATTTGTCACCTGAGGTTTCCCCCAATTTCCATGATGGGACCCAGAATTAAAGAATAGGAAGAACTAAAGAACTTTAACTAGAATTATACATAATTTCTGGGAGCCATGCAAAATACTGTCAGTCGTATAATCCTGTACTACAAGTAGTCCTCTACTTAGAATAGTGCTGATAAAAGTAACAACTGTTTTAGTGTTCCCACAATCATGCGATCGCGATTTGGGTGATTGGCAATTGTCACTCATTTATGATGATTATTGCATTGTCCTATGTCACACGATCACCTTTCCATTGAAGCTCTCAGATTGCAAGTCATAGCCATGTGATATCTCACTTAGCAACTATGGTTCTTTGCTTAACTACCGCAGCAGAAAAAGCCTATAAAATGTGTTTACATGATGCCTCATTTAACAACCGCACTACCATAATGAATTTTCTGGTCCCTATTGTGGTTGTAAGTCAAGGACTACCTGTATGCCTTTTTTAACTGATTCACTAACAATAAGGTAATTAACATCTCATCAATCTTTCAAAATAGCATTCTGTTGTCAAAATATTGTTTTATTTTAGTGTGTAGACTGAACTATGTCAAAGATTTGGATTTTATCATAACCTGAAAAAAATGTGGAAACCTCCATATAGCCAGGAATATATAAATCTATTTCTTTTTCTCCACCATATGTGCCTTTATAGTTGTTACCTTCACTGATTAAAAGTATCAGTAACCCCTTTCACAGACTATCCCAAAGGTGCTTTTTCCAAAAGGTTTCTTTTCAAAACCAAAAAAATCCAGTTGCCTTTTGGAAAAAACACCTTTTGGGACAACCATAGCCTGGATGATTGTGAATCTCCATAGACATTTATCTACAGACTCATCATAACCTTTAATTGCAGTTAAAGCAAATTTTAAGAAATTAAGATTTAATTAAAATTGGCAGTTAAAAAATAAAATCTGAAAGTTCTCTTGAATCTTCAATTCAACAGGTTTTAAAATAAAGAAATAGTTGCCGTTTATTTAACCTAGGATGCATTTTCCTTTGGTGGGGCTGTTTTTCTCTTTTGGATGAAATTTGATTTAGATCCGCAACTTAATTTTTCTGAATTTACTGATTTTGTGCAAATAATCGATCTTTCTGGAAATGGAGAAATAAATAACTTGACAGCAACCTAGTTAATACAAGCTACAGCTTTATACTTCATAAAATGTTAAGAACTGAGAAAAATGGTAAGAAAACCTATGCTTAGATGGTGGCATAGAATGGGAGTGGTCTTTTGACTGAAGCTCAATACTTGTAGCAGAGTTTAGTAGATATAATCTATTAGAAAGTGTATTTAAGATTGCAGTTTTAGGCTGTGTATCAATCACCTTCCTTTATAGACTTTGGGAAATATTTCAATGATAATCTGTTACTCTATATTTCTGTTAATTGACATTGAAGTATGGTTTATTCATATGATTGCTATTTTAATATGTTACTCGGTTGCCTTAATCATCTTTCAGATGTTTCACAATATTTGCTATAGAAATTGAGGTTAGAGATAGTGATGATAAAAACTAGTCAGAAATATATGATTGCAGGAATAAATCATTGTCATAAGGACCATCTGGTGAAAGTTTTGAGAGATTCCCCTTTTTCTTCTTCATTCCCTGTGATAGCTAAGTAGATAAATGAAAATAATAAATGAAGCAAGTTGAAGAGTCTTCCTCATTTATCTTCCTCTTGTTTTGCATGCTATCCTTCATCCTCATTTTATTATTCTCTTTTAGTAGGGAGAGGAACTCTCTTTCAGTTTTATTCCTATAATTCAGGAATTAGGTTTATAGAATATACAGTACTTTTTTTTCGCTGGGCTTCTGCGCTTTAATAGCCAAAGGAATCAAGCCAATTGTTGTTTCTGTGAAGCATCCACTGTGGCTAACTGAAAGTTACAAACTTTTCCTAAAGATCTTTGTGGATCACAAAGTAGCCTCTATGTACTTTGTGAAAATGAACGGTTTCTTCCCTTTTCTGTTGGGGGCTGGGAGAGTAAAATGATATTATATGCTTGAGACTGGTAAATATGTGGGTTTATTCTGAAGTTATGATGCCAGAAGAATTTCATATTTTTGAGCTTTATAAAGACCATTTTAAGAATCTTCGATGGATTAATGAGACTTACATAGCAGAAAACTGAAAAAAGCATTAACAACAACAAAACGAACAAAGATGAGCAATGTTCTAACACTGTTTGCTTGAAATTCACTGTTTATATACAGACAACAGAAACCTGGGGATCCCAGATTGTCGAAAAATTCCACATTCTGACATTTTGAATTGCATTTCTCTGTTGTAGGTAAATTGTCAGACATCAAATCAACATGGTCTTCTGGTCCAATTTCTCACACGCAAGCCTCTTTGTCACATGAACTTTGGAAGGTTCCCAGGAACACTACAGCTCCTACAAGGCCACCTCCAGGCTTAACAAACACCAAGCCATCGTCTACCTGGGGTGCCAGCCCATTGGGTTGGACCAGCTCTTACTCCTCTGGTATTCCTGAGTTCTTTCTTTTTTTTCTTTTGACTTAACTACATAGATTATATCTTCCTTTCCTTTGAGAGTTAAAGGCAGCAAACATATGACTTTCTTATCCAGTTTTTCTCCACAAAATCAACCCTCTTAGGGCTGAAAGGGGTAGCCAATCTAAAGACAATCAGTGGTCCTCTTGGCTAAAGGTGGATTAGAATTTGGGTCAGTCCAACTCTTTCTTAGCTAAATAAATACAATATATATTTACTTTGTGTTTAGACTTGACCTAAAATTAGTGCATGTAATAGGTTCTGAAAATAACCTTGAGGAACAGGAGGAAGTGCCACAACCAAGGCAAGAATCAGATAAATTTAAATTCAAAGCAGAAGGGTAGTTTCAGAAAGCATCTCAGAATTGATCCTTCCTATTTTTTGTATAGATAAAAGCATGGAGGGGGGAGGTGCTTTCTGTCATGCAAGGTTTTTTTTCACTGTAACTATAATAAAAAAATAACTTAAGCATTAATTACTTTGTTTCCCAAGTCTGATCCACCTCTAAGGAATTCCTGGCTGAGTTGAAGTTCACAAGTTTTAAAGTTGCCATGGTTGGAGACCCCTGCTCTGAAGACTGACAGTGCAATATTGTCAATGTCAGTCACTTGAGCTCAGATGCATCTGCCTTCTATTTATAGTCTGAATTATTTAATTTGTTTTACAATCTTATACAGACATACCCATGAATATATTTTATTACACTCAGGTTACCTTTCGTAGATGATATAGATATATGTGTGGCTTAAAAAACACTATAGAAATATCAACAAATTAAGTTTATACTGAAATGTAGTCATTTTATTGTGGGCTTCATCTGATAAGACATGCTTTCATTCTCTCTTCACCTTCTGTTCTGCTTTACTCAGTTCCTTGTTATCCTCACATCAGTCAGTCAGCCTATATCACACTCAAAGGACTGTTGGAACAGATGTTTCTCTATCCTCAATTTAGTGTATTTCTGCAAATCTCACAGGTTTCCAAGCATAGTGCTCATAAGATTAAGTTGTATACAAGCAAAATCTAAAATGTCATTTGTAATACCAAGCATGCTAATAGATGTGTGGCAACTGCCTATGTAAAGTCTGTGAGTTTACATAGTGATCCAACGTTTTTGTAAAGTGTCATATTGGGGAAGCCTAGTAAATTATGCATTGGTTCTGTTTATGTCAAGCAAAATTCTCAGTGAGGAACTGAACATGGAGGGAAGTGAGGAAGGCTAGCAGACATTTGCTAAATCTTCTGATCCAAATACAGTTAGAAGTCCTTCTAGAAAATGTATTCATCAGGTTTGTGTCTTCTGCTCTTCTTCTTCAATTGTTGGGCTGGGCTTTCCCTAATGTTTTCTTTATTGGGTTGTAGGCTCAGCCTGGAGTACTGACAGCTCAGGAAGAACAAGTAGCTGGCTAGTTCTCCGTAACCTCACTCCCCAGGTAAATGAATTTACAGTAAATTAGAGGAAGAGCCATAAAAAACAATCAACATTGTACTTGTAAACTCAGACCCTTCTGCTCTTGATGTGTCTTATCCAATTTTGATATCTTAACTCTTGGAGCTTTCTATTTTAAGCATTTTATTTCTAAAACAGCAGGTTGTAGGATTGACCTACTTGACATTTTTATTTATTTATTAAGTGCTAGAATGGCATAAGCGCAAGCTGCAGTGGGGCTGTTTGTACTTCACTCACTGAGGGTTTGATGGAGGGCTGGGGTTATTGCAATTATTGCTACACTATAGGAGAGAGATCGTAATAGTGAGGGCCCGGTTTCATGCTCCCAAATGATTACATTCTCTTAAGACTAAGATATCTGAGAAGGCCCTCTATCCCTGACCTCACTGGATTAGCAGATGATCTTAGATCGGTTAAAGATAACCAGTTCCTAAGTCATCTGTAGTCCTTTAAAGATGACAACCAGAGTTTAAAAGATGACAACCAGCACCTTGAACTAAATCCAGATCACTATTAATCATGGCAGTTCTCAAAGTGTTTCACAGGTAACAGGAAGAATACCAATAAATACTTCAGCAGCTGCATTTTGGGTGGTATTCAAGGGCAGTCCCATGCAGAGTACTTTGCAGTAGAAATTGATGAACAAGATGGGGTTATGCAAAGGTCCTATTGGCCACAGCTGCCATTTGCTCATTGAGCAAGAATAATGAATTTAGGAAGATCCTCAAATTATGAACCAATTTGAAAATAGGGAGCTCAATTCTGCCTAGAACCAAAAATATTCTCAGACTGGCCAGGCCTCTGAACTCACAGTCACTCTGCCTTGTGAAGGTGGAGACTGAGTATGTTCTTCTCCATGTAGATCCTAGTAGCATCAGGGGAGTGGGTCACTACTTAGGTCACACCTTCTACTCAGTCCTGTGCCTCACTAGACAAATAAGTATCATCAGTGAACTGATGCTACCTGACCCCATGTCAATAGATAACCTCTCACAGTGGCTTCATGCATCTGTGAAGGAATAGAGGAAAGAGAGTTGAGCCCTGCAGGTCCCAACAGTGTAGCACCTTCTGACTCCAATTCTTCCCTCCCACCAACAACCTCCAGAGCTGGCTCTAGGGAAAGGGCAACTACTGTAACACTCGCTTCCCACTCTCAGCTCCCAGGCATGATCCAGAACAATACCGTGACCAATGGTTATGAAGACGGAGAGATCAAGGTGGATCAGGAAGGTCATAAAATCTTGGTTGTCCACAGATCATTGACAAAAGCAATCAATGTGTTCCCGATATAGTACTCTAGCCTGACACCCAGCTGAAAAGGCCCAGATATTCAAATTTCTTCCAGGACCCTCTGCAACTGAAACTCTACCACCTTCTCAATAACCTTTACAACAAAGGGAAGCTTGAAATTGCTGACAGTTTTCCAAACTGTCTAGGTTTAATGGTGGCTTCTTCAACATGAAGTACATCAATGGTGGTACTACTCCATCCTTCAAAAGTGTATTCATTAGAGATCTGACTCTCCCATCACTTTTCTGAAGGCAACTAGGAATGCTAAGGTTCTAATCTATAGGCAGCAGAACTTGAAGAAAAGTAACATGCTCCAGAAATAGCTCAATTCTAGGTGCGCCTGTTCAGGTAGGGAGAGCAGACGATGGAAGAGTTATTTCATCAATATACTAAATTTCTGGGAGGAATGTGCATTGTTTTATTTATATGTTTTTAAGATATGGTTTTGACTTCTTATTACTGTGTTACTCTCCCTTTGTCAGAATAGCAGTGCCACTAGGGAAGGAGAGAAATTACTCACACTTTTTTCCCCCTCTCCCTTTCTCTAATTAGATTGATGGCTCTACACTGCGTACTCTATGCTTGCAACATGGTCCTCTGATTACATTCCATCTGAACCTGACTCAAGGGAATGCTGTGGTCCGATACAGTTCCAAGGAAGAAGCAGCAAAGGCTCAGAAGTCTCTGCACATGTATGTTATTTGATTCAGTATTTACTGTTTTTCAAGAATGGCATGCTCACTTGGTGCTTGTGTTATAGTTCAAGATTGCCTCGGACAGTAAAAAGGAGGCATGAATAGTGAACAAAGAAAGATGGCATATAGAGGGGAGTGGGGCGTAATGTAATTAGTCAGTCTTATTTTGCAATCTTATTAAAAAAATAAAAATAAATCAAGACTGTTTCTGCTTTCTCCCTCATCATCCTCGGGTATCACTCTAAATGTCCACAATGTTATATTCCATATTCAAAACTTCCTGGTCAAGTTTGCCACTGTAATATTTGGTTATTTCACAATCAATGTTCTACCTCTTGAGTAATGTTTAAAGGAATGTATATACTGTGGTCAGAATAAATGCATAGGTCCTGGGAAGAATGCCTCAGCAGTTTTCCTCTGTGTTTTCAGGTGCGTTTTGGGGAACACTACCATCTTGGCTGAGTTTGCTGGAGAGGAGGAAGTGAACCGTTTTTTAGCACAAGGCCAGCCACTGCCCCCCACTTCCAGTTGGCAGTCCAACACTGGAACCACTCAGACACGTTTGGGCTCCACAAGCAGTTCTCATGGCATGGTGCGCAATGATGCAGGCCACTGGAATACCCCCTGCCTTGGTGGGAAAGGGAGCAGCGATCTGCTCTGGGGTGGGGTCCCTCAGTATTCAAGCAGCCTTTGGGGTCCTCCCAGCACCGATGACGGCAGGGTTATCGGAAGCCCAACGCCTTTGAATACTCTGCTCCCAGGGGATCTTCTCAGCGGGGAATCCATCTAGGATGCCGGAAAAACAAAATGGAAGTAACAATCATCAGCACTAAAGGAAAAAAAAAAAAAGAAATAGCAGTAACCCTTTCCAGTCCAGGGCAGCACGAAGGATCCAGCTTTAATAGATCAGACTGGCAGCCCTTTTTTTAGTACCTCTGTCTAATTTTGACTATGAAACTCTGCTGGAGTCCCTTGTGAACTGTTTGCGTTAACAGTATGGGCTCCCTTTGGTCAGTGTCATGTGCTAATGATAGATTTTTGTGTGGGTTTTTTTCCAACGGCTTTTTAATTTTATTTTTATGTTTGTATGGTGTTTTTAAAGACGTATACAAGCTGCTTAGACTAGTTCTATCATGAAGGGCACTTTTCAGAATTTGGGCTGGAAAGGGTTATTTTATCAACTTGGGGGAGTTGGGGTTGGGATGAAGGGGAGGTGAGAAAGCCTATTTAAAATGAGCCTGTGATAATTATGCACATTACCAGAGGCGGATCCAGTAATCAGTGGGGGTGGGGGTGGGGTGGCATCTGACCAGCTTGTCAGCAGCTATTGGGGAACAAATCTTAAAGCCCCTTGGCTGGATGACTTGGATTGAGAGGTGGGGTGGAATATCCAGGTCCACTACTCCCGTGGGTCTTGCCTATGCACATTACACTTGTTTCATTACTTTTTGTGTCATTTTTTTTAATTCTCCCCCCAAATAGTTCAAAGGTCTTTTTTTTTAAAAAAAGAAAAGAAAATGAAAGAAAGAAAAAAGAAAGAAAGAAAGAAAGAAGAATTAACATATCAAACATGCAATTATACTTGAATCCAGCAGGCCAATAACAAAAATGTGAACACTTTCTATTATTACACTTCCAGGTTGGTATCAGAAAACAAAAGAACAGGCTCTAGGATTATTATTATTTTTGGTTCTTTCTTACATGTATGCATTGGGGACAAGTTGAACTGATGTATGAATGTATGGATGTGTGCGTGTGCCAGGTGTACAACTTAACAAATTGTGTGACCTTTTTTCCCCCCCCTTCTCTTTCAGTATATGCTTTTGATTTGCTTATCGGTCAAATGTTTAATTGTTATTAGCTTCTAACTTTGCACTGAGTGTCCACAGCCCTTCTTGTAGCTAATCCTACTTGTTTTTTTAAAAATTAAAATTAAAAAAAAAAAACTGATAGGAGGGGCTGGCGACAATTCACGTGTAAATGTTTACTCAAGGACTCTTACCGCATTTTAAAAACTTACAGTGTGTATCTCTGGAGAATAATATGTATATCTACCTTTAGCAGCTTTTTATTGTGGACTAATGCAAGAAAATAATTACCGGAGTATTGCACCATTTTTTCCCATTCGGAATATAAAGTTTAAAAAAAAAAAAAAGGAAAAAAAAACTCTTGTTGAACTGTGGCCATAAATACTTGTAAAGAGTGGGTGGTTCCCTGCAAGCTGGAACAGAAACAAGCACTTGGACATAGGTTTTGACTGCTTTTGGAGGAGCCTACGATTTCAGCTCCCACCTGTTTACAAACCTTTTTTTTTCTCCTTCAAACTTTAAAATAAAAAAGGAATTAAAAAAAAGAAAAAAAAAGACTTCCATCATAAAGAAACCTATTTTCAGAATGAAGATATGCTACTTCAGAGCTCTGGGATTGAACAGTGTTTGTTGTTGTTACTGTTGTTGTTACTGTTGTTGTTGTTGATCCTTTTCTTTGGCCATTGCTGTGTACTCTTTTTTTTTCTCCCTCATCTTCGTCAGAGTGGCGAAAAATATTGTGATCACTATCTTGCACATGGTGGAAGATGTCTCAGGAAAGCCGGGTTTCCCGAGGAGCAACTCCACACCATTTCATGTATTTTTTAAACCCAACTCCTAGCACTGAAGATATTATTTAAAAAAAACAAAAAACAAAATAAAAAAGACAGTAAGAGAAGAAGAAAAATACCTAATCTAATGTGTAGCAGTTACATACATATTTACCAAATAATGGACTCAAAAGAAATAGATGTTTGAAGAGTGCTTTATATATTAAAAAAATTGCTTTATGTTTAAAAATGATCAATGTTTTTTGATTGTTTTGAAAGGAAGAAAGACAATGGAATAACATACCCTTTGAGTATGTTTTTAAAAATTATATGAACATTGTGCTCCCTGACTGCTTGGATCAGGAAACTTGTGCATTACGTTTTGTTTTGTTTTGTTTTGTTCAAGGTTAGCTTTTTAATGGTTTTGTCAAATTAAAAAGGGTCCTGCGAAATTGCAAATCAACAAAAGCTGGGTTTTTTTTAGAGGATCATGAACTATGCACAGATTGGGTTCCAGACTTGTGTTTTCTCAAGTTTTCGTAGTGTATTTAGCTGCATACCCTTTTCTCAGAGCGATTGCATCTCATTCTCATTACACGCACTCTACATATGTATTGTGTATATATCTCTCTTTAACACACAAATACACACACACACACATACACACACACATTTATATATAAAATACATATGTGCCTATGTGCGGATTGAAATAGTCAATACAATTTTCCATGCTAAAATTTAGTAATGAATTGTAGAAAAAGAACTCAACAATCATTTGAAATTGGAGATGGACATTTTTAAAATAATTCCTGTTGAATTTTTATTTTTTATTTTATTTTAATGTTTTGCCTTTAATTTTGAACTCAAGATGTCTGTAACTCTGAGATGAAAAGTTTTTAAAAGTTTGTGGCTTTTAATGTTATTTCTCCTCATAGAATGTGATTGTTAAAAACATGCACCAGAAGTTGCTTTCAAGAGTACGAAGATTCTTTGAAACTTAATAAATTGCAGTTTTTCTTGGCTGTTAAGAAGGCATGTGTATTTTTCTTGTGTACAGAGATGACTGTTAACAGATAATCTCCTAGCATTTCTAAAGCTTGCCCCATTCATTACCTGTTAATTGTTCAACCAGCAAATATCCGAAATTATTAAAATGTCACTTTCAATGTGTGTATGCCATAATTTACATAATTTACATAATTGTTGACTTGCTACTTGTGATTGCTTAGTATTGTTATTTATGTTTGTTAGTTGCCTTTTCAATTTCGTAATATAAGACAGGATTGAATTTTTATATGAAAAAGTTGTAAAGTAATTGTATTTTTGTTAAATGCTGTTTCCCTCTTTTTTCTTTTCTTTTTTTTTTGTCTCTGACATATTATGGAAAAAAAATCACTGCTCATAATTCAACGTATATACTTTACAAACATATTGTCATATTTCTGGCTAATATTCCTTTTGCTTTAGACTATAACTGGGAGGTTTCTAAACAAAATATTATTCATGGTTGCCAGGACTTTTTTTCTTTTATATTAGTTTGTGAGGGAACTTGCTTTTTTTCCTTGATATAATATTACATCAACATAAACTGTTATGTCTTTTATATAACTTCCAGAAAAAAAAAGTATTTGTAAAACACGAAGATTTTTTCCTTGGCCACAATAAGAAATTCAACATGAAAGTCAGGTTTTCTGAGTGATACGCTCCAAAGCCATGTTTACTTTTTAAGCTAACTCAGACTACTTATATGTATTGTCTTGATCTAGCTTAAATAATGAAATACCCATTTTTTAAAATAGTTATGCGTACAGTACTCTATTCAGTGTGTATGTTCCACAATAGAGAATTAGCATAAATATTGGAATAATTTTTTTTAATGTAAATAGTTCTGTTTTAGTCAACAAAGTGACCAGAAGGGCTTTCAGATGGGTCAATAGTACTATGTAAAATCTCATTTTTAGGATTTCCCTGTAGTAATCATAATAACTTGGACTTTTGAGAGAGGTCCATACATTTTTTTAGAAAAAAAATGCTAATATAAGGTGCTAGTGTATTTATTGATTTTCACAACTGTTTTCATTTTAAATTAGCTTATGGAAACCTACCTTGACACATCAGAATTCCAACATAGGTCATTTTTCTTTACTATTTTAGATCATAAACCAAAGCACCAGCTTCTTATTTACAAGATTGCCTTTGGGTTTCCAGTTGAGTTCCCTTGGCTTTTTAAAAAATAAAAAAGAGAGGTAGCTTCAAAATCCTGCTTTGTTTGAAAATATGTATAGAAGCCCTGGGGGGAAAAAAGGAAAAGATCATCTGTGTCCTGAAGGACTATGGAATGTCCTCATTACTTTGACTTAAGAAGTGTGATCTTTTAATTGATCACACCTACTAACTAGAACAACCAGTGGCAAAAGGCCTTCTAGGGAACACTGCCAAATATTGTACTTTCCTAGACCACAGGAAAGCTGGCAGATATTTTCATGTTTAAACTCACCAAATAATAATATGTTCTAAATATTACATAATTAACCAGTCAGGGTTATGTTCCTTGCTGTTACGATGTAATGTATGTATTTTCAACACTGATTACTTTCTATTAATAGTGGAAAGAAATTGCACTTTTTCTATTAGAATGTATGTGTGCATTACATCAATTTGTATGACAGCTTCCTAGAATCTAGACAGCTTACAATATTTTTTAAAAAAATCTTCCAGCGATGTCAATTACTAAGGACTCTCCATTGTTTTATTAAAGAATTTTTAAAAAGATTAAACATTAATACATATTAATATAAAAGAAGAAAAAGAAAATAAAGAGAAAGTTAAAAGTGCAAGGAAGAGAAAAGAAGTAGCTTCTGATTTTCTTCATAGCAGTTTTAAATACAATTATGAAATTACCTGTTAACTCTGTGGTTACAATTTGACTCTTACTATAATCTGCCCTGTGTAATGATCAAATAAGCGGCCCCAAACCTTTTTGGCATCAGGGACCAATTTTTCCACAGATCAATGGGAGGAGCACACAACCTAGATCCCACACATGCTTACCCACTGCTCAACTTCACCTGTACAGCCCAGTTCCTAACAGGCCACAGAGTGGTACCTGTCATGGCCCAGGGATTGGGGACCCTTGATCTAAACCATAAATCATAAGTTCGTTTTATGTTTCCAGTCAGCAGTAAATGAGGTGTAAAGTCTTTTCTCTGATAAAAATCAATTTAGACACTTGGTCAATTTCCATCATATTCAGCCATTCCTCCATTGTGGATGGTGTTGAATCTAACATTGTGCATACAATAATCTTTCTGCGGTTACCATGTACAAAAACAAATTCCATGTCTTTTTTCTGACTGTCCATGAATCCCAAAAGAAAACCTCTGGTCTCAATCTTTAAAAATCTCTAAATCAACATATGTGTTTGAATCCAGAACTTTCTAGCTTTTTTACACCTCCACCAAACATGTCAAATATCCATAAATTTGAAGTGCCTTTATACATTCTAGACTTGCTCTAGTGAACTATACCTCTAACAGCATTATTTTCCTCTTCCTCTATGATAAAATATAGAAGGGTGGGAGGGCAGAGAATTCCACAGAAGCTGCTACTGCTGAGAAGGTGTTTTGTGCCCCCCGTCTCCTTGATCAATAGGTCATTAGAATTTTTTATTGGCCAAGTGTGTTGTACACACAAGGAATTTGTCTTGGTGCAAATGCTTTCAGTGTACATAAAAGAAAAGTTACATTCGTCAAGAGTCAAGAATCATCAGGTACAACACTTAATGATAGTCATAGGGTACAATAAGCAATCAAATCATACTAGGAAAATATAAATCGTAAGGATACAAGCGACAAAGTTACAGTCATACAATCAAAAGTGGGAGGGGATGGGTGATAAGGAGTGATGAGAAGATTAATGGTAATAGTGCAACTTTGTAAATAGTTGGACAGTGTTGAGGGAATAATTTGTTTTGCAAAATGATGGCTTTCGGGGGAAAACTTCTTGTGTCTAGTTCTGGTGTGCAGTGCTCTATAGCATCGCTTTGAGGGAAGGAGTTGAAACAGTTTATGTCCGGGATGTTGGATCTGTGAATATTTTCACAGCCCTCTTTTTGACTTGTGCAGTATACAGGTCCTTAATTGAAGGCAGGTTGGTAGTAATTGTAATTTTTTTCTACAGTCCTAATTATCCTCTGAAGTCTGTGTTTGTCCTGTTGGGTTGCAGAACCAAGCCAGACAGTTATAGAAGTGCAGATGACAGACCGAATAATTCCTCTGTAGAACTGTATCAGCAGCTCCTTGGGCAGTTTGAGCTTTCTGAGTTGGCGCAGAAAGAACATTCTTTGTTGTGCTTTTTTGATGACGTTTTTGATGTTAGGTGTCCATTTTAGGTCATGTGATATAATAGAACCTAGAAATTTGAAGGTCTCTACTGTTGATACTGTGTTGTCTACTATTGTAAGAGGTGCTAGTATGGGAGGTTTCTTCTAAAGTCTATCACCATTTCTATGGTTTTGAGTGTGTTCAGTTCCAGATTGTTCTGGTTTCACCACAAGGTAAGTTGCACAACCTCCTATCTGTATGCAGATTCTTCGTCATCTCGAATGAGACCAATCACTGTTGTGTCATCTGCAAACTTCAGTATTTTAACAGATGGATCATTGAGATGCAGTCATTGGTATATGGGGAGAAGAGAAGTGGAGAAAGCACACAGCCCCTGTGCTGATTGTACAGGTATTGGATGTGATTCTGCCTAGCTTCACCTGCTGCTTCCTGTCTGTTAGGAAGCTTATGATCCACTTACAAGTGTGGTCAGGTACCGCTAGTTGGTTTAATTTACTTAGAAGAGTGTCTGGGATGATGGTATTGAATGCTAAACTGAAGTCTACAAAGAGGACCCTTGTGTAGGTATTTGGAGATTCGAGGTGTTGTAGGATGTAATGCAGAGCCATGTTAACAGCATCATCTGTCAACCTATTGGCTCGGTATGCAAACTGCATGGTTTCTAACAGTGGATCCATGATGGTTTTCAGGTGGAACAGCACTAGCCTTTCAAAGCTTTTCATAACTACAGATGTTAGAGCAACTGGTCTGTAGTCATTCAGTTCCTTGACGGAGAGCTTTTTTGGCACTGGGATGATAGTAGAGCATTTGAAGCAAGAAGGAACATAGCACATCTCTAGTGATCTATTGAAGACTTGGGTGAAGATGGGGGCCAATTGGTCATCACAGACTTTTAAGCAAGAAGGAGTTATCTTGTCTGGCAGTGGTGCTTTTTTCTGGCTTTTGTCTGTGATCTCTTGGGAGTGGGTGTCAATATCATTTCACTTTACCTAGACTGCTGGAGACAGGCAGATTCTCACTAAAACAGTCCTGAAGGTAGCAGGTTAGGTGATCCCCAGCATTCTTAAATTGTTCTTGGAATACCAGTCCTACAAAATAGGTCTTCTTCTGTGGATCAGGTAATATATCTGTCTGTAGCTAAGTTACTATGTTCTATATCCATTGGGCCTTGGGGTCTGTAAGGGCAGTTGTACAGGGAACAAATGGCAGGAATTTGTAAGATAAGGCACAAGTTATCGTCTCTTAAATGTAGAACTGCTTTGCTTCATTTTAACTTTTGTTTTCCAAGAACATGAGCTATGAAATCGCTCACTTCTTATGCTGCTTCTCTCCCTCTGCCACAAAAAGCTTCAGCAGGCTTTATTCTGATGATTTAAGAGCATTGCTTATCAATCACAAAGCCATTGGTTTGTTCCGTTGAAGGAAGGATACAAAAGCAGAAGCTGGGTGGCCCCCTCAGCTCTGCTGCTACTTGGATTGCTCCAGTATGCTAGTTTCTAGCATACTCTTTGATCTTGAGAGGTGGGAAAAGCCAAACCTTGGTCATGCTCTGTGGGCTTCTTTTCTGTTGAGTAAGAAAGCTGGTAAGAATTGACACAAGGCGGACCAGCTGCTCTTGTCAAATAAGCCGTATACTCATCACCACCACGGTATGTATCATAAGTAGGAATTTAAGCATGTGCCTAGCCAAGACTTAGTTTACAAAATGAGGCCAGCTTAAAAGTCATGTACAGCTAAATCCCACTTTTTTGTGCCAGATAGAGGTAGCAGCAGGGTCAATATTTTCCTTCTTGAAATCTCAGACCAGTGGAGGTTCACTGCTGAGTCTAATTATTCTTTAGCTCTCTTGCTTCTCCTTTTCGCAGTACTGATCTGGAAGAAGTTTTCAGCCAGCAAGAGGAGAACAGGAGTTCAGTGATTAGATCAGGGGTAGTCAACCTTTTTATACCTACCGCCCACTTTTCTATCTGTTAATAGTAAATTTTTCTCTTAACCGCCCACCGGTTCCACAGTAATGGTGATTAATAAAGTAGGGGACAAAACCCCTACCGCCCACCATGAAAGCTGGAATGCCCACTAATGGGCGGTAGGGACCAGGTGGACTCACTGGATTAGATCACTCCACATGCCTTTCTCTTTTAGCAGTGCTGAGGCCTAGAGCAGTGGTTCTGCCGAGTCAGTAGTGGCGATGAGCAGTGGAGACCAAATCAGTTCTCTCTGCCGCTCTGCTGTTGGGCCTGCCCGCCCAGTTCCCAAACTCACTTTTATCCTCTGAATTTGAAGCACAGCTGCTTTGCGTGGCACAGCAGAGTGCCGCACGGCAGCTGCTGAAACGACTGGGAGAGCGCAGGCTTGCAGGAAGTGAGTTAGAATGCCTCTGCGCCTGCGCAAACACTTCTGTGCCTGCATAAAGTGCGTGTTTGGGCTGGTTCATGCACGCAAAGTGTGTGCACACATGCAAAGCGCGCCCACCAAGCCATGCCTGGTGGTAAAAATATTTGAATCTTACCACTGGCCTAGAGGCTCAGTAAGCATCAAGTAAGAATTACAGGGAGGAGGAGAATGCAGTATCAAACTATACAACTGAATAAACTTTAGGGTTATATAACTGAGCTTAAAAAGTCTGGATGACTATTAGATGATGTCAAAGATACTGGATGTGGCTGCTGCACAAAAATGTTGGTGGAAAAAAATGTTGATCTTAATGGTTCGTGTTCATTGACTTTAACTTGCAGTTCCCAGTCATTTTAGGGAAAGTTTTAATGGAACTACTCATTAAATATGGATTCAACACCACCAGTATTAAACCCATTGTGGCCTATTATAATCAAGAAAATATCTATGTAAATCAATTCCTCTCACACCCAACCTATTGTACACTTTTTGAAAGTCCTTGACTAGATTCATCTGAATTTCTTCTTCATACAAAATAAACATATGGTTGTAGTCTTTCTCAGATGACTATAACTTAGCCAGTACTCAATTGTATTGACTAAAAATGATTTTGAAGAAGGTTTGACCCTCCAAATTCAATAAGATTATTGAAATACCTGTAAATACACAGTCATATAGAAGTCCCAATTTGGTAAATACTTCATCAAAGGCAGTAACCTTTTACAAAAATGTGAAGAACATAATTGGATGACTCAGATGATACCTCCAAATAATTATACTTTGGGTCAAACTCAAAATGTCAGAGGTATATCACGAATGCTCTTCAATATTTATTTAAAAGCAATGTAAATGACTGAAAACAAGACTTTTATTTTGAAAAAATAAAATATCCAGTTATATATCCCTTGATTTATGAATCTGACTTAGTTCACTCCCAGCATATTAAATTAGTTTATTTAAATACTGTAATGTGTGTTTATTTAAGACGTAGTTGCAAAATATTCATTAAGGGAGACATCAAGTGCGGTGCCTCAAAGCATATCCTTGGGCCTCTACTCTTTAATATTTGTATCAGTGATGTGCAAATGACAGTAGAGGGAATGCATATCAAGTCTGCATATTACAGACTCACCAATGAATTAACCTTAGGGCAAATGTATCCACAAGGGATCAAAAAAAATTAGTGATGGAGTTGTTGCCAAAAAATTGTGATGAAGTCAAAGCCCCACTCCTTTTCTATTGATGCTCTCCTTATTTAATTATTTAATGTTGATTGGATATCCTAGAACAGTGTGTTTTAACCTTGGCAACTTTAACATATGTGGACTTCAACTCCCATAATTCCCCAGCCAGCATGTTCTACTTAGATGATTCCATAAATCTCTGGTGGGGAAATAGCCTTGCAGTTCACGTAACCCTCTGAGCTGCAAGCAGACCTTCTCCTTCCACAGTGGTTGCTTTTAAAGAGACAAATCCTAAATTTTAAATGCCAGCAACACTCAAGATTTGCAAACATTGTACATATTTTATCCTCTAGACATGTCCATACCTAAATCTAAAATGCAAACTAGCCTGCACAGACTAGCAAAGAGAGATCTTTAAATGTCTGAGTATTGATTAGGAGAGATATATATTAGTTTGACACTGTCCACAGATCTGCACTAGTTGGAGGTACAATATGCATGCAAGACCATTTAAAAACATTTGCATTATTGGTTGTATGTTAACTAATACTTCCAGAGAAAATCACTAGAGGGAGTAGTTGATTTAAGTTCAAAACTGGACATACAGTGCAACAATTTTATATGTAGTTGTCATTTTCTGACCTACTTAGGCCTCTGTGTATTTCCACATATCTTTTGCTTTTCTTGTGGTAATTTACAAGGGAGAAGCAATAGGCTGTCAAACTGCTGGCCTGCAGACTGGATGCATCATACACTGGCCATGCCCATGCCTGGTTTAGCAAAGGGGAGGAAAGTCCCAATACGTCACATGATGACAACATGAGTTTGATACCCTTGCAGTAGAGATTACTTACAGCCCTACTGAAAACCATTGCAGTCATTAATGTCTTAACTGTACTTGCTATACTTGAGGAATTAGAAGATGCAAACAAAACTAAGATTATTTGGCTAATAGATAACATTTCTAGTTGCCCTAGTTTCCCTGTGTATCCCTATATAAAACTACACTACCAGGAAAAAAAATCTATTGAATGCTCATGTTTTCTAGTAGCTAAGGTAGGCTGATTCCATTTCCGCTGCATTTTTCTGTTCCCCCATTGCTGAGCCAGAAGCAAAATGGATGTATCCCCTAGGCTGCTGTGATTCGTAAGAATGAGACTAGAAAGTTTACTCATATTTAGAGGCCCACTAATCTGTGAAAGCCAGTGGGAAGGAGCCAGATATATATTTGCAAAGTTTTCCACTTTGTGACAAGAAGAATATCAGTACCTTGAATAAGCACCTGCATTTAGCAGTCTATGTTTGATTCTAAAAAAATCTTTAGCTTTGCAGATAAATTCCTTAAAGCAACTGCATCTTTAAGCTCAATACGGAGAAAAAAATGATTATGTTAAAGAATGATTCTGCTGCTGCATACCTCAAAGCAGCTTTGGAGAATAAATGTTGAGTCACAACATGGGCACCCTCATTCACAGCTTGTCATCCTGTTACACGAGACTGCACAAAAGGTCCATACAAATTCAAATCCACATTCACCTTTTAATTTTTTGATGAAGTGGGAGGAGTATGTAGAATTTACTTCCCTGAGCTCATGTTTGGAAATACTGACCATATGTTGATTGCCTTATAGATTCTCCTGCTTTCCGAACAAGAATCTAGGAAGCATTATTATTAAAAAAGTTGAAACAATGTGCGGACTCTTAGTGTACCTAATCATGATAAGAACATGTCTCAACAGTCCCAAAGCACCACTTCCCACTTGGTTTTTAAAAATGAGTTAATCTTTTGAGTTAGCTTTTGTTGGGGAAGGCAACCAAAGGATGGGGATGAGACAGTCAATCTTTGCATTTCTCCATTGGTCAGGTAGATAGAATCCTGATTGGCTTGTCGGGCTTGTTGTTAAAGAGTGGTATCAGCAAGGAGAGTGACAGAGTGGGGTAAAATGGTTGTAAGAGTTTAAAGGGGTGAGACAAACCAGATTGTAAGAATGTATCGCCTGCTACTAGTTCCGTGTGCTAGGTATTGCTGTCCATAAACAAAGATTCTTTTTTTGTACATCACCTGTCAGTTGGAGAGTCTGTCAGTTCCAGTAATGTAGGAAGATGATCAATACCTCTTTCAAAATCACGAGAGATCATGAAGCGCACCTCTCAGTTGCAATGTCCAAGTCATATTGATGTTATGGTGGATTACATATTACAGATCAACTTGTAGGTGAAGCATAATTAAACAGCTCTTTTAGAACGGCATCTGGGTAGATGTAAGGACTATTAAGAAGCCTTCTGCAGCATTAATGCTGTTCATTTACATTAGGGAGAAATAATCCATGATTCCAAAGATGTTGCACTATAGATGCAAGCATCCCTCATATTGGTTATGCTCAGATGGTTGGGAGTTGTGGTGTTGAGCATCTATAGTATACAAAGCCCTCATGTGGAGTATATTGTGAAATATGGAATGATAAAGGGGACATTACATAGTATCTTTAAAATGCTGAGTAGTCTGATACAAAAAAGATGGATTAAGATGGAAAAAAAATAAAACTCTGACTGTTCTAAGAGTAGAGAAAATAATTCTAATATAGGATTATTTTCATAATATAGACATATTTTCCTTTCCTTTCAGAATGTAAATCAAAAAAGGAGTAAGAAGAGCTGTTTGGTGCCTTCCAAATATTGTATATAATATTAATTATCTGCTAATGAAATAGTTTTTATTGGAATTTTTTTTTATTTTTCTCCTTTATGACAGGAGGAAGGGAGGGAAGGAGGGAGGGGGGAAGGTTAGTTCCCACTGGTTTTGACAGGAGAGGCAAATTAAATGTGCATTACTTTTGCTGGGATGAACCTTCTCTTTGATCAACAGAGTACGAACAATCATAATTATTCTGTATTTATCTGAACTCTCATTCCTAAGACATGGCCAACATCAGACATTCTGAAGGAAAGGTTGTCTCCAGAGTTCACTCTAATAGAAGGATGTCTCATGCATGCTCTTATCCTTTGCTCACCACATCCCTAGATCTCCCTCTTCTGGGAGGATCTTGTGCGCTTCTGCATGATAGAGTCACACATTCTCCCTGCAACCATGCCAGTAGCAAATCTGTCCTGAGGAATGTACTGCTTGACTCCCATATATGATGTTCCATAGTTCCCCACAACCAATCAGGATACAGGTATTAATCTGTGAAACAAGTATACATGGAGGAAATCTTCAGCCACCCATTATCATTTTAACACAATTATTCCTTCACTAGCAGCCAGACCTGAAGGAAGTATCTTACCTTGTTTCATTCCTCAAGGTCAAAAATGCACAGGAGCACTGAACAGGTAGAGACAGGTAAGACACCCAATACCTCCCTATTATACTGGGTATTGACCAAATAATCCAGAAGAGAGGAATCATGCTTATGTGTTGGACTGGCTATATGAGAGAATGACAGATTCATCTGCTAGAATCGCTAGTGAAAAGAACTGGGAATTGAAATAGCAGAGGGAGCAGCAGCCAGAAGTAGGAAGATTGCCTTTACTCATAAAAGCTTAAATAAATACAAATGGGATAGTTCAATGGGTAGCCCACTATTCTGGCTTAATTTATGAAGATTACTAAAATATCTTATGTTCACCATCCATTCTTCTGATTGTAATTTTGTTTACTCTCAGTTTACTTCTATTTATGGCTTTGTTTTGCAGTATGAAAAATAATTTCTTCATAAAATACACACTATTTCTTTTCTGCTGTGACAAACACAGAACAAATTTACCTAGTTCCTCTTTTGACAGAACTCAGAAGTATTTCATATTAATCTATATAGCTCATGTGAACTGAAATCCAAAGCACATCAGTCACAATGGTGACTTCCTTATGCCTCTAAGACTTTTATCCTAGCAAGTAAATGTTCAGATAACCCACAACATTTCTTTCATATCTTCCTAATCAATAAGAGGGATTATTATCATTCTCATTTGGCAGAAATCCAGCTGAGAGAACAAAATATTCCCAGAGTTTATGCCCACAAAGGTATAACTGAGAAAAAAACTGACACTGATGTCTCTTAAGGGGCAACTTCTCAGTCTTATATCTGTCCCAGAAATCCTAAGAGCATAGAAACGAGCACAGCTCAGCAGGTGCATGACCTACAAATGCATGAGAAGAAAAGCAGAAAGCAAAATGTAGACATCAGTGCAACGGAAACTGGTGATATGTTCCTCTTGTAGTTACATCTCTCACAGGAAGAAAGCAATACAGGATGCTTCTGACAGAATTACTGGCAGGGTTTGCCTTTTTCTTTTATTGGATCAAGCTTTCCAAAGTTATTTAAAAAAAAAACAACCCAAAATCACATTCAGGCCAACTGACACACTCGATGATGCACCTCTTTCCACAGTATAGATGCAGAGATGTCACCAAGATTGTTTAGCTCAGTGTAATCATAATCAGTGCAAGGACATATTCATGCAAATATTAGAAATAAAAAAAACCACTGTAGTCTAGGAAGCAACACACGCACATCTGCTGTTCAATAAACATGAAACTGTCTACCCTCCCCTCTTGTAACAAAATCTTCTCAGCCATCTAAAAATACAAACAATCAGTAGATGCCCCCAGAATGAAATGTTCCTTAAGAGATTCCTCAAATGCTCGCCATTGCCGTTCATGCTCTAGACCTTGCTGGCCTCCATTATTGTTTCAGACATTAGCCAACTGATCCATATTACCTCCTTTAGCCAAACTTACTCCTAGAGCTCTGTGTCATACAAGAGACGTCTCTTCCACTTCCACGTTACAAATTACAGCCTTAATTTGGTGAGGAGCTCGCATTGGATTTAGAGGTATGACACTGTTTACAGACAACATCCCATACTGATAGTGACTAGGTTTTGCAAAACAAAACAAAACAACATCATCTTGATGCTGACTTTCTCACATTCAACAGATGGTGCAACTATTTGCTTTGTTCATGGGAGGCCTCAGGGGGGCTTCACTGAAGAAAGTCTCACGTCTTCTCCGCACAACAGGGCTCAGCAGGCTGGGCAGGTTGACTTGCTGAAGCAGCTCCCTGAAAACTTCTATCACATTCTCATTCTCCTTAGCAGATGCCTCCAGGAAACGATTGTTCCAGTCAAGCTCCACCAAGGAGAGAACATCTTCAGGCAACACTTGCCTAACCCCACCAGTTTCAGCCTTATTGCCCACCACTACGATCAGTGGGGACTTATCGTCTTTCAGTTCCAGGATCTCCTCGTGCAAAGTCTTCACACGCTCAAAGGACTCCGCATCATCCACAGCATAGACCAAGGCAAAAGCATCACTGTTCTGGATGGAGAGCTTGCGCATCGCTGGGAACGAATAACTTCCACTAGTGTCCAAGATCTCCACCTTGATGGTCACTCCACTGACCTCATACTCCTTGCTGTGCAGCTCCTCTACTGTCCGGCGATGTTTTGGCTCAAATGTGTTCTGCAGGAATCGCCGAATAAGAGATGTCTTGCCAACCCCAGCTGCCCCCAGAAACACCAGGCGTACTTGGCTCTTCTTCACAGCCAGAGACATGCTTCTCTGGATCTTGCAGGCAAGTGGAGGCAAAACTTTCAAGTCCTAAACACCAACAGAAGAAAGCTTGCCGGTTTTTAGGCAACCTGGCTTGAGGGAGCAGTCTCGTTTTCCACTGTTGCCTTGCAAGTCACTTGCACTCTTGTCACTAACTTTGTCTAGTTACTAAGAGAACTGCCACTGTGTTCACAGTCTCCCTGCTTGTTTTCTCTTTATTTACACTCCTTCCTGTCACAGACACAAACAGAGAGAGTCTCAAAGCTCCCCCAATCCGTGCTGGAGAGAATGTTGAGGGACGGGCAAAATGTAGGGGAGAGAGAAGAAAAGTCTGGACCAATCGGCTGACTGCTGTTTCTGAAGTCAAATCTCAGCCTGTGGAGGGAGGAAAGGAGGGAGGGAAAGAGAGAGAGAGACTAGAAGAGGCTGCATATTGTAAAGGCTTGTCTGGCTCTCAGCTGCCATGGACTTCTGTTTTTCTCCCTTCTGAGTTTAGCTGCTATGGCTAGCGCATCCACGGTGCCCTCTGCACTGCCTAGTATAATCAATATCTGTTCCCCTCTTTGAGTTGGAAACCTTTACCATATCAAAAAGCTTAAGACAAACAACATCTTTTATTGCCACTTCAGACAGAGCTGCTTTGGACTTTGGATTTTGCAAAACCTATAAGTGAATGTGAGGAGAGGGATTGAAAAGGAAGACTAATATCATTGTAAAATTCAGGCTGGGAAATTAGAGAAGCCTCAAATGTTCTAGCAGACTCTGTTCTGGTTGCTTAATTTGCATTGAGTAAATACATTACAGTAAATGATTATTCTTCCAAGCAACCTCTCTTTCTTCACCATGGGCTGTTTTTCAATAATATACAACTTCTAGAAGATACTTTCCATTGCTGTTGGGATGTCCATTTGAAGCACATACATGCCCAACAAAAGACATAACATTGAAAGAAGTGGGGGAGGGGATTCCTTTTCCATACATCTCTATATATGTTTTAAGGCCAAGATTGTTCCATACCCAAGGAAGGGGAAATGGCGAATAGGGAGAATAAAGGGGCACAAAAATTTGATAAATAAAATAATAAAAAAGAGACATGGCCTGGAGAACAGTCTATGAACTTGTTCTTGCACATGTGCATGCTTAAGTTTAGGTCTTTGATCTTTCTTTTTTTCAGATAGTTTTTTTTAGTAAAGCTTTACAAAGCATATAAAACTATCACAAAGTAATAAAGGGCTGAAGTAATAAAGAACAAAGAAGAAGAAGAAAAACAAAAGTGTAGAAAGAAAAAATGAAAAAGACAAGATTTTTCCATATGTTGCCATGTAACTTAGCAGTTGAGCTTAACTTACACCAATTGCAGCTTCTGTATATTTTTCAAGGATGAGATCACATTGCAGAGCCAAAGTAAATGTAATTCAGGTGTAAATAATGGCTGAGTTATCCGGCTCAGGAAGAATCTCAGCAGGCACACAAACAAAATAACAGAGTTGGAAAGGAACTTGGAGGTCTTCTAGTCTAGCCCTCTGCTCAGGCAGGAAACCCTATACTATTTCAGACAAATGGCTGCCCAGTCTCTTCTTAAAAACCTCTAATGTTGGAACACCTACAACTTCTGGAGGCAAGTTGTTCCACTGATTAATAGTTCTAACTGTCAGGAAATTCCTCCTTGGTTGCTTCTCTCCTTGTTTAGTTTTCACCCATTGCTTCTTGTCCTGTCCTCAGATGCTTTGGAGAATAGCTTGACTCCCTCTTCTTCGTGGTAGCTCCTTAGATATTGGAACACTGCTATCATGTTACTTCCTAGTACTTCTTTTCATTAAACTAGACATACTCAGTTCCCGCAACCATTCTATATATGTTTTAGCTTCCAGTCCCCTAGTTATACTAGTTACAAGGATCAGGAGGAGTTTGATAGAACTTTTTCTGAACAGCAGATTTCATTGAAAGATGGGCAGTGAGCCAGCATTAACTCTCTGGATTTTCATTTTTGGTTGCTTCTGGAAAGTCTTTGAACGTCATGAAAGGAAAGCAATGGCTACTGGTTTCATATTTATAATTATATTTTTATTCCTCTAGGATGGCAGAGTAGGTGTGATAAAAGGAACCATTCTCTTGCAAAGCACAAGAGTCGAGAAAAAATTCTATTAATGCACAAATCCATTTATTCATTTCCATGTATGTTATTTTCCTGAAGCTGAATGCATGAGATTTTAAAACTATGTTACAATATTTGTGGCAAAAGAGAAAGGCTAAACTTAGATTTCTCCTGCTAACCTAATACTTTAAGGCATGATCCAAATTTTAATTCTAAATAGATATTAAATGAATCAAAAAACTCATCATCTGTTCTTGTACTTTATTCCCTTCCCTTTGTTATTATATTTCATTTTATATTTTTGTGTGGTTTTATTGTATGCTGCGTAGAATAATTTTGGAGATTGGTGGTGCCTAAACTGAAGAAATTAAATTAAATTAAATTAACTCAGCCAAGTATTGAGTTACAAAAAAGAAAACATATAATTTCTAGTTAATACCACTTTGGTCCTATGTTGAAAGCCAGATGCATAATCTTGTAAATAGACCAAGATGTAGCAGGACTCATTTTGAAGAGAAGTAGAGATTCCACCAGCAAAAATGGAGGCAAAAAGGATTTTTCAATACAAACATGCCCCCAAAAGTTATTTTTTTCTATTGTGGCCTCATTACCTTCACCTGAACTACTGTCCTTATCTGAACACCCTTTAAGATGATCTTAGCTGTGCTGAGATTTCCTAATGCACGTTTTGATAGCTTACAATCTGATATGCTATTATCACATTTTCCCTATTGGGTGATGCCTAGTGGCAACTTTAGGTTGGTGTAGGTTTGCAGGGGTGGGATGCTACCAGTTCTGCCCAGTTCAATAAAACTGGTAGCTCTGAAAAGCAGCAGACACTGAACCGGTTCTGGGTTTGCTGCTGTTTGGCCTGCCCGCCCACCTGTCCTTTATTTCCTGCTTTTTCAACCTCAGCTGCTTTGCATGGCACAGCTGAGGTTGAAAAAGCAGGAAAAAAGTGGCTTTTCAAATGCTGCACACTCGCGCGCAGTGCTTTTCAGTTGTCTGGGCGGCACAGCTGATTTTTTTTTTACACGCGCACACAGTGTGCAAAACGTAATCACCGAACTGGTAGTTACACCGGTTGAATCCCACCCCTGTGGGTTTGCCTCTTCCCATTCAATCCCTCTACCATTTTTCTGCTTTGGGCGTCTGAAGAGTCTACTTCTTTCAAATCAGGTTCTCTCCTATATTGTCCAAACCTCTAGCTGATGCCTTGGCTTGGAAACCAGATCAAGATGAACAGAAATGAACCAGAGATGGCCATGGGGGTGGTGTACATGAAGAATGGGAGCAGAAAAGATGGAGAAAACCCCTTCTTGTACATGTCAACTATTGTCTGAATATTTATAAACACAAGTTTAATCGTCTTCTGGAATAGTATTAAACCCATGTCCAATAGGAGCTTAATCATCCATCTGGCCTAGTCTCAATGCATTCAGTGGATGCCCATCTAAGCCAAAAGAATAATAATGGTGACATTCAAGTTACCTTTTGAGAAACCAAGAAATGGTTAGAAGGTCTTCTGTATTTTTCTCCAAAGCAAACTGGAAGCTAATAATTAGCAGAACCCTGACTGAAGGTAAGTGCTATTCTTCAACGATGCTTATTATGGAATAGCATTAAATTTTTGGTACGGATATAATCTAGCACCTTCACCAACAATGTAATTGCTGATACAATGTTGTGGTTAGCTGGCAGTAGGTGTGGATGGCTGAGGAGAGCGAGGACTCAGATGAGGGGCCAGGACTATTAAGAGAGTGGACTGCTGCCTTCAGAGATTGTGGGGGCTGGCAGCAGCGAAGAGGACGTTCCCGAGGAGCCAGTGCCCAGTGCGCATGCGTACAGAGCTGCTTGAAGGAAAGAGCAGCTGCAGCAGCACGGGAGACTCAGGAGTAAGGCTGCAAGGTAATGGCCCCTCCTTCAAGAAGATAAAAGCTAGCTGTGAATCAGACGTTCTTTGTAGGAAGCAAAAATGTTTTGAAACTCCAGCCTCGTGGACATTGCAGTATCTTAGTTGGTATTTGAAGACTCTTGTGTTGTGAAATATTTCTTATCTGTGATTCTTGGCAGTCTCGCACAGTTTTGATGAGGCCTGTATTTATCAAAGTTAATTAGTTTGCAGCAGCCTTTTAACCAGGGATTCGTAAGAATTGGTTTCTGTTCCCTTTGATTTGTGTTTGCTTAATTGGAAAAGGGTTTGGGTCAGAACATACAATAAGTGTGGGGGGACTTGTATAGTTCTTATTGGCCAGTAAAGTTCAAAGTTGACAATCAAGTGCTTCTTAAGTACTAGCAATAAGATAGGATGTAATAATTATAGCAGTGCTACCTCATTCTAATGCTCTGAATAGTTAAATCAAAAATTAAACAGCACGGAGGACAACCCAGAACTCTATAGGATTTCTTATTTGACATCATATAGTGTTTGAAATGGTATTTTTTCAATACAAATTTCTGGATGTAATAGAATGAATTACAGCTAGTCCTCAACATATAATAATTCATTTCATTCAAAGTTACAATGGCACTGGAAAAAGTGACTTATGACCGTTTTTCACGTTTACAACTGTTGCAGCATCTCCATGGTCACATGATCAAAATTCAAACACTTTGCAACTGACTCATACATATGGCGGTTGCAGTGTCCTGGGGTCATGTTTTCCCCTCTCCTGACAAGCAAAGTCAATGGGGAAACTAGAGTCCCTTAACAATAGTTCCTAACTCAACTGCGGTGATTCACTTAGCAACTATGCCAAGAAAGGTCACAATATGGGGCAAAACATCACTTAACAATGGCCTCGCTTAACAATATTGGGCTCACGTGTGGTCATAAGTTGAAGACTACCTGAACAAACTCTGACTATAAAGGCCCAGGGACCAGCACTGTCAGGTAACCCAAAAGCCTGATGTCAATGAAGAAGCACTGAGATGTTCAGGGGACTGGATAAGAGGACGATTTCCCTCCCCCAGCGATGTGCTCGAAACAACCTCACTTCTGTAAGCCTAATTAAAACCCTGAGGGAGTAGTTTAGCAACTGAAGGGTCTACCCACTGTCCCCTTGGAGACAATGCAGCTCTTGGAGCTCTCCACTTAGTGAGAACTCGTCATGTTCTTTTATTTTCTGTCGACTGGGCACGTAAACAATAACCTATAAGAGGCATTGCTCAGTACCAAGCTACAGACTGCAACAAAGCTGATAACAGAGCCAGACCATAAATTACAAGCTCTCCTGGTCTATAAAAGCTTGTGGGGCTGGCAGGCTTCTGAATAAAGGGGTGTCCTTTATCCCCTAGGGCTACCCTCTTATTTAATAAAGGGGGAAAATTATTATGTCTTCCCTTATCTGTTCACCTCCTGTGATTGTTTCTACTTATTCATTGCAATGATTGCCCTGGTCGTAGACAGCAAGCACAAAGGACTGCAGCTGCGGTCTCCTTTTTCTCCTCTCTCCTTCCTTATCTTTCATTGCTTATGTAATGCAGTTAAACTGGGAGCTAATTTTCCACGTTAAGAACAGCCACAGCCAGATCTGCCATCATGCTAAGTGTAATTGACATGCTGTCACAATTGCTCTGCTGGCTTGGCCACCAGGGTGCTGAGAAACTGGAGGAGGAAGGGATTGCAGAGCTGTCAAGATACTTTATTTCTAGGACAAAATCATGCCTCAGTAATCAGCAGTGTTCTTTATTAGCCTACAGGGTTTATGTCTGGACAGCTGTATCAACAGAGGGTTGAGCATATAATTCTTGCTTCTCACTTTCCTCTTTGGGGAACGCTTCCATCCGATTCTTGAGCCTGTGGAAGCGAAAGAAACTAGGACCTTATGTGGTCCCCATCTAGCATCTTTGTTTTCGCTGTGAAAGACACAGAATGCCAATTTTAGAAAGAGATGTTGCCAATTCCATGCATAGTTATTAAGCATCATTGGTTATTATTTGGTTATTCAAGATCACCCAACCTGTAAGGTCCGGCCTGAATGGCAGATCACTCTAGAGATCTGACACAACCCATGGAGCCATCTAACCATACTTTTCTATCCTTTATATACAGCCAAGAGATGTGTCAAGATATTTAAAATTTAATAACTGGATCAGGAAGGTTGTGCAGTGAGCCAGAACACACAGTTATAGCTGTTTGGTTGGGGAGTACTGGCTCCTGCATGAGGCAACCTCTTCTGTGATTGGTTGCTGTGGGTGTGGAGGGGGGTGGGTTTCCCATTTTTCCCGCCTTTTTCTTCGGTATGCCCTGTGTGCTCTGTGACTTACCTCATGATGTTCCTATTTGCCTGACTATCTAGTTTGTTGTAAATACAGAGGTGAAACATCTTTATTTACATAAAGCTACAAATACATGTCAGTGTCTATGACTTCATTTGGATACCATCTGAGCAATTCCCTGACCAGAAATATATTTCAACAGTATAAAGAGGATGAGCGATTTACACAATAGTGTGATTCTGTGGTGGAACTACCAGTTGGCGGGAAGGGGATCCTGCTACAAGTCATAAGGAGAGGCTCCAAGTTATAGTCTGTTTAGGAGAGGAAATGTCTGTGGTCAAGCCCTTAAGTCTATGTCTACCATTTCCCAAGAGAAGGCAGGCAGTTTGATGAGATTTTTGTAATATAAGTGATTAACAATAAAATATCTGCTTGGGCCTACCCATGAGTAGTTCTGGTTGCTTGTGCCTGACAGTCTATGGAGATTCTCAGTCATCCAGGTCATGGTGCTTTTTCAAGAGGCAGTTGGACTTTCTGGGGGGAGTGGCGGGTGTTTGAGCCGAAGAAGCTTCTTGGATGAGAAGCGAAATGTCTTCAAAGAAAAAACAGAAAGTCCAATTGCCTCTTGAAAAAGCACCTTTGTGCCTGACAGATTCCTTCCAACATCATTTCCTATTCTTTTACAGCCTTTGTATTTTAGACGGAGAGCAGCAAAGAAAAGGCAGGTAACTGCTACTGTCAAATGTCTCTAAAGTTCATTTTTAATGGCTGCATATCAAACGTGCCATGGCTTGAACTACTGTTGAGTAGAAAATATTGCAACTCTGAGCATAATAATTGATTCTTCTCCGGAATCATATTCTGATTAATAATGGTATGCCTTCTTGGCTAAATTTATGTTGAGGTGCCTGTCAAGGATGCCCTATTCCTCCTTTCCTTTAAAATATGGCTTTAGAATCTCTAATAAGAATTTCTGGAAATATCAATGGAATTTTGATAGAAGGTCAAAGGGTAATGTTTGGTGATATTTTATGATTTACAAATAGAATTTGAACTTCTATTTCTAATCTTACTTCATTAATACCTGATATTGGGATCCAGTCTGCTTATTCTATACATTGCAATACATTAAACTGAATGCCTTGACACTGGTTCAAAGTAATGATTTGTATGAAAATAATAACTTTAGCTTATGCTTTGACTTCTTTATTAGACAAAAGGATTTCTAGGAAACCAATTTAAATGTTAATGTTGAGCTTATCCCTGTTTTGATAATCAGATGAAAACCAGTTTTGATAGGTAAAATAGGGTGATCTGAGCAATTCAAGATTACCAGGAAGCTTCTCTTGGTACAGAATGCAACAACCCGCATGCTGGTGGGGGAGAATGCTTGAATAGTGTTACATTTATATTGTCAGTGTGACATTAGCTACCGAGAGATTCTAAGTAAAACTTAAACTGCTGGTTCAGAACTACAAAGAGGATCATCTTCTCCAGATAAAAACTATCCACCATGCTTGAGCACCATGAGTAGGGATGCTTCAGCTATCCTCTTCTCAAGTGGTTGAAATGGCTGAGAACCCAGGAGAGGCATTCTTGGTCATAACTCATCGCAACTGATCATGCTACTCCTAAGATCCAGATAACCTCAATCTTTTAGTGTTTTGGAAATCAATGAAAACCTAGCTAATCCCCTGAGGGTTTCAATATTTGTTGTGCAGGGCAGTTTAAATTTTTTTAGCATAGCCATTGCCTTTATCCTGGGGCTCAGAGGGAGTTACTGGCCCAATATCAGTCAGTTGGGTTTCTGCCTCGATCAACTTGAGCTATATATGGTATTCATCTTTGTTCGGGTATTTTCCCACGTCATTATAGTTGTGCTTTTAAAGTTGTAGCAACGTTTCGGCAGAATCTCATCTGCCATCATCAGGCTTCTGTATAGTGTTCGTCTGTGAGTCAGACTTTTACAGTTGTTTCAGTTTTAAATTTGAGGCTAGCCTACTGCTGTGCCAGAATGGGTTTTGCTTCATCCTGATTGGTTGGGAGTCTTGGTCTGTGTTTATTGGTCTTGGAGTTTGCTGTGTTCTGCTTGATTGGTATTTCTAATATCTTATGTCTGTTTTGTGGCTTTTTTTGTCTTGATTGGCCGGCAACATTGTGTTCCTGTATTGGAGGCTTTTAGTGCAGCTTGGCTCTGAGTAAATGGGTGGCTATCATTTGTTAGGAAGCTAGGTTTCATCTAGGTGCCTGTTTGGGGTGTGTTTGAGCTGGAAGTATTGGGCGGGGTGGTGGTCTAAATTTAAAACAGAAATGGCTGTGAAAGTCTGACTCACAGACGAACACTATACAGAAGCCTGATGATGGCAGATGAAGCTTTGCCGAAATGTTGCTACAACTTTGAAAGCACAACTATAATGATGTGGGAAAATACCCGACCAAAGCTGAATACCATGCATGTAAGTACCCACAAAAACTTAAGAAAACAAATATATAAACTCACAAGGCCATCACACAGCCCATTATACCAACATCAACTTCATCAACCAATCAAGAGGCAGCAGCGCAGCCAACCAGCCCACCACACCAGCCTCCACCACCAGTATTTATAGAGAGACGGCAGCTCCAATCACACAGTGCTTGCACTGGCACGAAGCCGAAAGCACCAGCCTGAGGATAGTGAGTGGGACCTCGCTGAAACGTCACCAAGATATTCTTAATCTTACACAGGAAAAGACCCAAATACACCTAGACCTACATACCTGTACCCATGAAAATCTACGATATATATATATGTGTGTGTGTGTGTGTATTGTGTGTATTTATGTGTGCTTGTACGTATGTGTGTGTGTGTGTATGTATGTGTATGTGTGTAATTCGTATTGCTAAAACAATTCCCCTAAGAAGGGGAAATTTAATGAAATTCCTTGAAAGAAGCTTTGAAGTTCTATTAAAACAGAATAGTTAAGCCACTGAAAGAAACCTGAAAGGGCATAATAGTTATGTATCTCCTTCTTCCTCCATAAAAAAAGCAAACATTTAAAAGGCATGTGTGGTAACTATGATATGAAATTATTCAGGGCAACTTTTATTAGAGTTAGAACTAGCAATGGAGATGGTAATTCTGTATTCCTTGCGAAGTATCCCAGGGACTTTAGGGGACTGCAGGACTTCTCACTGAGCAGAATGAAAGTCCTGTTTTCTAACGTTTTTCTTAAAATGTCCCTGGCAGTAAAGAGGTGGGGATAAGATTGAAGAGACATTGTTCTGGGAATCTATTAAGAGTTCACTTAGAGAAAGGGTTTGAACCATTGTATATCATTTAAAAATTGATGAAAAACTAATCAGCAATCATCTTTCTCTGATTCCCATGAAATCATCTAGAGAACACTTTGAATGAATGATCAAGCATCAGTCAGAACAGCTGAGAATTATGCTACTGAGCAGTTCACTTAGCCTCTGAAAATGCTGGCCACAGCTGCCAGTGAAATGTCAAGTTATCAAAAAGTCAGACAGTGCCCATTTAGCCTGAAAACTCATCACCATTTAATTGATGCTGGCCACAAAAGTCAACACTATTATAAAAAAGAAAATAACTCTTCCTTGGCAGGCTTAGAAAATGATATTTCTTCTACCATTAAATCTCCTCCCTTTGATCCCACAAGGTTGCTTTGCCTGTTCCTTTTAATGTCTTGTCTTAACCCAAACTTCTGCACAAGTTTTCTCCAGTCACAGAATTAGGAAAACTGCACTTCCCAGACAGTTGAAATTGAACTAGCCATTTTCTTTTTTTAATACTCCTTAAATAGGAAAGGCTCCACCTGACCTGTTAGATCCATTAGACTGAAAGCTTAGATAAAGAACTCAGTGTTTAATCCTGGGAAAATCATAACCTCTTCTTTTTTCAATTAGGCCAAGAAAAGTAAGTGAAATCTTATGTGTCATACTGACTGGTCGAGGCATTGAATAGCAACAGGTAAGCAAATGTTAGGATTGGGCTGGTCCTGGTCATTGGCAATTTTTTTCCTTTAAAAGGGATCTTCTATTCCATTAACTTATCATTTGAAAATGATGGGAGGTGTACTCTCTTCTAGGTGTTTTATCTTGGGTTTTCTTTTCTTAAGTACTGACGGTCAAGTGTTTACACATCATTTTACTTTCACTGAATTAAAGAAAACACTGTGATGCCACAAGCACTTGCTTTTTTGGGTGTTATGTGCCAGCACAACAAAAGTTCAAGTGGGGGCACTGACCAAAGCAGCAATGCCCAACCGCTGGTGCTCCTGGCTGTGGAAAGAAACTTCAAACAGTCTATAAAATGCTTGGCTTAATTTAACTGGTGAAGAAAAACAGCTTAAGTGATTAAAGAGTTGTAACCAAATACTGTGTATCAAAATCATTTCCTGATGTGTTTTATTTCCTCTAAGTCACCCAATTAGATTTCCATGAGATTTCAGCACATAATCTATCCTTTTGAAGCAACTGTTTTGTGGGTTGTTAATATTATTGGTATTTCAGCAAAATGTGTTCCTGATTGTATCAGCCAGCTCTGTGAATGACATCTTCTGGCAGTTGGCATGCCTAAGGAAGACAGGAAGCCCGAAAATCAACTAAGGCTGCAGTCACTCAATGCACTCACATTTGCCTTGAATCTGGAGGTAAGACATCTATGGTTTTGGATCTTAAATGGTGTCTTTATGGCACTCAACCTGTTCTTATGATCTCCCTCACTGTACAGTATGTAACAGACACTCAAATAAAGTAATCATAAAATTTGTCTAATGCTTTAATGAAATATGATCATCTTTCTTTGGAAAAGGATAGCTCCATTAAGAATTGCAAGGAGGGAAATGGATCCACTCAGTTAGGACTGTCAAAGAGTAAAGTGATGCTTCTAGAAAACAGCCAGGTGTCAAAATCTGTGCTGATGCACCATCTGGGCATATTACAATGAAATGTGTAAGGATAACAAAAACATGTCATGCCAGTCCTGGTTTGCACATACTTATACCCGCATATTCATATCAAAGAGCCTTGTTTATGATACCAAAAAGAAGAAAAGTCTGGTTGCACTCTTTCAGATGAACATATTTCATTAATAAGGACTCCATGTGTATGATAGAGAAAGATGTAGCTCACAAAAGTTGACTAAAATTTGAAAAGAAGAATTAATTTAATGTGCAAATTGAATTCAATCAGTTAAGAACTTGGCCATTTTTGTTGGTTCAGCCATGCCACAAGTTTCACAGCAAGGAAATAATAAAATGAAGTCTTAGAGTTGACAAAGATAGGCAACATGCTCTGTACAATACATTATGTCCCATTCACTTTAACAATGCAGAAAAGATAAGTAAATAAGCAGGCCTCTTGTGTGCTCCTTAGTTTCTAGGCAACATGAATGTTAAGCTGGGAAACTAGGTTTGGTCTCCAGTTTCAAGTTCATTTAAAACTTGCAAAAAAAGAGAATTTGCAAGAAAAAAAAGCATGTTTTGTTCAAAACTTAGTGAAATTTCCAGTGCAATTAATCATTAGCCAAATAAGCTAATGCAATACTAAATTTTATTAACAGGGAGGGATACAATCAGGGGTGGGATTCTACAAGTTCACACCTATTCGCTAGAACCGGTTGATAACATTCTAAGCAGTTCAGAGAACCGGTTGTCAGAAGAAATTACTGGCCTAATCCTGTAAGGAAGGCAGGAAGGAAACATTCTGGTGTTGCTTACAGAAACTGCCTCTCCGTTAACCCTTATTACATTCTTGGCAAGACTAGACTGCCTATGTCAGAAACTTCTCTGGAGATTTTTTTCCCTCCTTTGCTGGTACTTTGCTTGTGTGGAATGACCATTCAAAGTTACAATGGCACTGAAAAAAGTGACTTATGGCTGTTTTTCACACTTACGACTGTTGCAGCATCTGCCTAGTCATGAGAGGCCAGGAGAGGAGATGTGTGCCTCAATGTGAGTGATGTTGAGTTGGCTACACCCAGCCAGTCACATGACCACCAAGCCACTCCCACCAACTAAGCCATGCCCACAGAACCGGTTGTTAAAAAATATGAATCCCACCCCTGAATACAATCAAGATCATGGGAGGTACTAATACCACTATAAAGTCGTAGTAAGACCACACCTAGAATACTGCATCCAGTTTTGTTCACCGCATTATTAAAAAGATGTTGAGACTCTAGAAAAAGTACAGAGAAGAGCAACCAGGATGATTAGGGGACTGGAGACTAAGGCATATGAAGAATGGTTAAAGGAACTGGGCCTGGCTAGTCTAGTAAAGAAAAGGACCAGGGAGACATGATAGCAGTCTTCCAATATTTGAGGGGCTGCCACATAGAGAAAGGGGTCAATCTATTTTCTAAAGCACCTGTAGGCCAGACAAGGAATAATGGATGGTAACTGAAGAAGGAGAGATTTAACCTGGAAATAAGGAGAAACTTTCTGACAGTGAGAACAATCAATCAATCAACGGAACAGCTTGCCCATGGAAGTTGTGGGAGCGCCATCACTTGAAACTTTCAAGAAGAGATTGGACTGCCATTTGTCAGAAATGGTGTAGGATCTCCTGCTTGGGCAGGAGGTTGGACTAGATCAGGGGTCTCCAACTGTGGCCACTTTAAGACTTGTGGACTTCAACTCCCAGAAGTCCCTCAGTCAACAAAGCTGGCTGAGGAACTCTGGGAGTTGAAGTCCACAAGTCTTACAGCGGCCAAGGTTGGAGACCTCTGGACTAGATGCCCTACAAGGTCCCTTCCAACTCTGATTATCTGTTATCTGTTATCTCCTTCTTGCCACAGGCAATTGGCTAAAGAGGGACAGAGAGAACAGCTGCACTAGAACTAACATGCTTCATCTCTCCGGACTTTTGCTTGCAAGCAGGACTTCTTGGGGAAGGGTGGATTGTCAACATCAAAATGGCAGGCATGACCAGGTCATTGAAGCCCCTCCCCTTTTTAAAGTATATGCATATCTGTTATGACTCCCCTCCAAAATTCCAACGAACAAAACAGAAAGCAGCCGTTTCAAATTAAATCAAACAGAAAGAAGTCTTACAAGATAACGGCTGGCAGGAATCTCAATCCACAGCATAAATCTTTACTCTGTCCGGCAAACCAGTCCTGGCAATATATCTCTAGTCTCAGAGCTTCTTGCTGAAACGTCCTCACTCAAATAAGTCACTTTGTTCCTGGCAAATTGTACCAGCCCAGCTGTGTCCTTTTATACTCATTGAGGCAACGTGCTAATTTACTGACTCGCTCTCCTCATTCGCTCCAGCTGATTTTTCCTTCTCAACCGTCTTCTGTTTTTTACATTTAACCACAAATTTTCCAAGTTCTCATCTCTAGAAGACTCTCTCAAAACTTCCCTGTCAGCCATTCCCTGCTGTTGATCAGATAAGGAACCAGAAGAGGTCAAAGGTCCTGACAATTCTAATACATCAGGTCTGTCGTCCTTTGTCACGTCCATCTCCTCATCCTGGTTACCAGTCCAATCACTGAGCCATGCCGGCTTATATTTTTCTGCCATGACCTCCTCACTTGAACTCATATCAGTCACAGGAGCTGAATCCAAGCCCGGATCCACAACACATATCCATATAACACATAACAGATAATCAGAATTGGAAGGGACCTTATAGGTCATCTATAAAGGATTAGGGCTTTGATTGCTGTTCATGCCATGCACAGCTGGCCCTTGCTTCAAATGATGATGATGAGTAATCATTTTAGAATAATTATAAAAACATCTACAATTTAGCTTAGGGAGTAAACCACAGTGTTTTCTGTTTCCGCTTTTAGTCACCTTATATTCTTGGTAATTAAGCAGAAATATTGGAGGCTATACTCTAGGAATCTGTCAATAGTCAACTAGCATACTTTCCTAAAAATTCTACCACATTGCACCATATAACATTGCTTAAGATTTGATCTTGTAGAAGAAAATATGACACTGGTCAAGATTAGTGAAATATTTATGTATTTATTTATTTAATTCATTTATATGTATTTATTTATCTATCTTTTATGCCATCTATTTCCCCTACAAGGTGACTTGGTGGCTTGCAGGTTATAAAACAAATAAAAATAGTTAAAATATTAAAACAGAAATCTTTTAAATTTAAAATATTTAAAAAAGATTAAAATAAAAGGAAAACACCCCCTTTATATTTACCTTCCAAGATATTTGAAAAACAGTGGTAAAAACCTGTTACCTGAACTATAAAATATTTAGAGGGCTAAGGTCCTATATATTGAGAAGAAGATACTAGGAGGTGAACATTAATTCTGGAAAACCAAAGACAGTTTAATAGTTACTCACTTGAAAGGAAATATAGTGATGAAGTACTCTTTCTTCTCTTAAAACCAACTGCCCTCTTTCCATCATAGTTCCATGTTATTACGGATCTCACTAAATTCCTGATGTGCTGCTATATCCAATCAAATACTTTGCCAGTATATTTAATCACACATATATTCACCTTTCTATATAAAGGGTTGCATCGCTGCCTCTTTTTAAGTTAGCCCTGCTGCCACACACACACACACACACACACACACACACACACACACACACAAAATCTGGGCCTCAGTGAAATCATATAATGGTCAGCAGTGTTAAACAAATGCGAGATTTGTGAGGTATTTTTCCTACAAATTCATATCAAAGCCTGCAGTCAGGTTACTGATTAGAGCAGCAGACATAGTTTATAAATATCACTTTGATAGAATGGGAACAATCCTTTCAAATTTTTCTATAATTGCTCCTGATCTTGACAAACCAAATACCTGTCAGTCATATGTTTTCTACCTGGACATCAGTAGAGAATATTTATATTAATATAATATTAAAGTAAAATCCTAATACTTGGACAATAACATTTATTGCATTGCATGGTTTTTCTCAAATCAATGGAAAGCATAAGGAAAGATAGGAAATCACTAGTCACAGTTTGATCTGATCATAATTCCTTATTGCATCTACATCCCAGATGAAAATTCTCTTTCTTAGTCTGAGGAAATTAATTGCTGGATCATTTTGTACATTTTTTTGAGCTGAAGGGCATTGAATGTGAAACAGTTGTGTCATCATGTATTTTAAATAGGTCAGAAGAGTCTATTGTTTCAAATATATTCTTGTTGCATTTAGCCCCCCAAAATAACATGAAATCATATGAAATACCTCTTGAAAATTAGAAGGTACTATGCACGAGGATGAGGTTAGGAAAGCTTCTGCCAAGAATTTCTTATTGTCTGAGGAACATCTGAAGATTAATTAGTCTAAAGCAAATGTTCTAACATACCAGAAAATGCTTCATGTCCCAGTTAGCTGGGAGATCAATGGAAGATGAATGATCTATTAAGCAGATTATGATTTTTAACTAGTTAGGAATTCATTTTCAGCCCCTTACTGACTGGATCAAGCAAGCGAGGAAACTTCTTGTAAGAATCATTTGCAATATTATTAATAATATTGACAGAGAAAAAAGTACGGACAAGCAGCTATTAAAAAAGATTTGAGGCTGAAATTTTGGGCTTTGTTCTAAATGGAATGCAGATACAGACTGTATCTGTAGGGACAGTTCCATTTTAGAAGTTATCCAGTCTAAATTCTTAAAAGCTATTATCTGAATTCCCTATGCTCCATTTAACTCTCTTATTCCATTACAATTAGGCTGCATCTCTTGTAAGGCCTATTTGAGCCTATGCCACCTGAAATACTGACTAAAATAAATGTTGGGGGAATGTCCTTGGCTTGGCTTACCTTATTTGTTATATCTGAACCTCTCTTAAGAAAAATAAGTCTTTGTTTGGCTTATTGTGTTTTTTCATAACCGGTTGCCCTCAATTCTTGACAAAATCATAGTGATCTCAAGCAGAGGATTTGGGATCTAGATCTTAAAACAAAGCAGAACATTTGCATTGTAGCTCAATAATTACCCTTTCCATACCTTGATCATTCCAGATACTTAAAAAAATATTTTACACATTTCATTTTTAAAAAAAATTTAAATACTGATTTTTAAATCAGTATGCCTATGAAAACCATCCTTATGTATGTTCCGATTCAGTAGTTGTGTCTGTATCTCATATACCAGGGGTGTCAAACTCGATTTCATTGAGGGCCACATCAGGTTTATGTTTGACCGCAGGGGGCTGGAATGGGCGTGGCCACGGTGGGCATGGCCAGCTTGATGTCACTCATGTCAGGGGCATCTGTGGTGGCCCGAGCACTCTGGCAAAGAAAATGGGCTCCCGAGCTCCATTTTCAGCAGCAATAGCCTCCTACCAGCAAAAACGGAGCTCATGCAGCTCTCCCAAGCTCCATTTTCCATGGTAGAGGCACCGCAGGCCAGTTCTTTGCTGTTTTCAGGACAGCCCCATGGGCCAGATCTAAGCACCCTGCAGGCCGGATCCAGCCCCCAGGCCTTGAGTTTGACACCCCTGTCATATACCATTAGAATACTCATTATGTATAACATGGAGGACAGAACCTATACCACCAATGGTGAGAAATATTAATTGTTCTTCTGAGGAAGGAACACTGCTTTCCTCCTACGAGACCAAACTTCAGCCATTTCCAAAACGGTTACCAAATTTCTAATCATAACAATAACAGAACAATACAGTATCTCTGGCTTGTAGAAGTCACTGCTAATCATTTCAGGCTTTCTGCCTAAATTGATTGTTGTTTTGTATTGGATATACTATTGTCATGTCTTTAAAAATTGGTTTCAGTTCATAAACAAACAAACAAATGGAATGTTAATCACAATAGATCAGATTTACTTCATAAACTGAAGTACACTGTTATTTGCGATGTCTTTCTGTGCCTGAAGGAACTCTTGAATTCTGCATAGTTGCTAGTTTGGGCTTTGGACAAGTATCCCATGACTAGAATTTTTCACTGTCATCTTTCTGACAATGTTGTCTTTTGAGTCTTATGCTGTTTCTTCCTCTGCTGTTGCTCAGCAATTGACATCCAAAGACTTTCTGCTTCTGCTTCTGGCAAGCACACACACTAAACAGAACCATTAGTTATTTTATTACCTTACCCTCCGTGAATTTGTCTAAAATCCCCTGTTAGAGTCTTGTATGAAAAGGCTTACTTTTGCCTGTTGACAGCTCAGTTACACTTGACACTATTCATGTGGTCAAGAAGAGTCAGAACCCAGCCAAAGGGGAAAGAAACTTAGTGCCTGACACCCGCTGTTAACCTTGACCCCAGTGGGGGTTTCCTTCCCACTATAAATATAACTTGTAGGGTAATTCCAATCAAATCAATTGCAGGAATAAAATAATGTGATTATTGCTATGTTTCAGATCCTGCCCTGAACTGGATGCTTCAAACTGCTTCTCTGATTAGATCTTTATTGCGTCTTTAAAAAGGTATTAAGTTCAGCTTTTGTTTCAAAATTGTGCAAATGTTCATAGTTCATTCAGGTTCCAGAAGTCTATTTCAACTATCCTCATATAAAAATTCAGGGTTTATTTTTAGCACTATACACATTTTGTCCTGAGTATTTATCTTCAGTTATATTTAAAAAGAATATGAGGGTTACTTGGCAGTGAACTGAATAGCAACCTACTTTGAGTTGAGATATAAATTATGGAATTCTTTCAGGGTCTAAGATTCTGGGTCTATGCATTTGCTAGATATGCAACCAGTACCCCAATCTTAAGGCAAAATGAACCAGCTTGGTTCCTTGGTTTTTTTTTCCCTTGAAAACATTTCGTTTCTCATCCAAGAAGCTTCTTCGCTTCTGAACTGAACTGAACTGAATTGGAGAAGCTTCTTGGATGAGAATTGAAACATTTTCAAGAAAAAAAACCAAGAAAGAAAAACCCATTGCCTTTTTGAACAGCAGCTTTGGGACAGTGGTGGGATTCAAATGTTTTCACTACTGGTTCTGTGGGCGTGGCTTGGTGGGCGTGGAGGGATACTGTAAAATCTCCAGTCAAAGATGGTATTTGCTGGTTCTCCGAACTACTCAAAATTTCCACTACCAGTTCTCCAAAACTGGTTAGAACCTGCTGAATACCACTTCCTCTTTGGGACCACCATGACCTGGATGACAGAGAATCACCATAGACATTTAAAAGCAGCCCTTCATTAGTTTTAATTTATTTTTGCCTTGCTTTCTATTTCACGATAGCACAGAAGTACCATGTATATTTTTCACCCTACAGCTTGCAACTCATTTTTTTTAAGTGATAAATATCTCAAATGCAAAAAAGTGGGCCATTTTTGAAGGACTTTTAATGCTCTTCTGTAAGATTATAAAGCAGATGTCCGTGTCTGTAAGAGCACAGACTACCATTGACTTAACAGAAGATAGGGGAATAGAAGTTTTTTGCTCTTCTTTAATACTATAAATACTGCTGTCCATGATCTCAATAAGTCAAAAAACTATATATAGAAAATGGAGCACACCGGCCAGCAAATTTCTTCCTAAGGGTTTTCCCTAGGGTCAGTGCTATTGAGTGGGGAGCAGCTCTTGCATAGTGATATTTTTCTTTTGCATCTCAACCTTGACTTATCAATCAATCAATCAAAATAGAGCTGTAAGGGACCTTGGTGGTCTTCTAGTCCATCCCCCTGCTCAATCAAGAGACCCTATACCATTTCAGACAAGTGACTGTCCAGTCTCTTCTTAAAAATCTGCAGTGATGAAGCACCTACAACTTCCGAAGGCCAGTTGTTTTCCAGCTACCCCTCCTTTTGGTTCTTTAGAGATACTACATAGCAAGGTTTTTCTCTTTCCTCCCTTTTCTTAAAAGATAAAAAGATGTGCTGTATGATTTTATGATTCTTTAAATGTCTACCTGAAGCAAGAGGGAGGCAACTACAGAGTCATGTTAGCATGCCTTATTTAATTTACCAAATGAGATGCTAGAGGCAGGGCCTGAAATGGATTAACATGGAAACCTCCTATGGATTGCCTTAGCCAATTCCTCCTCCTTTCCCAGCCCAGTCTGGCAGGTAGAAGTGGAGTCCTCTGGCAGTGGCTTTGGGATCACTGGGAAGGTCTCAATTTGGATTTCAACTGAACTGCTCATAGTCTATGTCGTGATTAGCACTGAAGGCTTCTTTTCCTACTGTGCTCCAGGCACTGAAAGTGGACTACTGTAAGAAACATGGACACTATCAATTTTGGGGTGTTGGAAAAGCGAAGGGAGAAATAGAAAAACATTGTGCAAAAATGCAATTTCTGACTGGCATTCTGGAAAAGACTATGCCATCTTAATTGTTAATGTGTTATGTCACTCAGGTTGGGAAATTATGGAAGTCCTTTTCTCAAAAGGTGCAGTTTTTTTAAAAAAAAATCCTACCCAAATCAACAATTAATAGTCATGCCCTCCAAAGGGGGCAGAAATTGCTTTTCAGCAGTTGCTTACTTGCTCTACGTATAGGGCATTTGTGGGTGCAAGTCAATATCTCAGTGATACATGTGTCTATATATATGTGCAAATTTTTAATACCACACTGAAAGGATAGGAATTTCTTTCAGTGATATTCATAAAACCCACTCATAAAAGTTTATCTCCATCACTTCAAATCAGGAATCACTGCAGGCCAAGGTAGGGACTATGTAGTCTCCAGGTGTTGCTGAACTGTAGATCCCAGAAGGAGAATTCAATAACAGTGGGAGAATAACAGGGATGGGCTACTAGCTGCAAAACATGTGGTTCCTTTCCTTTTTCATTGCTAGCCATTGAACATCTTAAGTCTAATCTGTATAACTCTAGTATTGATTGGAATTGACCCATTTTCTATCAATATGTTACAGTTTCTAATAATGCAAATCTAAGGCAAAGTCATCTATTAGTTTACTGAATTAATATCCTGCCTTTTCACTGGGGGTTCAAGGCAGTTGCTCATTGAGCTAATTGCTTGCTGGGTACTTCAACCTGGATCTTCCTGGTCCAATGTCTCACCTTAAGCATTCAGTGTACTAATTAGAACCTCTCAAGGTTTCTTCTGTTAATATAATTCTTTAAATTCTGCAATATAATATAGCAGGCAACTTAGCAAACCTCTGTGAGCCAATGGACTTTATATTTGGAGGCGTTCCCCCTCTTCTATTTTAGTTTAGCTCAGCTGTTACTTCAACTCTACAGTTTCCTTGGCAACCAACAAGGGTACCATGTCTCTTTCTCTACAACCCCACCTCCATACAGTATGCTGCTATACGCTTGACATTCTTCAGATCAAAATTTGCAAAATGAAATATCAGCCCGTTGCCCTGATGGTGAGTCAGCTTAAGTAGCTGTAAATATCATAGGCATATTTGAAAAGATATGGAGATATGTTTAAAATCACATGTAAAAAGCCTCCTCCTTCTAACCTAGCCATTTCATCTCGCTGGTGTTCACTTGGTTTCACTTTTGACACATCAAGAAGTTAGGCCTCACTCACAACATTCCTCACCTTGCCATTTTTTTTCTCCCATGCTCCAGCTTCTCAGAAGACAACCTGGATCATGATTGGACACTGGGGTTGATGGAGCAAAAGTTGCTATGGGTGCAAATGGTGACAAGCTTGTTGCTATACTTCCACCAGTGGGGAGGTGTTGGTGATAAATTCTGCTCCTGAGCTTTGAAATTGATCCATGTAGTGATTTACTGAACTTGGGATTCTACATGGAAGCATTTTGTTAGAGACAAAGTAAGATAGAGCAATCAACCTTGTATGAAAGAAACAAAATTTAAGACTCCCTAGTGATTTCAAGATTAAACTGAAGAGACACCACAGGTGAACAAAAGATGTTGCTTTGCTTTTATTGTCTGGCAAGGACATAAATATGTTGGTGTGAAGAGACAGGTGGATATTTAAAATGGTGATATTCCTTCTACCGATCTTGTTTTCTCCTTCAATCTTTTTTTTTCTTTTGTCTCTAGCTATGTCCTTTGCTAGAGAGGGCCTTGAACTACTTCAGAGTTTAATTTTCTCTTCCTTAATTCTAAAATGTAAATGGTTTGAGAACCTGGAAGAGAATTGGGCAGAGGAAAAAATGAAGAACATTTCACATACTTTTCAACTTCAATTTAAAGGAATAGTTCCTAAGATGGAAAGTTTTAGACCTACCCTAATACTACTACTGATACGTTAATCAGTACTTCTAATTATCAAGATTATGTGTAGTTTTACAGAACAATACCACAGGCAATTTTCCACTCTAGATAAGGTGAAACATGAAAAAGAAAAACAAAAATAGGTGTGCAGCTGGAAGGAATGCCTTGATTTTCACTTTTCTGTGTCCTTTTGATGGTTAGAACAAAGGCCAAAATACATCAGTTGTTCACATAATAATTCTGCAGATACAAAATGGTATTCCAACCTTACTGGTAAGCTTTGAAGTGCTGATAGGAAAGTTTAAGGCATTTATGGCAAAGGGTTGGGTACTTCAAGTCTATCTGCTTTGAGTCTGTCTGTTCTGTGTGATCCAGGAGGCAAGGTGCATTATGGGAACCACCTCTGTTGTTATGAGGGGCCGAAGGATAAGTCCTCTTGGTAGTAGTCTCCCTCCACTGGAATTACCTTCCCCCAGTGAAAAGCTGATTCATTTTTACTAGTGTTCTGGAGACTGGTGTTTTGAGAAACAAAGATCACTTGAAGGTATGAAGGCTCAATTGCCCTAGGCAAAAGGTACTATAGCATTTTTAAAGTCAGAACATTCAGATAATATTCAGAAGAGACTCAGACAGACTCTTTTCTAATTTACCAAACTATAAGATAGAGGTCGGGTACAAGACAATCAGACTTGCAAGATTCTGTTATTATAGCCAATCTTAATAAACATAGTTTTAATCTTCTTGTGGAGTTGATTTCATGGGCTGGTTTGTCTCCTTACAGGCAGGGAAAAGCTGGCTATTCCATAAGGGTTTTACGAATGGAATTAATACCTTTTTTAAGGTAAGTAGCTTAGGATGACAGAAGGATTTGGGGGCAAGTGTGATTTCCTTCTTTTTTTTTTATTGTATCCCGGGAAGCTGTGCTTGCTAACATTTTCATTTCTGACCTAGGGTTTGATTTCTTTCCTCTCTCTTTAGACTTTTGTAACTAAAATGTCTGAAATTGTGGGAAGCTTTTCTCCCTTCCTGATTACAGATGCAAAGTCTCATGTTGGTTTCTGCTGAGCCCTCCCATAGCAAGCTGTTCTTGTTTTGCAGTCTCATTTAGACAGGGGACAATTAGCTATAGTCTGAGTTAAACTGAAAGCTGTGCTCTTAAGTGGTTATTGATAAATAGCTGTGTTGCTAACATGGAGCAATTAACATCCAGGGTTGCCATTCCCTAATTCAAGTTTTTATAGCTTAATTATCAGATGATACAAATACTGGCTTCCTGCGTCCAAGGTAGTAATGACAGCTCTCCACCAAGAGCCTTCATCTTGGATATTAAAGTTATTGGCTAAATACAGACTCTTAATGTGTCACCCTAGCAACCAGAAAACCGTGCTCAGCATTTCAATGGCAATAGGCCCAATGGGTGTTCTGTTTCCTGAGGTGGCCATTTCTGGTGGTTTTAAGATCACCCGGTCCTCTTGTCAGTACGAGGAGCAGCTAGACTCAGCTTTACATTTATCAAACACAGCTAATTCCCTTCCTTCCCCAATGTAGTATTTTCCAGATGCAGAAGGAGTGGTGGCTTTAAGAGAGCCAGAAGGGATCCAACTTGGGGAAAGCAGGTACAAAGATGAGATCTGAGGCTGCAGCTGTCACATTACCATAACAATAACAAAAAAGGACTTTTTAAAGAAATTATCCCGTCCTGTGATTTAAGAGACAAATCCACAAGACTATTTCGACAACAATATTGAAGTCGTTTGGCACTGCCTTCATCCCAGGTTTTTTTTTTTCCATTTTCAGAATTCTGTAGCATTCAGATCCTAATCAGGATGAAATCTATTTAGTTCCTGAGCCCAAAGAAGAGGTCCTTGATACACTCTAAGTTTGGTTGGTTTTTTTTGCAGACATTTCATTACCCAAACTAGGTAATATCATCATTGACTAGCAGTTCTCATTTCAACCCTGAGCTATAAACATTACCTATTATTGAGCCCAAATAAGGTTAACCAGGTACCTCTTTTTGTTGAGAGGCTGCTGAAATACTTGCCCCCATCCATTTTCATTTAGACCCTTTTGCATTCGTGTCAAAGGGCTAATTTAGAATTTTAACCTAAATGTCTTAATTACCCCAACATACAATTTCATTTTTCTCCCTCTGGATAGAGAAGGGAGGGTGTGTTCACTGAGCCATTAAAATGCTTTACCGAGAAGCCTACAGGCAAGCTCATTTTTAAGGCGTTTAAAAGTGGCTTCATATTTAAATGCTATAAACACAGTATGAAAAGAACATATTTCAGAGATAGATGGCTGTCCATGGGAAAACGCTTGGACAATTTTGTCTGCTGAGGGCTTTTTCTGAGGCAGAATGATGAAAAACTCACTCGGTTCAAAATCTCTACAGGAACATTTACAAAGCAATTACAAAATGCCCGGTATTATTGCTAATAGGACAAATTCTCCATTTATTTTTTTTAGGCTCCATTAACACTTAAAAAAAAAACCCCAATCTTTGCCACTCTCAATCATTTAGTGGCCATGTCATAATATTCTTCCTCCTAATAAATATAGAACTACCAATTAAGAAATATGCCACAGACTGGTGGCAATGAAGATCTTGGAAAACATATTCAGATGCCATAATATGTCTAAAGCTATGAAGACTGAAATCTTGCAAGCAATGTTTTTTCTTGGGACACTCTGCGGAAGTGAGAGTTGGACTTTGAAGAATCAGGGTAAAAAGAGTAGTGATAACTTTAGAACTTTGATGCTGGAGAAGATGCCTGAGAATGGACAAGCTCAGAAACATTATGTGCAGACTTAGCTCTCTGGAGAAGGCTCCAATGCTGGAAAAAGTTAAAGTAAAGAGAAGCCATTTGGGGATAGTTTGTCATGGAGAATATCTGTCTGTCTGGTTGCTAAGAGTGACACTGACTTGATGGCACATAATCCAATACAGAAGTAGGAATGTAGGCCAGCTGCTTTGTGAAAGTGCAGGAATAAACCACCCACAACTGTGAGAACTATGAGAAAATATGAGAATTAGTTCTTAGGTCATTCTTCTTTTCAGCCTTTCTGCAGAACTGATATGATTATATAAGTTTTTGCTTGCTCTCCTCCTCCTTCTCCCCACTGAACTACTGGAATAAGAGAAGCTGTACAATTCACAAATCTGTATCATCCTCAGGAAAGGAATGGCCCCTCTCTTTAGGGATATGAAACAGGCAGCAGGTTGTAAGCCAACTCTTGCCTTTGGTTGGCAAGAGTACTAGAGAGTCCTTTAGGAAGGGAAGGGGGAGAGAGAGGAGAGAGAGAGAAAGCCTGGGCTATATCAGGGATCAGTTTGAAGATTAAGATAGAAAGTGTGGAGAGAAATGGCTTAGAAGAACATGGGTTTATAAAAAATATATAATCTTAGGATTCCAACAACTTAATCCAATACCAATAGGTTCATGGTCTCCATAACTACAGCAGTTTTACCCTTCCAGTGAATTTTACACCATGGAATAATAACACCAGTCAAAGTGCTTAACATGTTATTTTGGTCATCCTTATTGAGAGTCTTCTAAGGCTGCTGAATTATCCCAAATTGTAACTACTGGTGGTACACAGGTGAGTGGAGGGGGAGGGGATTGATAATAAGAGAACATAGTTCTTATGTTATGGGTATGGTGTGATCTACACATCTTGTTTCCACCAAATTTATGCAATTCATTTCTCTACAAGTTCCACTGGAATTTGATGTTACTAGATCAGTGGTATGTTATCTCACAATACCAGCATATTAGTAAGTAGTTATTTGAAACAATTATACTTAGGGAATGTTTTATTTTGTGTAAACTATATATACATAAGTGTTTCAAAGCTACATTAAGACACTGCAAAGTTACTAACTCCTGTGCTTGTATATGAAGGTGAAACTTAAGAATATTATTCATATAAATTACTTGCTGCTATCACTTAAATAAATCCCTTTATTTAAAGTAGCACTTTACTGCTACTGAAGTCCTGAACAAATAAGAAGACAGCAACCCCTAGGAATTTCATTTCCCTTCTTTCACTAGCATAATAATTATATATTTAACACTGGGAAGTTATTTCATATTTTTGTAAGTTCCATATATCACAAGCAGTACAAGAAGGACTGCATCTTTGTTGGGACTATTCCTATAGAAATTTTCAAGGTTGAATATTCTTCTATACCAAATATATGAAAGTAGAGTAATAAATAATGAAGGTATATATTTCTGCTTAGGCCATATGGAAAGAGTAGCTAACTACAACTCCCTGCATCAAACACAGTCTCTCTCTGATTTTCTTTGGCCCTAATAGAGATGGCAAAAGAATGTGAAGTGGTGGTGACCAGTGGTGGGATTCAATTTGTTTTACTACCGGTTCTGTGGACGTAGCAGGGGAAGGATACTATAAAATCACCAGTCAGAAGTGGTATTTTCTGGTTCTCCGAACTACTCAAAATTTCTGCTACCAGTTCTCCAGAACTGGTCAGAACCTGCTGAATACCACCTCTGGTGGTACCAAACTTTCTTTAAAAAGGTTTCTGAGTATATATAGGCACTGGTATTAATTTTTGAGTTTACAGATGTGGTTAAAATGCATTGTACCATCAAACAGACTATTACATATTGTATATTTAAACTTCAGAGAAGAGTTGAAAAATCTTTCCCTTGTTTTCTCCCTGGTCTATTTTGTCTGGTCAATCATTTCATTGGATAATATTTACTCCAGGATCATTAGAAGGAGTGGGAAGAGGTGGGGTTTTGTTTGTTCATTGATCGCTGTGCTCCTCCTTTGATCAGATTGCTTCTCTGTCATTCTGCTTTCCCCAGATAGATCTTCTCAAATAATTAAATCAAAATATTAAATTGTAGAACTGAACTGTGTTACCCACTCTGAATCCTACACGTTTCTTTTCAAAAGCAATCATCTTAATATTTTAACGGGCTCCTTTAAAGCTATACTTTCTAGGCAATTGCTAACACCTGTTTGATCTTTCACAGAACAGGGAATTCGATAATGCTTTTATAACAAGGTGTTATTAAAAATCTGAATTCGTAAAACAGAAAGGAAAAGACTGAGTTGGGGGACAGAAGGGGCATAATTAACATGAGGCGACTCTAAAAGCTAATAATTGGCATTCAATTTACACATGGCGTAGCAGGTCAAATACTTTAGCAGCCTTTATCTTATGGCCTACTAGATAGAAGAGGAAATGGGCAGAAAGCCTTGTTTCTGCACTCCTTTCCTTTTATAACTTATCTTATTTAAATATTGCCTTTCTCTTGCTTTCCCTGGAAACCACAACAGCTCTAAAATATCAGCTCACGTGACGATGGTGCTGGGCTCTGTGCTTGACCAGGTTTGGTTCCTACATAATGGATCTGAATGAGCCGAGTGAGTCCAGCCTCCAGGGCAAGAAGCTCCATCTGTTGCTTCCTCTTTCCTCAGACTACAATAGACGTGGATTTCCTAGGCTGCCCATGTGATTAATGTTTCTAATGGAACTGCTTTTTGTTTGATTGGAAACCTCCAAAAACATTTACTGCAGTGCTCTCTTATGAAGTAATGATCCTACAGGACAAAATTTTATAGCTCTCAACATATAAAATTGAGATCAAAGGAAGTTATTATGTTACAAATAAATTCAGAGGAAGGTAGAGTCTTTATACCTTCCCAGTTTTGGCAATCAGTGATTCTTTGGAATAAATGGATTTTGGTACCATTTCTTTTACACTTAATAATGATCTTCTCCAGTCATTGCTACGAGTAACTTCTTTGACCTCCAACATCGGAATGATGAAGGCTTTAGGGCAGGGGTCTCCAACCTTGGCAACTTTAAGCCTGGTGGACTTCAACTTCAAGCAAAACTGGCTGGGGAATTCTGGAAGTTGAAGTCTGCCCGGATGAAAGTTGCCAGGGTTAGAGTCCCCTGTTTTAGGGAGATGAGTATAACTAAGCTCAAAGTAGAACTGTGGTCTGCTCCAGTTTAGCTGTGCCCTAACAAGCTCAGCATTCTGTGTTGAAGCTGTTTGGATTTCAGCCTTTAGGTAGATGAGAAACAGTGGGAACTGGAGCAGTGTGACCATTTTATTTATTTTTATTAATTTAATTGATTTGTCAATCGCTTACAAGATAATAGGTATAAGTATAAACATGAGTAAGAATACAGGAAATAGGTACAAATAAATGTGGACAATAGGACAGGGACGGTAGGCACGATGGTGCACTTATGCACACCCCTTACAGACCTCTTAGGAATGGGGTGAGGTCAATAGTGGTTAGTTTGAGGTTAAAGGAGTGGGGGTTAGAGGATGTAACAACAGAGTCAGGTAGTGCATTCCAGGCATTGACCACTCTGTTGCTGAAGTTGTACTTTCTGCAATCAAGTTTGAAGTGGTTTACATTGAGTTTGTATCTCTTGTTGCTCTTGCATTGTTGTGGTTGCATGCAGAAGAGCACTGAATAACTCATATTGTCTTGCATTTTTAAAAAGGTTTTGTTTGCAATGGGTGTCTGCAGCATTTAGATACATGAATAAAGAACCATAAGGCTGTTTTGCTGTAATACTTTTGGGGGAGGGGATAGGATAAGGAGGAGAAGCTGTCTGCACTAAATTAAACTGAGAAAGGAGCCATCATCTGCTTTGTAGAACAACTGTGAAAAATATTTATAATCAGTTTCTATCCAAACAAGAGAACTGTGTTCTGATCAAGCCTTGCAAATCCTTTTCAGTGGGTTTTTTTTTAAAGCATTGTGGATTAGACAAAAAGAGAGATGACAGGTATAGGAGCCATTCAGGGTAGGATGCATATGTGGAGTGCTGTCCTTATTTCAAATCATGGTAATCTTTCGGGATAATCTGTATCCTTGGGCAATTATTAACATTATTATTGTTATTACATTATTAATATTATTATTACAATAATATTAACTGTGATAGATAGTGACTGACTATGTCATATACTTCAGCTTCTCTCAAAAGGCTCCTTGTTAATTTTGGCCTTTTTCCAACTGAAAATTGCAATGAGGTTCTGGAGAGCTAAAGGGATGTGATACTTCTTTTGCATCTCCTGAACTCATCCCGAATCCACCAGACTGTCTCCTAATATCCTAACTGTGTGAGCTTGAATTGTTGAACCAACTGAATGCATCTGTTCATTTGCAGTCAAGGTCAACCAAGCACACACAGCCAACATCCATCCCAATGTTCATAGGAGCATGAGATGGACGCATCTTGAACCACTCTTGGGCATTGTCAGGACTTGTTTTAGGTTGAGAAGAAAGATGTGGCTGCCGTGACCTTCTCTTTCTTGGTAATGTTTATAGATTTCAGAATTATTTCATAGGTTTTCTACAGGTGCTATAAACATCTGGGGCCTTGATGCACTGTATATGGGTGGGGAAGCTATCCTCTCCTACCTTTTTAATCAACCTTTGTGTATTTTCGTTGGTAGATACCTTCTGAAACTGAAACTCACATTAAAATGTTAAAGATTAAACAATGTCCTGTGCTTTCCCATTGAATTACTGAGGTTTTCCTATTTTATTTGTTAATTAAATTTTAATGCCACCATTTCACTGATACACCAGAGTAGTGAATACTCTGGGTAGTGACTCTGGGTGGCATACACTATTACAGTATATTCGTTTTGGGCAAAATTCATTTTATACAAAATATATTTATGTTGTGCTGTGCTGTCTGCTACAGAATTAACTTTTTTTTGGTTTAAGAAAACAAACCAATGATGAATGAAATTATTTGCATGATTTGAAATTTAGTGGGCTGAGTTTGAATTCATGCCTTTCAATGCCATATTCTTCAAAGCAAAACAATGCATTATGCTTAATTCATATTTAAATTCCACCATAAAAGGTAACTATGACCAACTCAACCATTTTGCTGTTCATATATAGAAACTAGAGTATTATTTTGAATTTTGAAGAACTTTATTGACATACAACGAAATTGTGGATGCACCCCAGCAACTGTTCGCAACACAATAAAACCAAAGTACTTAAAAATGAAGATAAGAAAAATAGAGTACCCGCGTGTCCATTTGCAATTTGAGAGTACAGTATCTATGAATATACACAAAATATACATCCAACACTGACTGTAACGCTTATTTATAAATTATATTTGCAGAATGGCCTCCCTGCACCACACATGGAAAAAGAGGCTAGGGTTTTCTTTTCTTTTTCTTTCTTTCTTTCTTTCTTTCTTTCTTTCTTTCTTTCTTTCTTTCTTTCTTTCTTTCTTTCTTTCTTGTTTGTTTCTTTCTTTTCTTTTTCTTTCTTTTTTTTGAGTCAAGTTTTTTTTATTTATACATACAGGCTAGGATTTTCAAAGACACGATTATTTTGAAGACTAAACATTTTTCAACATGGTTTTAAAATAAGGCTTTTGTGTTAAGATTAACACATCTCCAAACATGCCAGATTTGACCATGAAGCACTAACCACATCTAACCAACATCAATATTGGGATGAAGGGATGAGACTCTTTCCCGACTTGTACTGAATGCCTATAGGCGCAGCTGTAGAAATTCCAGAGGTCGGACTCTGAACTAAGTTGTGTATTCCATGTCTATGTAGTCCAGTTTGCAGTTTATATGGAAGTTACCAGATGATTGAATGACTATCTCAGAAGTGTGGAAATGACAACCCCAAGTTCGTAAATATGTATTCACAAATTGTAAAATGGATGCAGGCTGTTCACTCAAGGGAACTTCATGCCACAGATCCAGAGGACAGTTAAGGGGTAACATATGAAGAATGGGTGTGAATTGGTTTTATTCAAAGTCTTCTTCTGAATTGTTCTTTTAAATTTCCCTGATTGTACATTCAGTCTGCAAGCATGATGGAGTGATGCATCCTTCAAAATTCAGCCATCTGTAGCCAGGAATGCACCATGAGCACTTGCTGCTGCTAACTCATCAAAGGGCAGTTTTTCAGGCATACAGAGAACCGTATGGTTTTTTTTCCCTACAGGACTGAAGCTTGCTTAAGATTAAAATGCAAAATAGAGAATAGTTCATGGACCAGATGCAGCCTTATGGAAACTGAACACGAAGTCAGTCAGCCAGTGAAGGTGAAACTCATTCTCCTCTCTCTTCTCCAGGTAGATATTCATTTGGAGAATAGGAACAGCAATCAGTTGCTAAAGATTACTTGCATCATCTAGTGGGCATTCTTGACTCTGCACCATTTGTATCAGCAAAATTGAGTCAGTAACGGTCTGAAGAGGTCTCATGGGCATATGCATCCATATTTCAGGAAAACTGATCGGAGACATAAGACAACCAGGTTGTTTTCCCCAGGGTGATTTTATAGTCAAATATTCGTATTATCGTATCACAAGACTAGGTAAGAAATATTCAGAAAAGGGAAAGAGAATGCTTTTTAAAATGACCAATTTTAGCCTTGCCTTCTGTACATTTCTAGATATTTCTCTGTAAGAAATTGCATATCTCTCTATCAAAGCAGTTTCTCTGACTGCAGTTCTCCTCCCCCAAAGTTTTAATCTATCTTTATGATATGTTAGCTTTCTTGCTTATCAGCAACTTTATAAAATACATAGGATTGTTTACAAACACAATATGGCAAATCAAAGTGTGTGTTAATCCTACGGTCACATTAATAGACATCGCTTTAGAAAGGGAAAAATGTAATTATTTAACCAGTTTGGTGTAGTGCTTAAAGGCACCAGACTACAAACCAGAAGACTGTGAGTTCTAGTCCCACCTCAGACACACAGACACTGAATGAGTTTGAGTCAGTCATTCTCATTCAGCCCTAGGGAGCAGACAATGGTAAACCACTTATCTTGCTATGAACACCTCAGTCAACTGACCTAAAGACATCCTACAGCTATTTATTTAAAATATTAGTTCAAATGCAAAGTTATCTTGTTGATATTCCCATTCTGAGCCCTGGTGGCACAGGGATTAGAACACGGGTCGCCAACCTTTTGGACCTCAGGGACCACCAGACTCATAATTTTAAATCCCGCGGACCAGAAACCCTGGGAAAATCTCAAAAAAGTCTGCAGGAAAATTCCCCACCCCGTTTTCCTACCGATCGATCATTCTTTATTTGAAATTACAGGATATCGTCTCCAGCTCTGTTCTCAGGAGAAGCGGGGAGGAGAGAGACAGACAGACTTTTGGCTTTATGCAAGGAAAGCAGCAGAAGTCTTTCTTTCTCTCCCCCAAACTCTGCCAGAAATGAGTTGGTGTGAGACTTGTCACGCTGAGGCAGCCTCTTGGAGCAGGATGCCTTGCAGGGTCTCAAAGACTCATTTCTGGTGGAGTTTGGGGAGAGAAAGACTTTTGATGCTTTCCTTGTGGGCAGCCAAAAGCAGAAGCAGAAAGCAGCCCAGTGGCCAGGCGAGGTGCGTGGAGCAAGTTCCTCCCCTCTGCCCTTTCCCTCCTCCCCTCACTATCTTATGTTGTTCACAATGCAAGCGACACAAGCCTTGTGTTCCCATAGGCCATGTGAGCAGCACAGTCTTGTGTTCCTGCACAGTCTGGATTAATTGCTTTGGGGGTGCCATTTCTCTGCGGACCACCAAAATTTTCTTATGGACCACTAGTGGTACCCAGCCCACTGGTTGGCAACCACTGGGTTAGAATGTAGTACTCCAGGCTAACTCTGACCACTGCTCGGAGTTTGATCCTGATAGAGCTCAACATTGACCCAGTCTTCCATCCTTCCAAAGTCAATAAAATGAGAACCCAGATTGTTCGGGGGGCAATATGCTGATACTGTAAACTCCCCAGAGAATGCTGTAAAGCACCATGGAGCGGTATATAAGTCTAAGTGCTATTGCTATCCTTCTGCAGGTTATTGAAAGGAAGTGGGTAAGAACATAGTAAGAGTAGAAAAACATGTAAATAGTACTTATGTAGTCTACACTACCCTGTTAAAGTATGACCAGCAAGTGACATTAATGGAGAAGTAGCAAAAAATAAGTGGCCTGCCACTTCTATAGAATTGTCAGAACTCATCAAAATTCAGTTTAAAAGGAAAAGGTAGCTGGGATTATGATTCAGGAGACTGTGATGGTGCTCTTGGTACCTCACAGAGTCTGCCTTCAACCATATTGGATCATACTTTCCCAGTCTCCTATTATGACCCTCTTCAATTCCCATACAAAATAATATATATATATGTAGTTGCATGTTCACAATATAATTTTCTAATTTCAATGTATCTTCATTTAGCCAGATGAATTTGGGAGGAGTGTTTATAATCTGTTCCACCACAATAATAGCAATAGCACTTAGACTTATATACTGCTTCAGTGTTTTTCCAGCCCTAAGCAGTTTAGAGTCAGCATATTGCTCCCAACAATTTGAGTCATCATTTTACCGACCTCGAAAGGATGGAAAGCTGAGTCAGCCTTGAGCCGGTGAGAATCGGACTGCTGGCAGTCAGCAGAATTAGCCTGCAATAGTGCATGCTAGCCATTATGCTATCACAGCTCAATAAAAATAAAAAAAACTAATAGAATCTGGTAGAACAGCCTGGTTATTCAGAAGTCAATGCTATAAAGTTTAAATAGGGCTACCCTGTAAGAATATGGAAGACTGTAGTCTAAGTTTACTACATATGTACCATTTCTGTGAAGTATTTGCCCTCTTTCAGTTCTGAATGATTGCATTTCTTTGACACCAAATGTTATCAAAGCTTCATATAGGTTATAAAGGGAGTCCAAAAGTACCAACACTTTCCAATTTTGATCCTAGTTTCATTTATTCCATTAAAAAAACCCAAAGTATGCAATATGCCCGGGTGAGAAAGTAATCATCCTGTTAAATTCAGTAAACGTCTGTTCTTTCAACTACAATAATTGAACCAAATGCTGTTATAATTAGTGACCCGTGTCTCACACCTTCAGCTCAAAAATATCTTTGGATCTTCTTAGCATGAACAGTTTATGACAGGTTTGGCTACATTTCTGGTTTAAATATGAACTTGGCTGTAACACTGAAAACACTGAAACTTGCAGACTTGCTTTCATGTTTGAAATCACTGTTCTTCTGCATGTCCCACCTGAAAATCAGCTCCAGCTGACAGGAAGATTGATATTTTTGTAAATTTTTGTTATAATTCAATATTTAAGCTTTCTTAAGGGGTGAAAAATAATTTGGGTCCTGCGGTAGTACAGGATTCCCAAACAACAATACTGTCTCCACGTTTGATGGTTGGTATAAGGTTCTTATTATGAGTTTCTGCCAGCCCAAACAGCATAGCCTGAAAAATTTCATTTTTGGCTCATCTGCCAATAGAACTTTTCTCTGCAGGGTCTGACTGCACAGATGGAACTATTAAAAATAGGTTTGTGATCTCCAGATTCATGGGTATCAATTACATTTCAATGAGGTCTTCAGAAGTATCTTTTGGGCGGGCAATGGATGTCTGTAGAATCTGTGGTGACACCAGTGACAAGGGACCCTATGTGAGATTCATACAGCACACAGAACTAATTATTTAATGAAATAGCCACACAACCATCCCTACACTTGGCACTCTTGTATCTTGTAGAAAATCACTTCTGAAGCATGCTGAGAAGAAATAGATTCAGAGATTTTTCCCATATCACATTTATTACTGATACAAATAAAAAAAAAATCTTTAAAAGACTGTTACCTTATTACCAAGATTGAGGTAATATGTTTAGAAAACATTTACAGAAATCAATATGAAGTTCAGGAACAGCGATAAGGTGGGAGAAAGTTGCTAAATTAAGTTAATAGAAGGAAGGATTACCAGGTTTATCAGTTCTGGCAGAACAGAGACAGAAACAGTAAGATCACACACCTAGAAGAGCAAAGAGTTAATTGGGCCATAGGTGGGATGTCATGCTTTTTATAAGGAATAACAACCCTTCCGTTCCAAGTGTGTGTGTGTGTGTGTGCTTTGAGCTCTGAAATGCACTCTCCTCCCAAAGTCCAACATATTGCCCTCCAAAGGACATTGCTGAGCAAGCAGACATCTTAAGACAGAAAACAGAACTCCAATGGTTTCTGCAAAATCAGACATCCATGGGCTGATAGCAGCCACTGAATGAAACTAGCTACCAGCAAAGTTGCCATGGGAGAAGAGGAATTCATCTTTAACAGAGCCCGTTTTGGAGAGGGAAGAATGTACCATTTTGCAACCAGGCAAGGGGGACACTAATTACAAGAGGATGAACACGGCACCATGTTTCTGAGTCTGGTGACCATGTTCATGATTACATACCAACAACTAAAACTGCTAGTGAAGATAATTACCATACTAGTGCTCTTAGTAGTTAAGAAACTATCACAAAAAAGCAGCAGCTGGATGAAATACAGCATGTCTGTGGAACAAATCTATACTCTTTCAACTCCATTTAACCAGTATTCAGAATGGTCATCAAGATTAATACTTAAAGCACTCACTGGTTTTAGTTTTATAATTCATATGACAAGTCCTTTCAATTTAGCATATAAACACTCTGATCTTAAAATGCGTTCCTTTGCCTCTCTAATTAATGCAGGTTGCATTCATCATTACTTTCCTTTTTCTGAAACAGACTGTACGTTAATCTTCTACAAGATATGTAAGCACAGAGTCTTCTCTAAACAAGGCTGTAAGTATACACCGGAGGGGTGTGTGTGTGTGTGTGTGTGGTAACTAGAGCTTTATATGGGAATGAATGAATCCAACAGATACTATTTCAGCAGCTATTGTTGGCTATGTGAACAGATTTGCAATCCTTGTAGAACTGTACTCATTTCACTAGCCTGGCAGCTGGCTGTTTTAGGTTCCAAGGCTTCTAAAAGGCACGCTTCAAATACTAATGAAGCAAGTGCTGGAGAGTTTAAGCAACCTTTAGCAAATTTACTATTACGGAAACATGTGGATGTCTGCAATGAATTATTGCCACAGCAGGCTGTGCTCTGTTAGGAGGCTAAACATCCCGTCTGCACTGCAGAAGCGCACAAGGTTTCCCTTGGCATTCACAGGGCAGATCAGGGAAGTGGAGAAGGGCACGGGAAGGAAAGGACCGATGCAGCCACTTCTCCAGGAAGCTCTTGGCAGAAAAGATGCCACTTTTCAAAAGGATATTTTGTAGAGGATGAAGAGAAGCAAACGAGGTACAATCATGTCCGCCTCTGGGGGAGAAACAAACCTGAGGACTCAAAGGAGGGCCAGCCTTGGGTTGAGTTGAGGAGAGCCTGCTCTGCCCTCTTCCTTCCCACCTTCGATGCTCAGAAGTGTATGTCCTAGCTTAATGCCTTTCAATGCCCTAAAAAAGGAGTCTGTCCTTAACCATGTGAGCTAGCAGAATGAACTCGTGTTAAAAAAGCTGCCTGACAGGATGGCAGCTCGCCTCCCGCTGAGAAAAAGGTAGGGAAAGGGGTTCAGCCAGTTCACCAGCTGGCTTTTCAAGAAATGTCAGGCACCCAGCTCCTGCACTGCACTCCTTAGGCCTTCCTTAATACTGGGCTGTAACAAAGGAGAGACTCGGCAGAAGCAGAAGGCGGGGGGGAGGGGAAAAGGTGTACTTGAACTTTGCAAAAGTCTCACTGGCGAAAGCTTTGGGACAGACTTCTAATGCATTACAAATATATCAATAGGAAGTTAAATAAATTCTCAGCCATACAACCACTGATTGATTCTTCCTTTGCAAAACAGCCCTTTACATTTCCAAGTGAGGATTTGTGCTAGTGTATGTATAAAAAACTATGGCTATTAAGATTAGACACACTCTTTCGGTTCTAATTCAAAACAAAACCAGAATATTTAAATGCACACAGCTACTTTTACTATCTATAAAAAGACCTTCCATTTGTGTGTTTGTTTTTGCAAGTGTCACTGATGATGACGACGACGATGCTGTATTGCAGAGGACTGCCGTAGACGAGGGTCCAGCCGTCTCATCAACTGGCTTTTGTAGGCAATAGCACTACCTGGAAATCATGGAGCTGGACTGAGACTGGCCGGAGGAAGTTGTAGCAGCACTGAGCTGAGAAAATCCACTGTGACTTGATTCAAGGCTGCTCATAGATCCCCTGTGGAAAGATGGACTCACAGTAAGCATAAGACACCTTTCACATGCCGAGCTGTATGCAAAAACCTATCGTTGGCAGTCTTTGCCAGAGGCTCAATGCATAGTACTGATCATGGAGTTTTTTCATTAGTTTTAGCTTCCACAACTTCCTGGCCAACCTGAGGAACCATATGGGATACAGCAGGTGGAGAAGGACTGGTTTATATAGTCAGTTAGCCAAGGAACCAGAAAAAATCATCCATGTATATGCCAGCTTTCTAACGTCTCAAAGCAACTTCCAACTATTACAATAATCAGCAAGCCTCAAAGATACCAAAGTTGTATTATTAAAAAGCCAGATTACAACAAAAGAATAAAAAGTACTAGGTTGCCATATGTCTTTATAGCTAGCACAACTGAAAACAAAACAACTATTCCACAATACTTTGTTTAAGAATCTACAGTAAGAAAATAAAGTGTTATTCAGGACTTAACTGAAGGACTACAGTGACTGATCCCTAGTAGCAATGAAGAAAAAGGTACTTCTTACGATTCCCACTTCTTAATCAATAAAAGAATTTTTCAATAAGAAAAATTAAGTTTTCTCTAATAAATAAACACATAGTGTATGGGATCCAGAAAATTCCTTAAATTGATTCAGATTACAAATGATTAATCTGAGTCAATTCAATGAATCTTCTGGATTTTATATATTAAAAAAATGTTCATATATACAATTGCCACTTATAACCAAAAACCAAATTGATTTGAAGAGACAAAATGACAATGCCTGCATCAAAAAGAGATTTGCCATAAATTCATTTACAAAAGTATTTGGCTTGCTATTTTCTTTTCTCTTCAAATCAATAAGCAAAGGTTGCCATTGTTTGATGCAACTTGCTAGTCTAAGAAAATATTTTGCAACCATGCAGACAATGTTTGATCTCTTTAATGTTAAAAAAGCCCAGTAAAGCTATTTACATAGTCCATGATTACTGTAGAGACCTGCACATAAGTTTTAATCATAACAATTTGCCCCTTATCTCTCATCTAAAAGATGATCTAACTTTTTTCCTCTGTCTCTATCAAACCAACGTTTGTTAGTATTAGTCAAGTGTACTTATTGTTTAGAGGGCAGTGGATATATTAGGTACCCCTAGAGATTATCAATTTTTCCTATAGGACAAAACAGTCAAAATCATTGTCCAACTTTGTATAAAATGCTTTTTTTGTGAAATCAGTCAACCAAGGCAAGAAAAAAATTAAGGTTTTGTTAACTGAATAGCAATATAATATATGGATTTTTGCTATGGAGCCCAGCAAGTAATGGAGATAAGTGAATACAGTAAGAGTGAGAGACCATAAACATCAGATGAATTGCTTTTAACCAATGTGGTGTCTGAAAGTCACAGGTATTTAAATATCATCTTGATGACTCTAAAGCAAGGGTCTTCAACCTTGGCAAGTTTAAGACCTGTGGACTTCAACTCCCAAAATTCCTGAGCTACCATGACTGGAGGAGGAATTCTGGGAGTTGAAGTCCACAAGTCTTAGAGCTATTAAGTTTGAAGACCCCTGCTCTAAGGTCTCTAGGAAAACCAAGTCATGGGAATGCTGCTGTCCTTGTACTATTCTAGGTAGTCTTTGACTGCTTGCATTTAGCCTTAGCGAGCCATAAGACATTTTCTCTTTAAAAAAAAAAAAGACAGGCATTTACAGTTAACTTTACCTGAAATCTTCTGACCCAATTACTTCTGTGTAGTACAACACTTTGCACTTGTGAGATGAGACCTGTAGAGATGCCAGTACATCATCAACACGAGGCAGACTGGTGGTGGCGCAGGCAGGCATACTGTGGAACTTCCACTGGAGAATGTAGAAGCCAGGCCATCTAGTCACATGAGATCCCTTAAAGCAAGAGCAGAGGAAACCAGCGCTAACGATAACTGTCCATTTGGATATAACGTAGTGCACTTCATCAATTGGCAGTTGTAAGTTGAGTCTCCCTTTCATGCTCAGCCTACTTGATCAATTCAGATTGATCTGGCAGGCAGGAACATAAGAAACATAGTTCCATTAAACACAATTCAGTTTTCTTGAGTTTACGGTTGTTGATCATCATGACTTATCATAGATACATGTGAAAAATAAGGGCTTAATGGGCAAGTATGGCATACCTATATACCACGTGTGCCACAGGTGGCACGCAGAGCCCTCTCCGTGGGCATGCATGCCCTCGCCCCAGCTCAGCTTCATCGCGCATGTGTTTGCACCTCCCGCCGGCCTTCAGGTCTCTGCTGCGCATGCCGGGGGGTGTGTGCTTTACGCATGCATGGGGGGGTCTTGCATTTTGGGTATGAACACGCACGCATCCTTTGGTCACTTGGGGCCCAAAAGGTTCGCCATCGCTGTTCTAGGCTATAGCTGTTTTTTAGGGGAAATATCCAAGTTTTGGACTCTCTGAAAATTACTTCTTTGTATTTTAAAAGGGTGGTATACAAATTGTATGACAGTAACAAATTGGTATGTTCTAAGCTATGCATAACTCCATCTGCAGGATGGTGGGCGACATAATTCATTACAACTTTATGATTCTACATGCACCAGTCTAAACACTGAAGCTTACCACCAAGTCAAGATGTAGTACTAGGTATTATGTATGGCTAGAAGAAGGTTGCAAAAGTTTAAGGAGGGATAGAGAGAGGGATTAATCACCAACTAAAACAGTCAAAGATTGGAAAGTATATCCCCTGGCAGAGCTTCCTTATTGACATACAACTGATCTATGAAGTGTATGACTGATTAAAATATCACTCTCCCCTTGCCTTGAAAGAGCAGTTACTTTAAGGTTGAGTTGCTGAGGACCTCTAATTTCAATGTTGCATTAGCATCCCAATTGATAGAACTCTGAAATGAGTCATTGGCCAAGTGTTCTGGCCTGAAGCAGAAGGCAAAACAGATTTAGTGAGAGAAACCAAACTATTTGAGAAGGACTTAAGATCTCTTCCCCTCCTACAGTCATATTAAGGCAACCCCATTTGGATGCAAAAACACACGAAGCCCTCACTTTCTAAGAATTTCACTCTGCTACAATGATACATTAGGAATTCTATTAAGACTGGCATAATCACAAAGAAGCAACACAAGAATGCTGTTGTGGGCATTCAAAACATGCTTGAATTAAAAAGCCCGTTCCGATAAATCCTAAAAACATTTCGTGAGGAATCAAAGTAGGGTTTGTGTTTAGAGACATGTTCTCACCTGCACGCTTTCCCCTTCCTTGCAGATGAGTGGTGATTCCACCATACTGTAGTCTCGTCCCAGTTGCCAAGCTTTGTCTATCAACTGTACGTTATTGCCACCAGGGGAGGTAATACTATGCGCCCCTACCAAAGAGTCTTTTTTTGGAGGCTGAGGGGCTCTCTTGGAGTGATAGATGTTGAAAACAATATCACCTTTACAAACATCAAAATCCCAGGTGATCACAGAGGCAGCTTCCACAATCTGAATGAAAATCTGGAAAAGAAAAGCAAGTGGCTACATTAGAAACTCACAGATATCTCTACCGGCCGAGGCTCCCCTATCAGCCTTCTCTCAATAAGAATTGTGCACTGTGTCTGGTTTGAAACCTGCTATTTGTATCGGTTACAGTACCAATAAAGGATAATATTTTTGAAATATTTTGAAATATTTTTGGTGCCCTCTGAGCTTGCAGATGTTTCATTAATCAAAACTAGGTAACATCATCAGTGCTACTTGGGAGTGGGGTTTGCTCTCAGTTTCTATTGTAGCAGCTTATCCTGTCAGTATTGGTGGGGACGTGGTCTTAAGAGCAGGGTGGCCCACATGCTGGATGCGTCACATGCTGGCCCTGTCCCCGCCTGGTTTAGCAAAGGGGAAAAAAAGTCCTGATACGTCACATGATGCCGCCATGATTCTTTGAGTTTGACACCCCTGTCTTAGAGGTTTGTGGTTGGGCTGCTTACTGTTAGCTTGTTTGGCAGATCCTTGACTGGGGTATTGTTTACTTGATTGTTGGTCTGATGTTAATCTTGGAGTTAAGCTATGCTCATCTAAGTGCTGATTGCTGGTGGACAGGTGCTTTGGTCTTTTTGTTCCCTTTTTGGCTTGTTGATTATCTCTTTTGCATATTATGTAGATATTGTTTATATCTATGTGTCTGTTGATGGTTAATTTGTCAGGGCGCCAGGCTTCTTGAAATTCCCTGTTTTTGGACTTGGCTTGGTGTAGGATGGTCACAGTTTCCAATTGAAACTATGGTTAAGTTTGTCCATGGTTACAGTGCCACCTATCAGAAATCAGATTGAAGAGTTCATCTAGCTACAACATCCATTAATTGTGTCACATGCTATTGTTCAATTTTAATATCTTCACGTTAGATGATTGTTAAAACCTTCAAATTGCAAATCAAAATCTGATACCCGATGTCAGAAAACAAAGAAAAGAGCTATGATTATTTAAGCAAAAAATAATCAAGAACCAGACCAGAAGAATAGGAAGACTAGGAAAATACTGTGAGCCAAGCATTAGCAGAGAGGTCTCCAAAATTGGCAACTTTAAGCTATGCTGGCTGGAGAATTCTGGGAGTTGAAGTCCACAAGTCTTAAAGTTGCCAAGTTTGGGGACCCCTGCATTAGCAGAACTGTTAACACTTGAACTAGTTCTGAAAATAAAATTGCTTCCAAAAATCCTCCCCACATACCTTTTTGGCTATCTTTACCGTAGGCTGCCCAGATAGATAGCAGGCCTTAAGGAAAGCTGAACTGGTTAGTACTCAGAGGAGAGCCTACCAGAAAATAGCAAAACTATAGAGGCTAGATTAGGAAGTTAAAAAAAAAAAGCCAGAAAATATCCATGGTAAACCATTTCCTTAATAGTCCTAAGAAAACAACATGGACTTATTCATGAGGTTATCAGGAATTGACCTCGAATGGAAGATTATTTTTTAGCAAACACCAGAGGTAAAGGGGAAAAATAAAATGATTTACCTCATGGGGAGCCCCTTTGAAGACACTTGCAGACTGATAGATAGTTTCTGTCCACAATTTTATGTCTTCATTTTCCAATTCTTCTGCTGTCCGGTACAAAGATTTGGGAACCAGCCCACCTTCTGGAACTTCACACTAAATAAATGTAATTAAAGTGTGGAGAGAAAAGAGTTAGAAAAATTGATCTGTTTCTGCCCCAACTGAAAACATCCCAGGAAGAATATTCCAGAGTCAATTTGAAATAGCAAGAAGCTGTAAACAAATTAATGAATAAAGCTGACTGGAAATGTGACTGGAAATGACCCAATTTTCTCACTGTAGCTTATGTCCGCCCTCACAACATCAAGCAGACACTGATGAGGCACAGACTGAGGGTTAGTTAATTGGCCTGAAACACTGGGTTCTGCTGACTTCACTGCAAGACAAGCTGAATTCAATAACTAGCTCTTCAGTAGTAAAAGAACATCATCTGCAGTGCTATACACAAATGAATACTGCACATAGGCAGGATTTGAGTGCATTATTATCAAAGGTATATATTACAACATATATTCTAAAGATGTGGCCTAAATGACATGGTTCTATCATGGGGTCTGGGGATTCTGCAGATGTGGGGAGCCAGCAAGATGGCTGTTTCTGTGAGCGGTAGCTGGCAGTCTCCTACGCATTTACATTTTTGATTTATTGTGATTTTGATTTATTTATTTATTTACACAAGTTTGGTTTTTGCTGTTTTAACTTGAAAACTGCTTAGAATCATGGAATAAGAGGGGGGCTATATTAATTTTAAAGAAAAGCAAAACATTTTCTTGAAGTAGTGACTGTGAGGTTTCAAGGTTGGGTGGACAATGTGACAATACACTTTGTAAGTAGCCATCCTGAAGTTGTCTCTCAGAGTAAGCAGCTCCAGGCTAACTTGAAGCCTCTTCTAGAAAGCACCTCAGAGAAGTAAGTGGCATGGCAAAGCATGTTTCACACCACTCAACTGTCCCAGCTGCTTGCCAACAGTGAGAGAGGCCAGCAGCCCAGAAAACTCCTTGTTGTGTCACTTGCCCCTCCCTGATTCCCAGCATCTAGCTGACAGAGGAAAGCATTACACAAGAATGCATTTTCTCATGCTGCTTTCCTTATCCCAATTTCTAGATTCATTAAGAGGACTAGTGGCACAAAAGCATGAATCTTGCTGGAGGCCCAGAAAGTCTTTGGGAGTGCTCTAGAAAAACACTAAGAGCCCTCTCCATAGGAAGTCCCTTGGGGTTAATTAACTCACAAATGCTGTGAGACTGCCTACAATATGTGCTGAAGGGCCCCAGACCAGAAGTGTGTGTCAAAGGACTTTCAGACTGGGTGACCTTCACAAAGCCTTTGAGAAATCTCAAAACGTCCCAGCCTAGAAACACTTGATTCCACTTGAGTCCAAAGGGATCCAAAGCCACCCAAACTGCTTTGCTAAGTTGAACTGGATCGTCCCTTCAGAAAATTGTGTCATCTACGCAACTCAAATGGCTTCTCTGAAATCAATCTAGGCCTCTTTTCACAGACCTAATAGACTGACTACTGGATTGCACTACACTAGCACAGAAATTGAATTATTTCAGGCCATTGAACTTGGTTGTCAAACAAACTGACTTTTCTACCTACCATACATTCTCCACCAAGAAAATCGGGAATAATTTCTTTGTCAATGTAATCCAACAGCCCACCAGGACCCTGGTAATCATTGCCAGCGTAAATCAGGAATTTCTTTCGAGTGTTGTCATCAATGAAAGGGCTAACCTACAAACAAAATACTAAAGTAGTAATATTCCCAAGACATCAGATGAACACATTATTCCATTGGCCACTTGGGTCTATGCTCTAGCTGGATTTCTACTTATGGCTCCAAAAATCAAGCACACTATAAATATCAAGCTTGCCAATCTTGCTTATTTCAAAGTACACTGACCCCAATTTACAAAACACAAATTACTAAACGCCGAGAACCAACTTAAGAACCTACCAGAGTCCAAAGGACTGGAAACACTCTGGGAGCGCGGAGAATTAGAAGACGTCCTAGTGTTTCTGGATAATTAGCTTCTACCACCTCAATGATCCTCAGCAAGGCCTTGACCCCAGGTCTCCATAAGTGGCGCATGTTCAAGCCCTCCAGATCCACCAAGCAAGTCCAAGAGCTGGTTTTTCCCAAAATAAAACACAATCAGCATGTTCTTAAATTAATCGAGCAATTGTTTCATTGTGACATTATACAAATATACCATACTATATTAGATGTTTTTACTCCTCCCTTAAATTCTGATAGGTCGAAATGTTTTAAATCATAAATGTAATACCTGAAATATTTGTTAATGAGAGAAAAAGAGAATAAATTTACCCTCCCCTCTTTCAAATACTTTTAATTCCTTCAATATCCTTCCAACTCTTTCAATGTTTGTGTTTAAATGCATTGGTCACTCATGAAGAGCAAGCACTCCCAATTTCACTTATCCCATCTTTTTGGCCTTACAATATTTTTATTGATTTGTTTACATCCCATCCCAATTTATTGATTTTTTTTCATCCATTCTGGTTTTAAAATATTGTATATATGGAATTCCTAAACAGTCTTCTTTTCATACTTGTTCAATATAATTAGCAGAGCTACACAAGATGGTAGAACTATTTATTTTTCATACTGCTGTTGGGATTATTATCACTTTCTATTTCCACCTGCACTCATCTGGATCTATTCTTAGCTCTTAGTCTGAGGTATCTGACACTGCTGTTTAATGACTAAACTTTAGCAGAGTGGGTGGGATGCCAGAATCTTGCAGAATCAAGTCTGGCTATGTGTGCATGTTGCATAAATGACCACTGGAATTGTGCTAAACTGTTCCATTTCTTAACCTAGGATTGATCAAAACATTGCACAGCAAAACTTTAACTCAATTAGCATAAACATGTCTTAAGTTCAGTGAAACAGACTCATGCGACTTCAAGAAAGTTTTTTTTACCTAATAGGCCTTCCAAATACTTTTGTATTTTCTTTACACCTCCTCAATCCTTCTTCATTTATAGATAGAACCTGCACATTAATAAAAATAAAATAGATGAGAATGTTGAATTATGTTGTTGTAAAATAGCCATGGATAAAATTTCAGCCACAGCATTACTTTGGGTTCAACTCTGATTTTTGTAAGTAATTTAAAAATAAAATAAAATGAAAGTTAGTATTTTTGTGTAGGATCTGAACTACAAAATAATTTGAATATCTAGTTTTGAGGAATCAATATGTGCATATATTTTAAAATATGATATTATACCTCTTACAATTTTAAAATGAATTGCATATATCAGAAGACATTACCTTATATACTTCATAAAATGTTTAAAAAGAAATTAATATGATTTATGTTGATGACATAAGAAATGTGAAAGTTCATACAGTCTTGTCCATCTACAGCTTTGTTGGGATTTCAAATCATTACATATGTTAATACAATTTGGGAAAGAAATATTGCAGCCAAAGATCTCAAAGTAATGTTGAGCTATTTTTCTAAAATGTAGAATTTGTTATCTCATTGAGATGTTGGCACTTTGGAGCTAGATCATGAAAAAATGGTTTTTTTTTTATGAAATTGGAAAAACAATTTTTATCTTATATTCAGAAGCAGGAAGGCTGTCCTGATATCAGGATTTAACACCTCATTCTCCTATTCAGAAGTGAGCAATCTGTAGTAGCCCCAGCTTAGCTGGCCAACAGTGAGAGATGCCTTATCTCAAGAGCAAAAAGCTGCCCATGTTTATTCTTGCACAACAGACAGAAGAAGCACATTACTATTCAAATAAAAGAGATATCAATATGAACAGATTGTCAATGACATTCTGGAGTGTTCCCCACTGTAATGTAACTTTTTCCAACTGACAATACCCTGCAGATATTTTGGACATGCTTAATAGGAGCAACCTAACTGAAGAACATCCAGTTATGCTTACTGATACAAGATATGTAACATTCTCCAGAAAAATCACCTGCAAATTGTATCTGAGGCACTTACATAGCGAAGCAGGGCTTCTTCTCCAAGAGCTCGCACCAAACCTTTGGTATCCATCTGGCCTAGTCTCAACACATATAGTGGACGCCCATCTGAACCAAAAGAATAATAATGGTAACATTCAAGTTATCTTCTGATACACCAAGAAATGGTTAGAAGGCCTTCTTATTTTTCTCTAAAGCAAACTGGAATGATCTATACTTGCTTATAAACTTAATTTCCAACAAATTATCAAATTAATTTTGGCTACATAAATAAAGATGATACCTAAGTAAAGATGATAAAGATTTAACATTCATTAAATAAATGGCTAATACTTTTGACTGTTCGTTTAATGGCTGTTCAAAGTTATGAGGGCCTCAGGAAGGGTGCTTTACAGCCCATACAGCACTTCCAGCGACTGTAAAATGTCATACTGCCCCCAGCCTCCATGATCACATGACTGCATTTTGGGTGCTTGGCAACTAGCTTGCATTTACCACTGGTTACCAAGAAACCCATAACCATGTGATTGCCATTTGCAATCTTCTCTACCAGAAAGCCAATTCTGGTCATATGTTAAGGGTTGACTATAGAGGAACTGCTGGCTTGAAAATGCTTATTATCATTTTCCTTTTTATTATTTCATTTTTTATGATTGCCCAGTTATATATCATTCATCACCTTTGTTGTATTACTGTATTATAACGAGAAGAGACAATGTGAAAGAAAAAAAAAACCAAATATGATAAACAGAATATTTTCCCCTAGATGAACAGGACAACCATGAGTTAAGGACATACTGAGAAGTTATCAATGAAAGTTGGAAGACAATGGTCTAACTCTAGTGACTCTACATAGTTATGCCAGGACACCTTTCCAATGGGTATTTATTTTTGTTAGAGTTTGAGGCCACTTGATTCCAAAATGATTTTGGGTGGCTTAACATTTTAAAACTATTCATGATATAAAAAGGGAGGGGGGAATAGTGCCCAAACAAAGCCACACAAATAATAACTCCCCAAATCACCAGTGAGTCCCTAACCCGAAACCTGAGAACAGAGGGAAATTTTCAGTGGCTTCTGGAAGGACAGGAACCATAGTGTGGGGATCCCAAGGTGCTTTTTTTTTCAAAAGGCAACTGGACTTTGATTTTCCTTGAAGACGTTTTGCTTCTAATTCACGAAGCTTTTCAGTTTGCTGCAGAACCGAAGAAGCTTCTTGGATGAGGAGCAAAACATCTTCATGGAAAAACGAAGTCCAGCTGCCTTTTGAGAACAGCACCTTTTGGACAACCATGACCTGGATGACTGATAATCTCCAGAGACATAGTATGGGGATGCTGTTCCAGAGAAGGTATGCTTCTCTGTTCCCAGGAGATGGCAGTTAACTGAAGAAATCTGGGGCACTCTCACTTTGCCCGATCACAGTGAATGGGCAGAAACTATTGGGAACATGCAATCCCTCAAATAACCAGACCCCATGCCCAGAAAGGCTATAGAAGTGATGGTCAGCATCTTGAATTACAGCCAGAAGTCAACTGGCAAATAATACAGCTTGTAAAACAGCAGTGACACATGGGAGTAACATGAGACACCATTACAGCCTAAGTTCCTGAATTTTGGACCAGCTTTGGTCTTCAATGGCCTCCAAAGATATAACTTGATTTGATTCCATGGCAGCATTTGGGCCAGTCACTGCTATATGCTGTGTTCATCAAACTCCCAAACGGTGCATGATTGAAAACCGAGCAGAAATCTGAAGTTGCAGATTGTTAATGTATTTTTTATAGTGTCTTAATCTTGCATTTACCACTTAAGAGTTGGCAATAACTGAAATAGCTTGCATGACAAATAATGAAGGCAAGACTTCTCACTCTTTCTAACAGGATACCTATATCTTTATATCTTACCTTTTACTCCAACAAAAGCACCTATCATTTTTAAGTACTTAAAGTAAGTCCCACTTGGCTCTCTTCAGCAAACCACACTGGCAGCATTTCAGAAGACCTAAGACTTTCCACTATAAGATTTCTGCATCGTTGTTACTATACCTTTGTCATGATGGTGCCAACCGCCTGCATAATAATCCTGCAGTACTTGAGGAGGGTTCCAGGTATCCAGGATGTAGTCCACCTGATGCTGTTTGCGCCACGTTAAAGACTGGCACAAGATTTCTCTGGCCTTATCGATGTTGAAATCTCGGGCACGCAAGAATCTTAAGATGTGCTCATCTTTGGGAATCTATAAACGTAGTAAGAACTGAGTAAGAACTGTCAAAAGTATATATAATACTCCATAAGAAAATTTCAAGGAATAAGTTGACTTAAGCACCTTTCTGTGCTTAAGCCCATCCCTTCTTCACAAGAAAGCTGCCATTTCTTTCATTCATTAATTCCACAGAAAAACAGAATAATTAGACAAGAAATTTAAAAGAATACTTGGAGAATACCTAAAAGCTTTGATGAGAAATACAGTGAACAGAAGTAAACTGGCATACACACACACACACATTCATTAACTAAATTCAAAACAAATAATTAAGACAATTGGAAGTTACTCTATAAACAATAAGTTACTCTATATACAGTACTCAGCTCAGACTTCTGAAAAGAATAAACTCTTGGCTGCAATAGAAAAAATACTTCCAAGTGTTAAGCAATGTGATCTTAAAAGCTTCCTGCCTTTTTTGCTGCTAGATAACAGACACTGTAAGCAGCATAAATAAAATGAAATACATAATTAAAGGTAACTATCATATCATTTCTTTATTATTGTCATTGGTCAGCACAAAGTAACAATAATTTAACATATCAGCTCTGGAAAACTTAGCTAAAAGTAAAAAAAAAATACTGGTATACAAAACTAAGAAATACTTACTAAAATACTTAAATCTATATAAAACTTATAAAATAGAATTTAATTTGAATCAAGACTACATACAATGTAATATTTATTTATAACCCACCTTTACTATTTTTACAAAAAATTCATGGTGACAAACATAGCTAACACACTTTCCTCCTCCTATTTTCCCCACAACTCCTCTGTGTGAGAGAGTGACTGGCCCACGGTTTACTCAGTTGGCTTTTCTGGCTAAGACGGGACTTGAATTCATGGGCTTCTGCTTTTCAGCCTGGTGCCTTAACCATGATTTTGTTTCATGCAAAGCCTATATATTTTAGTAATAATACAGTAAAAGTCTATTCTATTACTTAAATAATTATTTGATAGAACATGGCAATGAAGACTGAAAAACTAAGCAACTGGAGTTAATAGATGATAATGTAAATATGACATAATTTCTGTTCAGTCCAACTAGCCTTTTTTAATAGTCAGTTCCTGATGTGGTCTATGGCTGACATATGCAAACATTCCCCAGAGGCTCTTACCACTCTCCCTTTAACAGGAACCACATGCTGCTACTTTTAAAATCAAACACAGCACTGTCAGGTTTGGGAAGTTATAGGGGTAAGGATGGGCGGAGATCCATTCAAATTGCAATGCTTAAATTTATAGTGTTAGCAGCCCATTTGGTCCTTCCTCTCCCAATCTTCTCTAAGCCTCTGCCAATAACATTTGTCTTATTCCTGCCCCACCACCAAAACAGAACACGTGTTTTAGGTTCATCCTGGAAAAAAAAAAATGCAAGTTCTGGTCTTGCACAAACCATTTGAAATTGATCCATACACAAAGCAGTTCATGAACAGAATGTTTTGCATATCCTTCTTTAGGAAAAAATAACTAGAAATCCAAGGACAAAGAAGATGTCTTATGGCAGAATGGAGAAGTGTAGGCAGGAAATACAAAAACATAGTCCAGGAAATTTTCTACCGTAGTACCGTCATAAAAACATCACAAGGAGGAGGTCCTAGAGGAGGGAGATTCACGTAATTTTGAAATAGATTTAGGAATCTAAATTTTACACTATGGGAAACTAAAGATTAGAATTTTCTAATCTATAAATAAATACATAAACAATTTTGTGCTTTGTTTTCCTTCCTCTGGACACTGACATTCTGCCAGACATTCTTGTACACCATGCATTTTTCTGATGGATAGGAAGTGAAAGAGAGACACATCCTCTTACTTTGCCTTTGTGTGTTTCCTGGAGCCACTGCCGAAGCCTGATGAGGCAGCTTTCCTGAAGTGGGGTCAGGTCGCCCAGATACCTCTTGATATAATCTGCATCTAATTTATCTGAAAAATGTAAGTAGAATTGTTTTCATTGCCCAGACTTCCAGTGGAAACCCTCATTTGCAAACCAAACTGTTTCAAATATTCAATTATTTTATGTAAGTTAGCCACTAGTAGTATTGATAGATATTTTCATCAATTCTACAGATCCTTGTAAGCTCCGCATTGCTCACTGTCTTCAACATCTACCGTCCAGTTGATGGTAGCTACCAGCTGATAAAAAACGAAACTATGTATCTACTTGATATTCTTGAAAAGAGATATAACTGTACAACTGCTTGCCTGTAATTTTTTTTTCTGACTAAATTAATTTAGTTCTTTGTTTGTATCCTTAAAATCCAGCGGAGATTATGATGGCATTCATGAAATAGTTATAAGAGGGGACAGGACAAACCACATACCATCAGGGGTTCCAGCCACCAGTTCTGATGCATTGTTGCACGTGTTGATTTCCTTGGAGTTCAGTCCCTCTTTGACGGTAGTTTCTGGTATGTTGATTGGAGGGGATAGCGACCGTCTAAAGTGAGCTGTGCCGTGTTCAAATGCAAACATAGCAGGGGGAGTCCAACGAGGAATAAATGTTACACCTTCTTCTTCTAGCTGCTTCAAGTAGTACTCTATTATCTCTTTGCCCTTTCAAAACAAGACAATTCCTACATCAAATGCATTGTAAGCGCAGATGGCTGGGGTGTGTATGTGAGACAGAAGAACTCACATAATTAGCCCCTGACTGAAGAAAATTAAGTCTGCTGGAATTGCAGGAACCTAGTGTTATGTCAGATATTTCAGTTTAGCATTACAAATTCTCAGGTAGAAACTCAAGAAGAAAAGAACAAATATATTCCCATGGTTTAAATACAAAAAGAAAAAAAAAGAATGAAATGAAAAATATGTCCTCTGGATATTTTTGTTCAAAAACAGACATAACTGCCTTTTGAATCATGAAGATCATTCCAGGTCATGGGTAACTTCACTCCTTCTAAATATAAACTGTAAAGTAGACTATTTTTAGTGGCTTAGTGTTTAAAGGCCAACGTCTTCTAAACTTGTTTATTCTTCAGCAGAACATGAACCCCAATATTTTTGTATTCATTCATTCCTGTTATTGGACAATTATCTCTGACAAGATCAAATGGTGGGAACTGATGATGGTACTTCTGGATGACCAGAATACGCCATACTCAACTTCCCCTCTTGCCAATATAATAAAGTAGAACATGCCTCTAATAGAAGATGAGAGCAAACACAGACTATGAAGTATAACAAGATCAATAAGAACCTTCTCAGGAGCTGAAAATTGTTCCCAGCCTTCAGGAAATCACAACATTATTTGTGTATAAAACAAAATATTACCTTTTTAATATTGCTAGTGTATTGCTTCATAGCTATCTTTTCTACTGTGCTTTCAAAGCCAAAGAAAGATTTAATATCAAGACTTGCAGACTGCTCAAAACATGTCCAGTCTTCATTGTCTGGGTGCACCTGGAGATTTAAGAAATAAAAGTAGGCACAAGGTTTAAGAAAACCTTAATCCAGTAGCACAGGACAATAATTTGTTGAGAATTGAATAGTGCATTTTCCTTTTCTTTACTTACAACTTTTTTCTCTTTTAAATCTTAAAAACCACGGAGCCAATAATTTCTTTGAATGGAAATTATTGGATCCAATAATTTGGAGAAAACCTACAAATTCAAATCTGGTGAATTAGATTTTCCTCAGATGAGAATTGCCAACAAAAATGACACATTCTGAATATCACAGAACAATTTACATCACAACTTGTCTTAAAGTGATCAGAAAATTTGTTGGGTATATTCTTCTTGCTCCAAAACTCCCCTCAAGAGCTACTCATCACTATGCTTTCTCATCACTATGCTTTCTGAAAAGTAAGCAAGAACATCTCTTCAAACAAGTCTGTAAAGTCAAATCAATAACAATGCTTTATGGGTTAACTGTGCTTTTAATTGTTTCTATTTTTGTGCCCTTGGCACCCTAGATAGGAAAAACAGAATCATAAATAATTGAAACCATAAATAACAAAGAATCTTAACTACAAATAGCTAGACAGGCGTTCTTAGAAAGACTGTAATATAAAATTGAAGCCAACCCCTTACTCACCGTATATGAGCATTTTTCATTAATGACAACTCTGTTTGAGAAAGTTTCATTGTGGGCCTCTATGTGTAAAGTGCGGTCTCTTCTATTCAAGGAGTTCTTTTGGACAAAGTAAACATAATCTACCCCTGCAATCTGAGAAGGAGAACAGAGATGAATTTAAGAAGCATCCCAATAGATGGCTGTTTGGGCAAAGAACCGGACTAGGTGTTACCTTTTTCAGGAGCCGTGGAGCATCCACATCCAGTTTACAACGCCTTTCAGTCACGTGGATTGCTCGGTCGTCACTCTTGAATTCACTCACAGTATCACTGCCTACAAACATGGGGATGAGAGGGCAAGTGGGAAACCTTTTCTCATATGCCTGTAAGAAAAGGAGAATATAAACATCAACCTCTGTCACAAGACTCTCAAGGCAGCATTTCACATACTTGTTAACTAATCATAGATGTCCTCTCCACTTTAATAAATGGCTGAATTCTATTCAACACTAAAATGCTAGCTTGTATTTCTCACATATCTAACAAGATTAGTGTGTGGCACTGGAGGTAGGCAATTGTCCTTCCAAAGTACTCCCTCCAAGCCTAATAAAGAAATTGAAAGCTTATTCCTTCCATACTGGTTGTCCCCAAGCATCATCATCATCTTCCCCAGAATCCCTTGCGGGGTGAAGTCTGGGCAACTGAATGGAGCTAGCAGAGTGTTTTAATGGCCGGATGCCCTTCCTGTCGCCATTGTAGAGTTTTGTTCAGCAGATATATTCTCAGTGTGCCGAGAGAGAGAAATAGCTGCCTCTTCCTAGGATTGAACTCACAGCTCCTGATTGTGAGGCGAGAGCTCTACCTCCAGGCCACCGCACCACTCTCAACTGTCCCCAAGCATACCTATACAAACTGGGGCCATCATTTCCCAGTCTGTATTCATGCCTAAATACATACAGGTAGTCTTCAACTTATGACGGCAACTGAGACCTAAGTGACAGCAATCCCTGCAGTCCTGGTTGCCATCATTAATATGGTTATTAGGTAAGACAGCTTCCTGCAGTCAAAAGTTATTGGAGAAGCTGATAAAAGTTGCAGGTCCCAGGCTGGTAGGCAGGCAAATGGCTGCTGTCAGTTGTGTGTGAGGCATGCTTCAGGAAGGGTGCACGAGGGTGAGGTATGGGTTGGATGCAAAAGGTTGTATGAGAGAAGTTGGGGAGGGTGTACGAGAGGGTTTGTGGGGGCATATTCATTCATAAACCAATCCTTGTATCAGATCACATTCTTGTATGAGATCATTGTTACTTACCTATTCCCACACATTTGCACTGAAATCACTCATTAAGATGATATGTCTGTGCATGTTTTGTGCATTTATTAATTGTATCATGCTTTTAACTTCTTAGAATTTCTCTATTATGCCCTCATTTTTATTTGCCATAGGGGCATACATTTGGGTGATTAATACTGACATGGTACGCTGCTAATTGTAATATCATGATATAATCTAGTTTCAGAATAAACTTTAAGATATTTCAGCATATCATTATTATTATTGGGTTTTTTTTTGGGGGGGGGTTTCAATTTATTGTATCAAGTTATCCAGATACTTTCCAACATATTCACTTATTCCTAGGCTATGAATTTGTAATCTCTCCATCTCTCAGGGAGCTTTCAGCAGCTTTTCTGCTGTGAATAAAATTGTAAGATTCCTGGCAAATCTTTGCATACCCTGAAAATCTAAGTCTGCCAGGGAATCAGTTTTTCATTGCCTTCTGATGTTATTCTTCCACTGTATTAAAATTATCAAACTAATATTTTTTTCTTCTGACAGAAAGCTGGACATTAATAAAAGGTTATTTCTTTTTCTGCCTCTAAACATTTTAGCTTCTGTGTGAAAGAACACAGTCCTTTAACTTGAATGTAGTTTTAACACCCTAAGACATAAATATGAATTCTAAGAATCCATTCAGACACAATAGTGAATCAAACTTTAGAAATCCACCTCTAGTGCTAAAGATTAGAAAGACATGTCCAAGGTGGAATATATGAATAGCAGTATGTGGTTTTAGAATTCAAAATGAATCTGAAGAAGCCATTTTTGCTAATGGCTTAGAAATAATAGGGAAACAGAAGTAAATTCAGAAACATCTGACCCATGAAAGAAGCTTTACAGTAGATACCTAGCTTTTCTGCTTAACTGCCTTTCAGCTATTATAGAAGCTGAGAATCTTGAACATCCCTCACCCTCCCCAAAATACACATGCTGTGCAGGAAAACAATAACTAATATAAAAATCCATCCCAAATTCACAAAATCTGTCCCACTTAGTGCATTTATCTTTGCTTTTTGACTTCTTGGTGGTTTTTGATACCATCAACCATGGTATATTTTGGGGCTGACTTAGGAAGTTGGGGCAATCATCTAAATTTGATGATGACAGATAGATAAGTAAATAGATACAGACAGACAGACCACATTTGAAGGTGTCTGTTTGCTTAGCACCAAATTCTGTAATGTAGGTCTTTCTTTTATAGGTAGGTCTAACCTTCATTTAAACCTTTAAAAATGCAGTGTATTAATACCCTGTGCAACTAGCCATGTTTAGAATGTTTTCATGAAAAAGATAACAAGGCAGGTACTTTTAATTTAATTTTTAAAAGCTCAGCACGTATGCGTCTTCAACAGAGCTGCGTGAAGCCAGCTGCAGTGGCATTTTATTTTCCAAGAACAGTTTTCTGGCATTATGTGTATGACAAAGTCTGGCATCAACTGCAACTGAACAAAGCCTCCAGATATTATTTCCCACATACCAGCTTACAAATCTTAACTCAAACCGTAAGTATGTAGTTGCTTAGCAACCACAAGATTTGCAGTAAGCTTATTTTTTCAGCCAGAGGTTTAAGCATTCAGTTTCCTGCCTGCAACATTTTATGATACATTTGCATTAATTTTAAAGATTTTATATAAGATTCTAGTGATATCCCCAAACTGTGCCTGAATAAATTAGTCTAGATGTATCAAAAGAATAAGTGATTATCCATCACACAGCCATAGCATCCTAAATAGTGTGCTAACAGCCAAAGCAGTGCTAATGTCAGCATGAGAGAAGCATTTGAAAGATCAGTTTTATAAAATCAGTGCTATATTGGGAAATGTTAAAGTGATCAAGAAGATAGTGTTAATGGCGCTCTCTTCCGTTATGCTGGTGCTATTGCTTTCTAAAAATGCTACAGAATATGAAAGCCACCTGCTCTCTCCTTTAAAACAGATGTCTGCCAAGAAACCACATGGGAGTTTAAACCCATGTAAATATTGCTAAGTGCTACTCACAGGAGGGTAGTGACAATTATTTTTATTTGACAATATAGGTACTCCAAGACAATGTATCAATATTGTACCTCTTGGCTACAAATGGTTGTATCCACTCATTATACATACCAGTTTAAAGTTACCAAGAATTTCCTCTGACAAATAGCAGAAATGCTATAAAACGCCCAGGGATACGGTTGTGCCATTTCCATATCATATTTTATGAACCACAGTAATCATATCACAATTATACAAACATTGCAGGCATACCGCCATTATCAGAAGCGTACCAAAAGGGTTTGGCAATCTAAAATATAATGATACACACACACACACACACACACACACACACCCCTTCCTCTTTGATAACATTTCTTCTTTCTAGTTCAGTTAAATTTCTGTTTTATAAATTAACCACTCTACTAAATGCAGAAATTAACTCTTTTTTTCTCTTGAAGCATATTGACTATTTCCACACTTGCCTCATTACAGTAATGTAGATCCCTTCACCTAATTATCTAACTCAGTGGTTCTCAACCTGCAATGTCATTACAGGTGGTCTGTGAACAGTTGAAAATGATTTATGTTTTAAGTCTTGGAGGGTCTGTGGTCATGGTCCGTGGCAACAAAAGGTTTTTAAAGGGGATCCACGGTGAAGAAAAGGTCTACTAGAACCACTGATCTAAGTTATGCCTCTAATGTGAATAGAGCACCATTCATGATTCAGCAAGGTAAATATCTCGTCTTTCTTACAGCTACTACTTAGAAAAGCCAACCTTAAATATGCTAATCCTAGACATCTTTTCCGCCTCAACTTTCCTTTCTCACAATTCAAATTATCAATTGGTCAACGGTTGTATTATTGCTGTTTTAAACTTTTCTATTTTTAAGACAAGGTTTCCAGGTCTTGTTCAAGAACATCTGTCATTTATATTGTTGGCAACCACTTTAAACTACTAGAAAATCTTGATTGTAGCTCCTAGTAACAAAATGCATCATCATAATAGCAGTTCACACCTTGAATCCAATTCAAAATTGCACACAAACTTGAGTGTGGATAAGAAAGTTTCAACTTTAAAAGTTAAACTGGACTTCTCTCATACAGCATCATCATTATAAGAGCCTTGTGCAGATAACTAAGTTATAAATGGCCAATCTAAACTGTGTAACGGCTTATAAAGAAATTTGGTTAGAAAATATTCTTAAATAATTTTGGTGAAGTAGATCCACTTAAGACATCAAGATCTGTGGCATTTCCTGTAAGAGGCTGGTAACAAAATTAACTAAAGAGATTGATATAAAGGTAAACTGATGCTGAATACTTCACATATATTTCCTTATAAGATGTGCATAAATATCTTTTCATACTACCATTCTTTGGGTAACCCACCCCAAAAGCCTGGAAATACTGTATTAACAAATGAACCTGAAAAAAACCATTCACACTCAGTTCTACTCTTTACAACAAAAGGAACATTTTACAAACCTGAGAAATTTATTACCAAAACACAAATAGTATTCTCAACTGGACAATCTAACTTCAAGATTGTCAAGCAAAACTATGTAAGTAACAAAATGAAACATACTAAATGAACAATTCAAAATTCACTCTTGGGACTGGAGGAAGAAAACGTACTAGCAGAGCTAAGTTCTTGAAGTTAGTCCAAGATTGATGTCACTCACATTTCCTATCACATGGAGAAACACAACATGTTTTGGAAAAGAAAATAATTCCATCAGGAAGCTCATTACTTATTCTGATATTGTGATTCAAACATCTCTAAATGCTCTGACACTTATTCCCACCATTTTGCGGGATTCAAGAAATGTAAGAATATGGCAAACAAATCCTTTTAATCATTCAGGGCTCACACTAATACTATAGCAAGAGCATAATAACATCTTTGCCTGTTGTAGTGAAATCACAATTTGCATCAAGAAGGCCCATGATGTTAAGACAGCTTGAAAACGGTTGCCTCATTAATTCTATTAATTCATCTCCTTCCATAACCTGCTTACAATATATGTGAAAGTTCTGAGATTTCGAATTTGGATTCTCAAAACTCTCAGTTGCTTCCTTGTATGAAACATTTATCCTTTTCACATTTGATATGATAGTGAATATTTTCCAGCAGGAGGCGATCAAGCATGTTAATCCTAATAGGTATGCCACACCAACTCTTCTAAAAATGTTTTACCCACAGCTACAAATGAAGACATCTTTGTAACACAACTGATATCCCATAAACTCATAACCCATATAGTTAATTGCCTCTCCCATTATTTCCCAGGATATTTTCACCCATTAATCAAAGAATGTAAATGTTACTACGTTTCTTACATTTAATTACTATAAGATAATATTTCTTTATTGTACTGCTGCTTAGAGATCTTCACATTATGGCTTAATGCCTATTTATCAGTGACATGACATTTTAACAAATTAGAACAAAAGTGCCCTGCAAGATGGCAAAAATAAAGAAGCACTAAAATATACAGAATAACAAATTCAAGGGGAATAGATTCCTACGTCAGTTCCATGATCTGAGTAATAAATGCTCTCTTCTTTCAGTTCATTAATTATTTTAACTGATCTATAAAGCTAATAAAATGAGCCCTGTTTAGCACTTGGATGGGGAACCATCCAGAAAGCCCAGGTTAGATTAGGAAGCTGAAAAAGAGAATGCGATGAGAAAGTATTTCCACCTTATTGCTAAGGAAGCTGCATTACAATGCTCCATGTAAATCATCATGAATTGAGCATTAATTGAAGATATTTTTTACATAATGCAGGTAGCTCTTGCTTACCAACAGTATTTTGGACCATGAAGTCTGTCCCTAAGCAATGCAGTCATACACCATGATGAGACATTTACAACCTCATTCCTACAGAAACCAGTAATGAAGGCTGCAAATGGCAATCACATGGCTGTGGGATGCTGCAAAGTTGTAACTGCAAGTTGGTTGCAAAGTGCTTGAATCATGATGGCATGTCTGTGGGGACACTGCAATGGCTACAACTACAAGGATGCATTGTTAAGTAACTGTCTGCAATGAATAGATATCAAAAGGTGGAACAAGAAGATATTGTAGACAAAAGAACACCCAGCTTTTTGTCTGCTTCCTCTTTTATCTATTGGAGTAGCTAGATGAAAGATGTTTTACCAATAGACAAGACATTGCAATATTGCAAAGTTACTTATATTTAGTAGAAAAATTCACTACACAAGGACACTACATTATTCATAAATGTCACAGGAAAAAAATTTAAGACCCGAGGCTCTATTCTGGAGTTGTATAATGACTATATAATTGTCAGGAAGCATCGATGAATATTTCCTCTCACTAAAGGTTTGGTTACTATGGCCTCCCTTCAGCATAATATATATGTATAAATTAATTGCTATCCTGCCTATTTTTCCACTTGACATTCAGGACAAATTAACAAACATATCAAATTCATAAAAAGTATAAAAATAACAATTAAACCAATTTACTATTGTTGGATGTATACATGTTTTAATTGGAAGGCCTTTGGAATACTAAATATCAGCACTAAACCCAGGAGGAATAAAAAAAAAATCTACGTTTCTTTGCTTGTCTGCATATTAAAACATTTTGACATAGTTAATGATAATGCATAGATGCATCCAGACACTTAAAAAAATAAACTAAAGTTAAATTACAGCTTAAGCCTTGAGTACAATGCCACAATGCAGTTCAGTTGGGGACTTAATAGATATTTCAATCTCCTTTTTATGACTATATATGTAATAGAGTTCAGACAGCACTCTACTTATAAGTTAGGGATGTCTCTCAGTGGGGTGTCAGCAGCGGCTGTTTTTTTCTAATTTTGTTTGCCGGAAAAAACAAACTTTCAAACTAAGGGCTTAGCCAATTTTGATAGATGGTGCTGATGAACTGGAAGTGACCGAGATAGAGAGGTCTACTCTCCTTCAGGATGAGAAATGGTAGCAAGGACCTTGTTGTTTATAGCTTCAGCTATCCCATAAATCAGGAATGTGGTATAGATATATCTGTGTCTGTGTCTTTGAGGGGAGGGGTTATTGCTGAGTGACTGGGACAAAAGATTTGGAGAACTAGATCAGCCAATTGGTTAAGATGGTTGTCTCATCTGAGTGTTAGCTGGGATACTTTGATCTGGGAGAGGTATGCCAGAAGATGGAGGGAAAAGAGGGCTGCTAGGAGCAAAAGAGTAGACAATATCATGGGAGTGATGGGCAGGGGAAGGTATAACAGGGCCGGAAGCTCTTGGAAAAGCAGCCTTAATATACCTAAACTAATTCTGTGTTCCATATCCCCGAGGCTCTACCCCAATACTCTATCACCAGATCCCTCAGTGGCCCACATTGCTGGGTGGACAGCTATGGGGGAACTTTCCATTGGCTTTCAAGCAACAATCTTGTGCAAAAGTAGAATGGCCTTAGTCATCTGGGAATCTTTGAGGGTTTTCAAAGGTATTGTTCTACAGATAGCAGAAGGGAAATTCTATGTGCAAAGCCTTCTTGGATCAGATGGGATTGCTGCTGCTATGCCAGCCTTCCTCCAGTGTAATGACTTTCATGGCTGAACTGCTGGAGCCTGAGGCTGGGTTGTTGGTGAGGTTCCTAAGACTAACAATAATAAGGGACTTCAAATTACCTTCCCTGGGTGCAGAATCAGTGGCTTTGGAAGTTTATGGCCACAATGAACCTAACCTAATTCATTGAAGACCCAACACAATCCAGGAGCCTGCATGCCTGCCACTTTCTATAAGATGTCACAAATTTGGTTTTTCCCTTAGGCATTAGATGACCCTACTTTAGGGGGCTCATCTAATGCTACATAGAGAAATAATTATAGAAAGGGTGGCTAATAGTTTTTAGTTTTTTGCTCTGATATTTTTGTCTGCTGCTTTTAATCTGATGTTAGTCATTCAGATTTGCATGTGCTACTTGACCAGTTATATAAACTGAATGAATCAATCCGGTTTTTTTAGAATCTCACATCTGATTATGATCTATAGGCATTTAAGTCTAAGCACTTTCAATTAATGGAATTCAACTTATTCCATTCTAGATTGTGCCTGAAACTGCAAGCGGAGGAATATTAAATAAGAATTTCAATTAGAATGTTTCAAACTTAAAAAAAACCCTAAGCTATAACATAAGGCAACAATAACTATGATCTATATACTTCAGCCTACAGCAGTCAAGTAAAAACTTCACTTGTCTAAGAAAGGAAGAAATGTTTTGTTTAATCACAGACCAATATACTTTAAGCAATCATTGACAAGTAATTTTTTTTTCTATTTTCAGTTGCAAATAATAATCATGATTGATCCTGCTCTATTGTTTTCTACTCTGGGTGTATTTCAGAATGCTAGAAATCAAAATCAGCACAATTAATATTGCCAACCTTGTAACTCATGAAAATTAAATGCATTTTCTTTTCTAAAGTTCCATTTCACTGAATATATTTGCTTTATTAAAAGAATACAAATAAATTTTATTCTTTTCATATTTTTTTCCCATTTCATGCTTTGTTATAAAGCTTATTCCTGAACCAGCTCTGACTATAAACCTTAGGTATGGATTAAGATGCTTTAAAATTTTAATATCCAAAATGGAGTTGATACATATTTTTAGAACAGATCTCATGAAACCCACAATTCAGTAGTTAGGACCCCAGATATATTTCACATAATTGTTTTATCCATTTTTGTTGGATGCTTTAAATAAAAAAAGTATTTCCTGATATGTATCCACTAAGCAGAACTCTCTATGCTTCATATTGCAAGACTAAAAAAATCCACTGCATTATTTGTATAAAAAAAATACTTAAACAGCTTTGAAAAATCTATTTGGCCATTAGTGTATGACATTTGGCATACACAAACTATGAATAAAGATATTCTTACAAATTTTTAAAGCCATCTGCAAAATGCTTTTGGGGGGGTGGGCATTTCAACATTCAGGAAAGAGTTGAATTAATTTATCTGATACATATAGTGTCTTTCTTTTTCTGAGTTCTATTCATATGTACTGTGGAAATGTAACAAAATCATTGATCAGAGCAATCGCTTGAAGGAGATGTATTTGAGATAACAGAAAGGTTATTGTATAGTTGCTAGTAATGAAGACAACAGAGTCAATTTGCATTCAGAGACAAACCGTACCAGAACAAGACTTTACAAGAGAGACTGTAATTTAAATAGAATCATTGAATATAGGAGCTGGATGGAACCTCATCTAATCTTGGCCCATTGTTAATACAATAATCCACTAAACCACTTCCAGCATAAAGCTCCACTTTCAAATTGAGGTTTTAAAAGCTTCACTGCAAGGAAAAGCAACCCCCATTTTTAAACCTTTCTTTTACTTTAGACCACTAGCCCTTGTCCTCCTCTTGGTTTCAACAGAGAATAGACACCTCTCCCACATGATAAGTCTTTTCAATATCTGTGGATTGTTGTCATGTGGCCCCTTAGTTTTTTTCCCTTTTCTTCCTTTTTTTTAAAGCTAAACATGCCCAGGTCTTTTAGGTAATTCGTATAGGTCTTGGTTTTCAGAATCCCTATCACCATAACTTATGTTCCACCTGTTTCATTTACCTTTCACATTACACTCAGAACTGAATACAGTATTTTAAGCATGGTCTAACTAGTGTAGATTGCAACAAAGCTATCATCTTCTGTCGTCTGTATGGAACCCTTCTAGCCAAATGTATGATTTTACACTTGTCCCAGAAATAATTTCACTGCATTTGACCCAATGTTCAACTATTCGATGGTGATAAACCTGAGTATTTCAATGAGAATCTCATGGAGGGCAAATTTCTACTAGAGGCAAACTCTAGTACAAGAGACAAACTCCTTATATATCTAATCACACTTGGCCAAATAAAGCATTCAATTCAATTTGATTCAAAGTTAATTGAATCAAACATGTCATGGTTGAATTAGGGGCCATAGTGGACGGCAATGGTGCCGAAGAGTTGTTTAGCGTAACAGTCCTAGCATTACTACATAATTTTAGAATTAGTCAAGCAGCTAGCGGACATCAAAATAATATTGCTTTGCAAATGCAAATAATCCCTGGATTACCTGAGGGATGGCCATGCTAAAGCAACAAAAGTGTATTACATTTAAGACCCTACACCACAGGTGTCAAACTTGGTGGTGTCACATTGCCCTCACATGACATTTCTTGACTTTTTTCCCTTCACAGAGCTAGGGTGGGCGTGGCCTGCCTGTGACGCATCTGGCCCATGGGCTGCCAGTTTGACACCCCTGTCCCACACTGAGAAAACAACAAAGTGGGTGGGATGCAGGAAGCAGCAGTCGTGATAAAAGACAGAATAAAGAGGTAGCAATAAATGTCCAGGGAGCATAGATTATAATCCCAGCTGTTAGCACACATGGAATGCAACATCTCACTAGGCCTTGCAATGTTTCTATGGCTTTCCCATGTTGTCCATTCCCATATTGTCCTCAAACATGCCCCCCTCCAAATTTAATCAGTTTAATTTTGTCTCTCAGCTCTCAATTTTCTTGAGGATCAGGGTGGCCAGAAGCCCTTTTCAATTTTTTTATATCTTGTGAATTTCTCCTATTCACATGATCAGCTTCCTATGGACAAAAAAATGATACTATCCCTACAAAAGCTATTCAGAAAACAGATACAGTAGTTTTACTAACCAGTAAATCAAAAATACAAGCTAGAGGAACAGCTGAAAACTTCCCAATATGGCCAATGGTGAGGAATGCTTTGAACAACTGTAAAGCCAGCAGTACTAGCTAATCTACATACTACATACTACATACTTCTTTCTATTGCTACAATTTAATTTTGAAGGTTCTGTAGCCAATGATATATTAAAAAGCATTTAATAATATGTCAAATACTGATATCATTTTATCAGTATTTCTTAGCACAAAGCAACTGTTTTACATAGCACATTGTGCCTATTTGCTATTGCCAACTCCTTCAGATGTGCTGTTCCACCTACAACAATTCTGCCAGTAATATTGCTGGTTCAGGAGCAAAAGATTTGTAAAGGTTATGGGAATTTCCCCCCCTCTCCTACAGGAGAGGAGGGGAGGAGCGATTCAAAGTAAACCAGGAAAACAGTAAACAATATTACAATCTCAGAACCAGATACTCCAGATTAGCTATTTCAAACATCACTTAACCATTGTATACCAAATATTTTTTATAATGCAAAACTACAATATGCAGAACATATCTTTGGATTCTAAAAAAAATTACAGCAACATAATAAAAATTATAATAAAAAGGAAATAATTACTTTCCTAAATAGAGAAAAATATGATTTTACAGCACTGTTTCTGATTTCATCAGCAGATAGCAGTCTGTTTAAAGCCAAGCAGTCAAAAATAATATAATTAATATATTATGCCCAAGTTAATTTTCTTAGAAATGCATTTCCATAACATAATTTAATCAACCAATGACCTCAATAGTCATGTATATTATTCTAATCTTTTTCATATTGTTTCAACTCATATATTTATGTCATAGAATAGAAATAAACATGACATCTTGAATATACACTGCTCAAAAAAATAAAGGGAACACAAAAATAAGACATCCTAGATCTGAATGAATGAAATATTCTTATTAAATACTTCGTTCATTACAGAGTTGAATGTGCTGACAACAAAATCACACAAAAATTATCAATGGAAATCAAATTTAGCAACCCATGGAGGTCTGGATTTGGAGTGACACTCAAAATTAAAGTGGAAAAAAACACTACAGGCTGATCCAACTTTGATGTAATGTCCTTAAAACAAGTCAAAATGAGGCTCAGTAGTGTGTGTGGCTTCCACGTGCCTGTATGACCTCCCTACAATGCCTGGGCAAGCTCCTGATGAGGTGGCGGATGGTCTCCTGAGGGATCTCCTCCCACACCTAGACTAAAGCATCCCCCAACTCCTGGACTCTGTGGTGCAACGTGGCCTTGGTGGATGGAGTGAGACATGATGTCCCAGATGTGCTCAATTGGATTCAGGTCTGGGGAACAGGCGGGCCAGTCCATAGCATCAATGCCTTCATCTTGCAGGAACTGCTGACACACTCCAGCCACATGAGGTCTAGCATTGTCTTGCATTAGGAGGAACCCACGGCCAACCACACCAGCATATGGTCTCCCAAGGCGTCTGAGGATCTCATCTCAGTACCTAATGGCAGGCAGGCCACCTCTGGCGAGCACATGGAGGGCTGTGAAGCCCCCTAAAGAAATGCCACCCCACACCATTACTGACCCACTGCCAAACCAGTCATGCTGGAGGATGTTGCAGGCAGCAGAATGTTCTCCACGGCATCTCCAGACCCTGTCCTGTCTGTCACATGTGCTCAGTGTGAACCTGCTTTCATCTGTGAAGAGCACAGGGCGCCAGTGGCAAATTTGCCAATCTTGGTGTTCTCTGGCAAATGCCAAACGTCCTGCACGGTGAGCACGGTAACCACAACCCCCACCTGTGGACGTCAGGCCCTCATACCACCCTCATGGAGTCTGTTTCTGACCATTTGAGCAGCCACATGCACATTTGTGGCCCACTGGAGGTCATTTTGCAGGGCTCTGGTAGGGCTCCTCCTGTCCCTCCTTGCACAAAGGCGGAGGTAGAGGTCCAGATGCTGGGTTGTTGCCCTCCTACATGTCTCCTGATGTACTGGCCTGTCTCCTGGTAGCGCTTCCATGTTCTGGACACTATGCTGACAGACACAGCAAACCTTCTTGGCACAGCTCACATTGATGTGCCATCCTGGATGAGCTGCACTACCCGAGCCACTTGTGTGGGTTGTAGACTCCCTCTCATGCTACCACTAGAGTGAAAGCACCGCCAGCATTCAAAAGTGACCAAAGCATCAGCCAGAAAGCATAGGAACTGAGAAGTGGTCTGTGGTCACCACCTGCAGAACCACTCCTTTACTGGGGATGTCTTGCTTAACTGCCTATGCTTTCTATCTGTTGTCCATTCCATTTGCAACAGCATGTGAAATTGATTGTCAATCAGTGTTGCTACCTAAGTGGACAGTTTGATTTCACAGAAGTGTGATTGACTTGGAGTTACATTGTGTTGTTTAAGTGTTCCCTTTATTTTTTTGAGCAGTGTATCTAACTGGAAGCAACTTCTTTAGAGTAACTATATTCAAAACCAATTAGATTTCTTAATCTTTTCTTAATTAACCAATCAAGCAATAAAAAGAGCCAATACAATTCATGATATTACCAAAACAGATACTTACAGCCATAATTAGCTCAAAGGGGTGTTTATACACCCTCACGGGAGACTGGTATTTCTGCACCATGGTTACGAATAATTTGTATTATACAGATCTAAAAATAAAAGAAAACAATTATAGGTATATTGCAGCTGAAACTATACTCACCGAGACTTTGTAGATCATGTAGTTAGCACCCCAGTTTCTTACTTGACTGATCTAAGCAAACAGATCTTAAAAACTGTAAATAAAAATTCACTATATTTTATTTGCAGTAGCATTCCATTTTGTTGAAACATCTCAGGTGTTTAGAGACACCATCCATGTTTCCACCATTATTTAGGTAGAAGAGATATAGAAGAGATACAGTAGTTATTCTATTTTAAATATTTAAAACGTGGAAGATTCTTACTATATATGTGTGCATGCATGTACATATAAAATTACTAGAAGACGTTTAATGCCATATTTATACTCAAAATCAATACAATTGGAGTTTCATGCTATTAATATAAATATATTTAAGTACAAATGACTGTAAGATAGAAATTCTTAAAAAGGTGAGCTTCAGATACTTGCAAACAGCCATTTTATCTTTCTTCTATGCATACCCAAACCAGCCAAGACACTACCCTGGAACAACAGTTTTTATGTTTTCTGCGCTATTAATTAAGCATGATTGTTTTGCAGCTTTTTTATTTATGGTTTTAGAACATTTAAGTAACTTTGTAACTTTGTAATGAGATTATTTGGATTACTTAGAAATAGAGAGAATTACCAGTTTCCCAATTTATGTAAATGGTAAGCTATAGTGAACAGTAATTTCTTAGCTAGTTTTGCTGCTTGCAATTAAGAGAGAAGGATAATGTTTTGTACAAACAAGGAGAATAGAAATTAGACAGTAAGAGATATAGCCCTCAGTATTTAAGAAGTCTTCCAAACTATGCACTTGAGACTTCTATTTCAAAGAAAACGAGAATTACTCTAAAACAAGCAATGTAATTTTACACTATTGCTAATATAGTCACAGACTCAATTTCACTTGAGAAATAAAATGATTAGGTTTATTTACAAAATCAGAACAAGACTATTACTAAATAAGACAGGAGAGGGGATATTTAAGACTGTTCTTACTCTCTAATGTTTGTCAAAAAATTTAAAGTGATTCTGACCAATATACTTATATAAGCCCTTGAAATTCTGAGTACAAGTTTGAAGATATTACCAAAAAAGATATATAAAGTGAGCTGTTCTCTAAATCTAATAGCTAATTTTGTGACTTAAACAATATACACTAATTATTAAATTTCTGCTGGGACTCAAGATTGGTAATAATCATTTTAATTAACAAGTTTATTTTAAAGTCATTATTAAAATATAAAAAAACCCATGAGCACAATAAAGAGAATATAACACAATAGCTTTCATCCATACATTTTGTTATGTGTTTCACAGTATTTTCATGGATCCGTTTCTGTGCTGATAAATACACACAGAAAGCTGATACTAAAAATAGCAATCACACAGCACACCATCCTTAAGGAATGTGTAGAACTGAGTTATTACTGCATATTGATATATTGGTTTTTCAGAAATAAAAGCCATAGTTGTTCTTCAAAGAATATATACATCTAACTAACTTCCTACATTAATTCAAAGAGCAAATAAGCATTTTAAAAGCAATAAAAAAATTACAAAAAAAATCAAGGAGAAATTAATAAGGAACACTTTCTGCACCTGTAAGGGGAATTCTCTTTTATCAAATGACTACTTTAAATCCATTGGCAATCTGAAGCTAACGAAGATTTCTACAAACTAAGGAGAACACTGAAGAAAAGTGAGTTCCTTTCAAAGCAAAACCATAATCAATTACTTGCCAGCAAGCCATAAACAAACTATTTATAGTCAGGTATCCAAGCAGAACCATCAGACCAAATCATAAGCCCATTCTTGAAAAGCAACTGTTCTTTCCTCTTCCTGACTATTTATGCAAGACTACAAAATAGCACAAGAGATTATTTATTATCGCTCCTCTATTATTAAAAAGAAAATAAAACATGGAATCTATTTACTATGCATCAACTTGACAAAGATAGATGACAAGTTGAATTTTGAACTGAATACCCAGCCCTCCTCTTCAGTACTGGTGAATACAGTTTAACACGGAAAGGAAGCTAGACATCATGCCAACTTGAGATGCCTGGCTGCAAAAAAGCTACGAATTTCAGGGACCAGATGTAGAAAATGAATGCTAAAGCCAAAGCAAGGAAAACAAGCATACAGAAGAATGGCGAAACAGTTTACAGAGTAAAGTAAAAAGGGGGAATAAAATGAGAATTCTGAGGTAAAGGAAAGGTGTGAAAATACACTGAGTTTTTAGTTATAAGAAGAAGAAAAAAACTAGAAAGGAAAAGAGAGGTGCATTCCAGAGCAAGGGTGAGTAGAGTTCAGGAGGAAAGAAGCCAGAGAATAAGAATGCAGAGGAACTGTCTAAAAAGAGATTGGGACAACCATTTGCCTGAAATGGTATAGGGTTTCCTGCTTGAGCAGGAAGTTAGACTAGAAGACCTCCAAGGTCCCTTCCAACTTTGTTGTACCGTTAAAATGGGGCTGACCACCCGCAATATCTGGTAGACCATACATTCCCCATGTTCTATTCTGTTGTTCTGTTGATGCCAATTAGATGGATTTGGTTGGGCAGGAGGGCCAGAACAGATTCAGAGAAGAGAGGCTCCTTCCAGTTTAATGGTGCAAGAGTAATGGAAAAGGGAGAGTCTGCGAAAGGACTCCAAAAGGATGGGAAGGAGTAGATTCGGAGAAGGATGGGGAGGCGGGGGGGGGGAAGAACTCAAGACCAACTGGCTCTAACGCGGAGAAAGGCGCTTGGGCAAATTTAGGGTCGAAGTGGCGAGTTCGATTCCCGCGTGGTGCGGAGTAACCCCGAGTAAAGAGCGAACCGGGACGAGCAAGACGGGTGAGTGGGTAAAGGCTCACCCGGGACTGGAGAGAGAGAGAGAGAGAGAGAGAGAGTGGACACAGCTTCCCAAGGCAAGGTCAGGGCAGGGAAGGCGAGCAAAGACGACAACAGACCACCATCATTCGGGGGGACGCGAAGGAAGAGGGACGGAAGAAAAGCAAGGCAGGAGAAGCGGGAAGTATTCGGGCCCGCTCCCAACCGCCCACAGCCAGCAGGTCCAGACGCGCCAGATGCGAAGTCCTCATTTAAAGCGCAGAAAACGAGGATGGGGAACCAACCTGGGAACCGGAGCCAGGAGGGCACGAGATGGAAGGAAGGAAGGGGGGGGGTGAAGAAGGTGGTGGGAAGAGCCCGGATGGGGGGGGCGGGTTGTGGAATAGGAAGAAGCCCATCAAGGTGGTGGGCGAAGCGGAAACCCACCTTCTTTATCGCCAAGGCCGGCAGCTCTCCTGCTTCATGTCGGCTCCCCGTCCTTGTGATGCCTCAGGCGATGGAAGGGGCCCCTCCTGAGTGGTGCTGCCCCCCCGCCGGTTCCGGGAAGGCGACAGAGGCGGCGGCGGAGGAAGCCGAGCGACAACGGGCCGGCGGTGTTACCCAGTGGCTAACCAGAGGAGGAGGAGGAGGAGGGGCCCTGTCGCTCGGCCGCTCGTGCGCCCGCGCACTCTGAAGAACTGCTAAGCACGCCGCCCCCCCCACCGCAGGAAGGAGCTCTTTCTGCGCATGCTCCCTGCAAGCCTGCTTCTGCGCACAAGCTTGGAGCGAGGTGTGTGGAATTCAGCCCTTCCCCTATAAGTTTTCTCAATTTTTTTTCCCCCTCTCTCTTTAAAAAAGGATTAGTTTTTCACGTTGGGGTGAAATACTGGTTTATAGGAAGGTTTCACGTGTTCGTTATATTTTTGACAAAGTGAGTGAGAGAGTGACGTGATAGGTTAGGAGCCAACATGGGTTTAGCCCTTTGTGTAGATGAGCGGTTATTTGGATTTTCAGCCCCAGCAAACAAACAAATAACAAGAACAAATGAGTATCTATGCTTACTTAACAACCTTTAATAATAAAGATACACTTTCCAGGAACCCACTGCTTAGTCATTCAATCATCTTCTATGATTCTAAGGGAAAAATAAGTCAACGGAAAAATTATTCCCCTTACGTCTTACATCCTTTTTGTGGAATAGTTCAGTAGCTTACACAGAATATTGCATTTTAGGACTGCATTTTTAGGATGCCTAGAAATAATCAGATGTCGAAGAGGACTTGCATAATTGTAGGCTTTTTAAAGGATAAAGCTCTATGAAAGATAGTTTGTTTGCTGTACTGAATGTTTCTGTACAAAGGAAGAAATAAAGCAATAATTGGAAGTGTTCTGGTTTATACACTAGATTATAGCTGGGTTTAACAGGTATAAATGCAAGATATGTTTGCTCAGGAAAGATACCACCATCTATTTCTCTGAAATAACTTTAGGAACAGCTTGTGGAGACGTTCTGTCCTATACAGATAGTCCTTGGCTTACAAATTAACCATTCATTTAGTGATCATTCAAAGTTACAACGGAACTGAAAAAGTGACTTATGATTGTTTTTCACACTTAATGACATTGTAGTAACCCCCCCCCCCATGGTCATGTGATCAAAATTCTGACACTTGTCAACTGGCTCATATTTATGATGGTTTCAGTGTCCTAGGGACATACGATCGCCTTTTGTGATCTGACAAGCAAAGTTAATGGGGAAGCCAAATTCACTTTACAGCTATGTTACTAACTTAACTGTGGTGACTCACTTGAAAAGTATGGCAAGGAAAGCCATAAAATGGGGTAAAACTCACTTAACAACTGCCTTGCTTAGCAACATAAACGTTAAACTTTGCTTGTCAGAAGATCTCAAAAAGGTGATCACATGACCCCAAGACATTATAATCATCATAAATTCATGCCAGTTATCAAGGGTCTGAATTTTGATCATGTGACCACAGGGATGCTGTGATGGTCGCAAATGTTAAATAATTAAATTGGTAAAAGCACTTCCTTTTATACCTTACCATCACATAAAGCAATGCTGCACCATTATGATTAATAAAAGTGGATTTAGTGGGAGGACTGAATAAAAAGAAATTACTCCACCAGTATTGGTCACTAACAAATGGCAATACTGACGTATTGGAACTTCTGATGTATTCAGTAGCATCCGTTCTTCTATTTCAGTTACCATGAAATTGCTGTGAGAAAAGGTTATATTGCTTTTGTTCATGAAATGAAACCCTGCAGTGAATACTCAACAGTGCACTTTAAACAAAGGGTCGTGATTGAATTTTTGACTGCTATAGGTGTGCAATTGAAATTCATTACCGTATGCAGGCGGTTTACAGTATTGATGTGAGGACTATGCCTTTCTGGGCTAAAAAAATGTAAAGATAAACCAGGAAGAATTGATTTGTATGATAAAGAATGAAGTAGACAATCTGTGACTGTAACCAAGGAGCTTCACATGAGGAGGTTGATGAACTGATCAAGAACTATCAGCAGATCACTCAAAGGGAAGTTGCTGTATTTTATAAAAAAACATGACACTTTACAAGAATGTGTGGGTCAGGTTGTTGAATAAAGGAGCTCATTGTAAATTTAAAGACTCAGAAAAGTAAGCTGGAGGAAGAAAATAAAGCAGGGTTGCCAATGATCTACGCTCCTAAACCAACAAAGGCCAAGAGATATTTCATTTGCTATTACATGATGAAACTTTGGTAAGAGACAATGTGAATGGTTGTCAGGACTATTTTTTGCAGGTAGTCCTTGACTTATGACCATTCAGTTAATGACCAAAGTTACGATGCTGGAAAAAAGTGATCTATGACTGGTCTTTGTACTTAATCAGACCATCACTAAAATCATGTGTTCAAATTCGGGCACTTGGCAACTGGCATGTATACTGCATGAATCAAAAAGAGGGCTGTTGAAATATCTACAGACTCCTCATATCCTGGACATAAATTGTTTCAACTTCTACCCTCAAAACGACTATAGGGCACTGCACACCAGAACAACTAGACACAAGGACAGTTTTTTTCCTGAATGCCATCACTCTGCTAACAACTAATGCCCACAACACTGTCAATTTATTTATTAAGACTGTATTAGTATTATTCCTCTACTACTAGATTATAATAATACTTCCTAGTACCTATTTCTTCCCACTTATGCCTATAACCGTGTTGCTTGTATCTTTACAATTTATATTGTTTTATTTGTTTCCTAGTATGATTTGATTGCTTATTAGCAACCGATGACTATCACTAAGTATTGTATCTTATGATTCTTGATGAATGTATTTTTTTTCCTTTATGTACACTGAGAACATATGCAGCAAAGAAAAAATTCCTTGTGTGTCCTGTTACACTTGGCCAATAAAGAATTATGTTCTATTTATGATTTACAATTGTTTCAGCATTGTGAGGTCAGGTTGCCATTTATGTCTTTCCCAGGGGACTTCCAACAATGGGGGGAAACCATATTCACTTAATTACTATGATTCACTTAATGACCATGGAAAAAATTGGTCTTTAACAATGGAAGTTCCAGTCCCAATTATGGTCATGTCAAGGACTCCCTATACTATAAATGCATCTGAAAGCATGTCAAAACTTGGTTGGGCCATTAGGCCTGGGGTCCCAGGGGACTGGCAAATTAAGGTGGTTCCAGTACAGATAGTCCTCGATTAACAACAGTTCACTTACTAACAGTTCAAAGTTACAATCACACTGAAAAAAGTGACTTACCACCATTTTTCACGCTTATGACCTTTGAAGCATCCCCATGGTTCATATTTATGACCGTTTCAGTGTCCCAGGGACATACGATCCTCTTTTACAATCTTCTAACAAGCAAAGTCAATGGTGAAGCAAGATTCACTTAACAACTAAGTTATTAACTTATCAGGTGCAGTGATTCACTTAACAACTATGGCAGGTAAAATGGGACAAAACTCACTTAACAAATGTCTCACTTAACAATAGAAATGTTGGCCTCAATTGTCGTAAGTCAAATGCTACCTGTATTATTAATGTGTTTACACAATATTCCTTTTTAAATCTTGTTTTGAATAATTATAATTGATTAGTATTGATTAATTCACTGTGTTTCACTTTTTTGTATACCATCCAGAAAATGGATGTCTATATAAATTTGACAGATGAATAAATAAATGACAACAGTTCTGGTCACAATAGCATTTAAATGTTTATTAGTAATTAGTAATTACTAAGTGAATGTGACATGTTCAAAAGGCCAGTTTCTGAAGGGAGATACAGACAGGGTCAGAAAACAATATATTTCCAGGTAACATTTTCATAAACTTAAAAGATACTGCATTTATTATCTAGTGTAGATAACTACCATCTGACCCCCATCACCTTTGATTATCAGAGGAACTAAAGAAAAAGCATCGGGAATTAACAAATATTCAAATTTAACATTTCAGTTAGGGAAACTTCCCTGTCTCCCTTAATTAATCCTTTCAAAACTTCACTATTTTGTGAAAACCTGTTTAGTTTAGACCAGGGGTGTCCAACCCTGGCAACTTTAAGACTTGTGGACTTCAACTCCCAGAATTCTGGGAGTTGAAGTCCACAAGTCTTAAAGTTGCCAAGGTTGGACACCCCTAGTTTAGACAGTTACTATGTTACAAAGTTCATGTTGCAAGCCAAGATTCTGATGAAGTTGTCACTCCCTATAAACAGATCACATTTTCTGGAATTGCCGTTTCTTCTCATCAGCAATTTTTGATTGCCAGAGCACTACATTGCATCATTCAGCAGAGAAGCTCTCTCAGACTTGATCTCCTTCAGATTCATTAAGATCTGCATAAACTCCCACTCAAGGGCAATGTTCTCAGAATCACTACTTTGGCCAAGCAAATCCTTAAACCTTACTAAGACCAGCTGAGGAAAATTACAGAGTAGCACTTACTCATTCACTACTTTGCAGAGTCTCCAAACTTTCCATTGCTTCACCCTGGCAAGGCTAGTGAAAGCTGTAGTGGCAGCCCCACAAGAGTACCATCTAATCCTTTCAGCCTTTTACTAAGGATATACAGATTGATACTCTGGGCTTCGTTATTTGTAGTCTCTTCTTAATGGCTTCATGAGTGATGGTATGGATGCAAGGAGACAACAATGACCTCTATCACTTCCAGTCAATATAAACATTGGTATGGTGTTTCTTCTTTGTCCCGTAGCTGTCTTTTCTTCTTCACTAGGAATCCACTCCAGTCTTTCCTCTTTTTTTTTTTCAGACATATTCCATTTCCAGCTTTCCACATCGGAGATCCTTTGCCCTTGCCGTTCTTCCAACTTATCTATTTTATTTCTCTCTATCCAATTCTTCTGTCTCCATTCAAGAGCACAGGATTCAACAGGATGTCTTATTTTTTTCTCTCTCTCTTTAGCTTGCATCCACTCACTTCCTCATTTTATCCTTCTCATGCCTTCATCATGCTGTCAGTTTATTTCTTCTCACATCATCTCTGGTTACTGTTTTCCTAATTGGGCAACATGCAAAGAAATAGGATTACTGATACAAACTTCACTGCCTGGTATGGTAAATTTCTCCCCCCACACTCCCCATGGGTGCTTGTTCTTCATACAAAAATGGAAAAAACTACTTGCACTTTCCTTCTGCACCCCACTGAAATGCACCCCCAAAACTTGCAACAGTATCATGAAGATCAAAATCCTGCAGTAGTATTAAAAAAAAAAACCAATTAAATTTCTTCTAGCAGATAAGCCTTGAAATAGTGAATGTTAATTATCTATTATAATCAAATAAAAAATCAAAATATGGTAAATGCTTTTCTTGAATATTTGGATTCATGTGAGTTATTAAGAAAAATGTGGGATCCACTATGCAAAAGCAGAGATAGATTTGAAAAGAAGACAAATTGGACACCATAAAAGTACTGTGAGAGCTGCTTGATTTCTAAGAAAAATCTGATACGAATGTAATGACGGGTGTTTCCGTATCATCTTATCCGCTTTGCAATATTCAACCTTACCTTTGTAAATAAATACAAATATTGACTTTTTAGGAATGGACCTTCCAAAGGAAGTCATTTGAGATAAAAGCTGGACTATTGACCTTCACTTCTTAGAACAATACGATAAGCCTGACTCCTGGTGGCCTTTTGGGACTTCCAATAAATGGACAAAGGTAGAAATTTGCCGCAATATTTAAATACTGTCATGGATTAATTTTTATTTTAAGTTGCTGCCAATGTCTTTATTATTTAAAAAAGAAAAACAATGCATTGGATCTTGTTCCTTCGTGCCAGGATATTTTTAAAAAAAAATTCTTGAAAGGTTTCATTTCAACTAAGATCCCACTAGCACCATCAGAAGTACTTATGTCAGTGACTTGATTGTTTGAGTTGCCATTTTCTCTTTCTTCCTCCAGGGACTCTTTGAGATCGGACAGCTAGAGGGCCCATAACACTCCAAATGTGGGTGGTATCAAAGATTTAAATGGTGCGATGGTGACACTTGTTTATATTTTTAGTCTTTGGTATCACTCTATAACACTGAGTATATTTCTCCCTGCTTTAACATAGTAATCATTTGAATATTCTTTTAAAATAAATAACTGAGAAGTTCAAAACAGAGTATTAGCTCAAAAAATTGACCTTCACTGCATTATTGCCTAAGATGTATGTAGACTAACACTGGTTGTGCCTGCCTGAAAACCAAACATGACTCATGGAAATTTTAGGAAAGAAAGATCATATGATTTGCAATAAGTTTGGTAAGTCACCACTCTCTTCCAAGGCATTTTGTGCCAAGGTTTCTGTATACATACAGAACTAAGTGCCAACATCTATTATCACGAGATCAATGAAGCAAGCTAGAAAGCAAAACAGGAGGTTGGATCTCCTAGCCTATTTTAAGGGAATGACAACCTTTAAAAGCAGATTATCATAGACTTGTGCATAAATTAGACAAAGCATCATCACAGACATTCAATTTTAGGTTGGAACATTGACTGGTATGCTTAAAATTCAGAAATCAAGTCTTGGCAGACAATTTTAAGGCAAGAGGATTAAGTATCAAGCTGGTTCTGTGTATTTTCCATACATGCAATATTATCTTCACAGTCAGCACAACAGTGATGGGAATGAGAAATGAGTCTTCCAGAGAACCCTCCTTTTCATAAGGGTTGTTTTTCACCCATATAAAGGACCTTTTGATTCCAAACCAATATTTTAAGGCATGGTGTTTGTCTGCCCTGTTTCCCATTTATGTAACTGGCAATAGTTGGGGAATTGACAAAGTGGCTATTGCATGTGGTCACTACTTTAAAACGTATCTGCCAGAAAGCAAGCTCAGAGAGCACCACGGACAACCCCGCCCCTTGCTGCAAAATAAATACTGCCCTTTAAATGGACAGGAATTCTTAGAACCTTAGAATGGAAACTGATTTACACCAATCAAACCAGGAGCTCAGCATGGTTTGCTATGTTAACTGGCAATAGCTTGCCAGAATCTGAAGTGTGGGGAGAAGAGTAAGATGCCAAGGATTTCTCCAAGGATTTTCTGCATACTAAGTACGTAATCGATCTCTAAGTTATATTTTCCAACCCATCCCAGTCTCAGTACTGTACTATTTAGTGTTTAGTCTACATAGTCTGAACAATTGTGTGAACCGCACAAGTGGAAAGCATGAGAAGAAAAAAATGGAAGGGATGCGTGTAAATACGCTCACATGAAGTAAGATACTGTAGCTCCAGACAAAGCAAGCATGAAAACAATTGCTTTCTACCTCTCAACCCATCATAATGGAAATCTCTCTGCAGTACTATACAAGACCAGATAACTGGTAAAGTAAAGGGGCAAGGGGAAGAAGAGAGAGGGAGTTGGGGAAGAGAGAGAGAGAAAAAATGAGTAAAACTTCACTCTCTTGTTGTATTTTCTGTATGATGATTACCACTTTAAGAATTTGTTTTTGAAATTCATTAAGGATAGTTATAAAAAAAACACTCTAATGGAAATAAATTAAACAGAATTTTATTCTGAATCTTGTTCTAAGTCTGAAAAGCTTAGATGGAAAAATACTATGAAGGAGAATAAGAGCATTTGGACTGAAGAGTTCCAACAATGGATTTCTGTGTTCCTTTCTTAATAGCCTTGCTTTCTCAGTTGCTAGCTAAACAAGCTGCTACAATAAAACATCTGTGGCTCCATGGAAAACAATGACCCAGGCAAGTTTCTTCAAGTCATGGATGTTTCCAAAACTGGGGGAAGGAAGGAAAATAAGCCAACTTCATACTGATGTTCATTACTTGATCTCAATTCTGGATGGGCCTTTCTCCAACTGCAGCTAAACACAATATCAAGATATCCTGGCATCTTCTTTTTCCACTATAACTGGTGCAACCTTCATCTCATCCATAGACCATGAGTGAGACTGGGCATTAAGTCACCCTTAGCTATATTGATGTTGAAGTATTATTTCCTCACTTATTCTGACACCATCCAAGGGAAGCCCTGAATTGTACAAAGTCCCAATAAGACCAGCCTGGCAGCAGCTGGAAACAGACTGTAGAAGCAGGGAAGGGATCAGCGATGGAAACAGCCAATGTTATGCTGATATATTTTCCTGATAATTCCTCGATGGAGGAGTACTTTGAATTAACATTAGTAAAAGACCCAACAACAAACCCCAGATCCAACAGCGCATGCACCTTGCATGAGCAAAAAGGCAGTGTTGCTTGCACTGCAACACTGCAACCACCATCTTATCTTTTTTTTAGATTTTTTTTAATCCCACCTTTATTATTTGTGTAAATAACTCAAGGCAGCAAACACACACAAAATTCTTTCCTCCTTTTATTTTCCCCACAACAGTAACCCTGTGATGTGAGTTGACCCGAGAGAGTGAGAAGCCCAAAGTCACCAGCCTGGTGCTTTAACCACTAGACTGAACTGACCAAACCCTGTTCCTTGAGGTGCTGTTGCCTGGATCTGGAATTTGATGGATACCAGTGTCAAAATCACCAATATTTCCAGCCCCTGGTTAAAATGATTTTTTATTTAAAATAAACATTCTCTAGAAGATCTGCATCAACAATAATAGCAATAGCACTTAGACTTGTATACTGCTTCCCAGTATGTTGCAGCCCTCTCTAAACGGTCTCTAGGCAAATTGCCCCCAATCTGGGTCCTCATTTTACCCATCTTGGAAGCATGGAAGGCTGAGACTTCTTTGAGCCAACCAGCATCAAATTGCTGGCAGTCATGAAGCAACACCAGAGGCGATCACTTGAATAGCTGAAATGGACATCCAGCTATGAGGCTACTATCAAATCCCTGTAGAATTTTTGTATATAATTATGTGGATTGTGTGTATTTGATTACTTCTGTCATGTTCTCAAAATACTCTAAATAATGTGTGTGAGTGTGTATGTGTGTGTGTGTATGCATTTTTGAATAATTGCAGTAATAGACCGAGTTTGTTTTTGCAATATTATTCAGCTTCTGTAACCATGGAGAAAGCACCGTCAGCAACACACCTCCCTCGCTTCACCTCTGAAACCTCACAGGACTCATAGTTTCCACAGGATGGAAACTATGTGTACAGTGTACAAGCCCAAAAGTTGATATTCCTGAGAGATGCAGCTGGGAGTCTCACAAAACTTAAATAAATGCCCTGCCCGATAGCACATTCCAAAAATTTTCTATGCTCCGAGGAAATCTTTACAGCCCTAAAGGTTAACGCATTTCCAGCAAGCCTACAGCAAACAGTGTAGCAATCATTGGAGTGGGTGAAGGATATTAAAATAAATCGTTTTATGTAAAAAGAAAATCCTAAAATACATACCAACTGAAGGCAGATTATGAGAAATTAAAAGACAAAAGCACTATGTAAATTGCAATTAAAATGATAGCCAAAAAAAAAAACATCAACCAGCAGCAGAGAATATCAGTTAATCTTAACAAAAAATGAGAGGAAGATTTTGTTGTCTGAGAAAAAAGAAAACAGATGCACAACTGCACTTCAGGGTCGGGGAGCTAAAATGATGGAAATGTTTATTTTTGTATTTCTATGCATCAGTCTTTTTAGGGCTGGGGTTGGGATTAGGTGTGAGAGCAGGTCTCAAAGTTGGAATAATATTCGCAAATAACATATTCCTCCAGGCTCTCTCAGAGATTTGAAAAGACTGGGGATATTCCCAAGATTTTGAGATTCTTAATCATTTAAAAAATAAAATGAAAGCATGCATTTGAATGCCTCTTCTCCCAAATAGGTCTCCTACCTCCTCGCAGCCCGCCTTTAGTCCCTTCATATAGGAAGAGAGGAACTAAGTAAAACAAATCTACTGCATGTCGGATATCCATTCCTAATCTAACCTTGTAACAACAAATGTTTCCAGTCAGACCCTCAGGAAACTATGATGGGATATGGTAGGTATTGGAAGATCTTGACTTGCAATGTTTCTTCTCCAAGTTAGCCAAATAACTTTCAAGATTACTTGCCATGGAAATTATGTTGAAGCAGCTATAGAATTCCCTATGTAATTAAGCCAACAACAGGAGATATTACAAGGTTTGGGACTGAGTTAGTATCATGGTGGGATTCTACCAGTTTGCACCTATTCGCTAGAACCGGTTGTTAACATTCTACATAGTTTGGAGAACCAGTTGTTAGAAAAATTACTGGCCTAATCCTGTAAGGAAGGCAGGAAGGAAACATTCTGGCGTTGCTTACAGAAACTGCCTCTCCATTAATCCTTATTACAATCTTGGCAGGACTAGACTTCTTGTCTCAGGAACTTCTCTGAAGTTTTTTTCCCCTTCTTTGCTGGTACTTTGCTTGTGTGGAGTGACCATTCAAAGTTACAATGGCACTGAAAAAAGTGATTTATGACCATTTTTCACACTTACGACTGTTACAGCATCCCCACAGTCATGAGAGGCCTTTCGAGGAGATGCGTGCCTCGATGTGAGTGATATTGAGTTGGCCACACCCAGTCAGTCACATGACCACCAAGCCACGCCCACCACAGAACCGATTGTTAAAAAATGTTAATCCCACCCCTGGTTAGTATATACTAGTCACAGCCAGTTAAAAAATTGCCAATGAGGCAAATGCATTTGAATCCGGAAACTGTGATGGATTAAAGGAGATTTCAAAACCCTGAAACTGAGACAAGCTATATATTAGAGGTTATGGTGTATGGTTAATATTGAACTCTATCAATTGACCATCTACCAGTTCGCTGATTAATCTATTGTTTGAACTTTAATGTTTTTACAGCCCTAAAAATAGTGCTCTATGGGCAGAAGAGGGGATACAAACTTTAAAAATAAATAACAAAATAATTGAACTTATGAAAACAAATTATGTTCCTAAGTAGCTTTTTTTGAGAACATGAAAGGAATCAAAACCTGTCTTCAAGGGGAATTCTTTTCTTCTTGTTTTCTTGCTCTGACCTTTGATTTGCAGCTGGAGTAACAGAGTTGCAGATTTACAGAATGTAAAAACCATTTGTCATAATGGAAACTCTCTTTATGAGAGAAAAAAACCCAAATTACTTCCTGTCTCTGAAAAATCTAGCACTATTTTTTTTTTTATTTGTCAATTGTTTACGAGATAAGTAAAAGTGTATACATAATTATGAATACATGAAATGAGTACATATAAGAAAAATAAAAGAAAAATAAAAGAAACAATAGGACAGGGACGGTAGGCACGTTGGTGCACTTATGCACGCCCCCTACAGACCTCTTAGGAAAGGGGTGAGGTCAATAGTAGACAGTCTAAGGTTAAAGTTTTTGGGGTTTGGGGAAGAAACTACAGAGTCGGGTAGAGTATTCCAGACATTGACCACTCTGTTGCTGAAGTCGTATTTCCTGCAATCAAGCTTGGTGCGGTTAACCTTGAGTTTGTATCTGTTGTGTGCTCTTGTGTTGTTATGGTTGAAGCTGAAGTATTCATTGACAGGTAGGACATTGCAATGTATGATTTTATATACCATGCTTAAATCAGACCGAAGTCGGCGTAATTCAAGGTTTTCTAGTTCTAGAATTTCAAGTCTGGTGGCATAAGGTATTCTACAACGAGTAGAGGAGTGGAGAACTCTTCTTGTGAAATATTTCTGGACTTTCTCAATTGTGCTAATATCAGATACGTAATGTGGGTTCCAGACTGATGAGCTGTATTCGAGTATTGGTCTAGCAAATGTTTTGTATGCTCTAGTTAGTAGTGTGATATTACCAGAGAAAAAGCTACGTAAGATTAGGTTAACAACTCTTAATGCCTTTTTGGCTATGTAGTTGCAGTGGGCACTAGCACTTAGATCATTAGAGGTGAGTATTCCAAGGTCCTTTACAGAGCTTGGATCATCAACAAGATCTTGACTATTCAGCTTGTATTTTATTTTCGGATTTTTTTTTTTTAACAATATGTAAGACAGAGCATTTATTTGTTGAGATTTGAAGTTGCCATTTGTTTGACCATTCTGATACACAGTCAAGATCTTTTTGAAGGGTAGCAGTATTGTCTGTGGTATTGAACAGCTTTACATCATCAGCGAAAAGAACGCAGTTGCTCTTAATATGATCACAGAGGTCATTTATGTAGAGTATGAAGAGAGTTGGTCCTAGAACACTGCCTTGGGGGACACCACTATTGACAGGTACAGAATTTGATAGGACACTCCCAATTTTGACCATTTGTTGTCTGTTTGACAGGAATGCTTCTATCCAGTTATGTAGATGTCCAGAGATACCATAGGATTTTATTTTTAGTAGTAGTAGTTTGTCATGTACCACTGAATCAAAGGCTTTACAGAAGTCTATGTAGATTGCATCTATTGTTTTGCCCTGATCAAGTTGTGTAGTCCATATGTTTTTGCAGTGTAAGAGTTGCAGATTACAGGATAGTTTTTTTCTGAAACCAAATTGTTTATTGGAGAGTAGGTTGTTTGTCTCTAAGTGGAGGATGATGGATTGGTTAATAATTGATTCCATGACTTTACAGGTGACGCAGCATAAGGAGATTGGTCTGTAATTTTCAACTAGGCAAGGGTCTCCCTTTTTTGAAGATGGGGATGACTGTGGCTTGTGACCATAGGTTAGGCAAGGAACTGGTCCTGAAAGATTTTTCAAAGATTATGCTTAGAGGTTTGGCTATGGCAGTGGATAACTTTTTTAAGAAATAGGCACATATTCCATCCGGTCCAATAGATAGGGATGGTTTTAGATTGCGTAGTGCTTTTTCAACATTGTCTTCTGTAAAATCGATATGTATTAGATCACTGTAGTTATCTGTGGTTCGGCTAGGAAATGCTGGGCATGATCCATTGCTGTTTACAAATACTGAGCCAAAAAATGTGTTAAAGATATTGGCTTTAATGGTGTTGTCGTTGCAGTCTTTACCATTAGGTCCTATCAGGGGTGGGATGGACCTTGAATCTTTTAGTTTGTTGTTTACAAAATTGTAAAAAGCATTGGTGGAATTGGTGCTTAGAAGGTTTTCCTCTTGTTTAATGTGATAATTGGTGCATTCGGTCTTTATTTGGTGGCATAAATTTTTGTATCGGCTTTTGAAATTGGCAACGTGACCAGATTTGTTTTTCCGACAGAGTGATCTCTTTTTGGATTGAAGTTTCCTTATTGTTATGGGCAATCTGTTTTTTTGTTTTGTTTTGGGAGTAGTTGTTGGTACATATAGTTTGATGACTCTTTTGACTTCAAGTAAAAATATGTTGTAATGGTCTTCAACAGTATTGCATCCAGTGAATAGAGATTGCCAATCAAGGGATGAGAGATCGTTGTTTATAAGATCATAGTTGCCTTTTTTGAAATTATAATTGGGGATCACATCATTGTGGTGGTTTTTGTGTGGACGTATGTTGAGACAAAAGTCAATCATATTGTGGTCACTGCTGGAAAAGGGTTCTTTAGTTTGTATTCCGTAAATTAAATTCAAACTATTGCAGAAGATGAGATCGAGGCAGTTGTTTAGTCTAGTGTTGTTGGATACTAGTTGTTCCAGTCCCAGATTTGTAACAGCATTGTAAAAGCTTGCATGTATGGTTTCAGTTGTACATTCATTTAGATGTGGTTTGTAGCTATTGGATGTTCAGGTTTTTGCGTTGTGTCTTTTTTTTCGAGGTTGGATAATCTTTCTTTTAAGGCGTCCAGGGATGCTACTTTGGTGTCAAGGGATGTTAATCGTGTTTCAATGGTATCAACTCTTTCCAACAGATCCAGTTTGGGTCTGCATGAATTGCAGAGAAATGGAAACTCATTGGATGATTTTAGGTATTGAATCAATTGCTTGGGTAATCCCAAGCAGTCATGATGAGCGTATTTGTTACACAGAGAACATTTGATGGAGTTTTCATTATCCTTTAGAGTTTTGTAGCATTTAAGGCATGTGCAGGAGTCTTGTGGTTCATTGTTGGGGATTAAATTCTATTAGTGGACAAGTGGCTGCTTTAAATTTTCTCCCTTTAGCATATTTAGAAGATAGAGGGCTCCTACATAGAAACAACTGACCAATGCAAAGTTGCAATTACTGGTAATCCAGGGAGTCTTGGTATAATATAATTAAGGATGATTGTGATGTGCAAAATATAGCATTGGAAAATACACAGGTTGCAGTGGCTACATATACGACTGAGTTTTAAAATTACAATTCTCAATTCTAGACATCAAGTCTAGAATCTTCATGGGGGAATCTTAGTGCAAATACTAATAATTAGGTTGGTATGGCACAATGAGGACAAGCAGTAACATTACAGTATTTACAAGAGCTGAAAGAAGATTCTTGAATCAGGTCTACTGTATAAAGATGCTATATTCAGGGGTACATTCCATTTATATCCGACATGTGTATTGCAGTAGACACAGTGCTGGCGTTATTGGACATTTGTCCTCAAGGGACTGATGAAAGCAAGTGTTTATTCAAGGAAAATTAACTTCCAGTACTTCTGCACTGATAAGCACATTTGTACTTTTCATTTTTTTTAAAGTCAGGGAGAGAGAAGGAAATCAGACCAGATGAGGCTTTGTTAATAGAACACTTTTTATAATTTCTGCTGATAAAGCCACTCTGAAAAGCAGCAAGCAACCTTGGTCAAATTCTTGGCAGTCAAACCTAGTCACCCTCCAATTAAATTGCAGCCACTACAGTAGAATTTAGGTCACTGTTTAGCTCTGTAGAATTTATTCTGAACACTTCTTTAAATATTTAAGACATGGCTGTCTAATTAAGTCTGGCCATTTAAAAAAAAAACCAAGAGGCACCATGTTCATTCAAAAATATGATTATGTTTGCTCTTCTTTCATATTGTTAACATTAAAAATACTGTATAAATCTCCAAGGCAGCATAAAAGAAGCTGTTTAACTATACCCAGAGGCTGAACATTTTCCCTCTTTGGACTGCTTTTAATAGAGAAGTTTCTCCAAACCAGTGTTTTATCAGTGTGAAGATTAGTGAGGTGATAAAAGATGCTACCTGATTTGCTTTGATATCACAGCTAATTAATGTGGGATAATGGCAGTAAAGGGATTAAACCCAAGAACGTCTGTTGTACACCACCTAGAGTCATTTGTCTTGAAATGAAAGGGCTATATAAATTGGTTTAGTAAAAATAAATAAAAAAGTAATGAGTTCACTTCTTATAATATTGTGCCTCTACACTGACTCATCAGTGGCTATATTTGCTTAATCCCAGTTTGTAGACCAAAGCACAGCAAGCTGGGTTCATGAACCTGCTAAAGCTAAGCCATCAACCAGTGTTAATAAAACCAGTGGTTAGACATCAACACACAGATTCTGAACTAAAGGAAGCATACCATTACAGTCTCCACTTAGCACTTACCTGAATTTAGGAAAAAAAATGATTCCCCAAATGGTTCACTGCTCTGTTTATACAGAATAGAACAGAGGCAGCATTTGCATGTCTAAACAAATTATCTGTTGGTAAAACAATCACAATGCCTTGCTACTACTGTACATTTGAATATTAGGATTATGAGAAGCTTCTTTATATTGCTGACCAACTTAGCTCTCATTGTGAATAGCACACACTTCTATCTGTGCATATTTCAGATACAGTATATTGCAATGAATTTTATTAATTATCATTTTAGCAACTTTCCAAGGTTACATTGACTCATCAGTGGCTATGTTTGCTTAATTATACTGTAGTTTGTAGACTAAAGCAGAGGAAACTGTTTTTTTCAGTTTTCTTTGAAGATGTTGCAAATTAAAGCTGGAATTTTTCGCAAGCAAAACATGGACTCTACTGCTGAACCACTTCTGTCTTATGGAGTGTTTACAGATGTAACCAAATGTATTGGCACCCCTCCACTTTTTCACAGTGTCTGCTTTATGGACTATGGAATGAAGAATGTTAGATGCTGTTTACTTGTGGCAGTTTCAACTTATTTCATAGCAAGTTGGGATTCTTCAGGGGAAAATGTGAAGGGGTATCAATATTGTGGCCACATCTGTGCACTGCATTCTTTTACCGCTACGGCAGCCTTTCCTGAACTGATGACCTCCAGAACGTATTTGTTAAATTTATTTTTGCTTTTTCTCAGAATAGAATGATTAGCACTCACTTTTCCCTTTCTATAATAACAGTCCTATAAGGGAGGCTGGCTTAGACACAGTCTAGTGAGCTTCTATGACGGAGGATATAGATCTGAATGTGGACTTCAGATCTAGCCAGCACCTTTACCAGAAGGCTGCATACATTAGCCTTTCATAATTCCAAGCCAACACAACCAATGGTCATAGTGGCTAGTGTTTATGGGAGGTGGCTCCCTCCAGCTTAAAGACAGAGCTTGTTGAGATAAACAGAAGATGTCTCAGGAGCTTGAATGTTGCCTAGGTTGCCTCAAAACCCCACTAAAAAGTAATGCTGGTCATTGTTGATAACTTAGTGCAGTGCATGATTCCACCTCTATGATTTAATTAGCTAACCATGATTTTTAAAAATTGTAGGCCACTACATTGTGGGAACCCAGATCCCCCCAGTTGCAAATTTACATACAGCAATATTGTCCCTCCTCCCAATTGAGCTGATGTTGTGAAGGAACTATAATTTTGGATCCTCTACTTTGCCAATATGTTTTCCTCATATTGCTTAAGATGTGGTGGTCAGAATTATATTACAATGCTTGTCACACCTCATAGCTAGCATCAAAAGAACTCTTTCTTCACAGCATTATATAAGCCACTCTTTTTATACTGCAACAACAACAACAACAGTCACAGATTTCAAGCCATGTTCCTGGTAGACACAAAGGGAAATTGCATAAGGCATACTGATAGCTGCCAAAACCACAATGTCCATACCCCTGCTGTCATTTTGCTACTTTTCCCACACAAACCATGATTATGGAAGTATTTCTATCTATGTTTCATCAATGCCATGTAGTTCACAAATTATTGTGTCAAAAGCTGTGCTGCTATTGCAGCCAATTGCTTTTTTGTGCGTGAACAATTTGCATGTATCAGTAACTACTAGTTAGCAGTTGAGCATTTCATTCTTTTGCTATTTAGCCTTCTGTCTTGTGACATTTTTATGAAACGGTATCCACTGTTCTTTTAAACTGGCATAGCAGGAAGTACAAGAACGTCTTGTACAAGAATTCTGTCTTGCTGGACTGGTACAAGTTAAACGAGTTCTGTCAGCTATCAAATAATCTACAAAAGCTCCAAAGCATCATTCTTTTTAGATAATCATCTTATCAGATTTTGTTCTGATTATTTCATAAAGTAACTTTTATGGCAGTTTTAATTGTGCAAGGAAATCCCTCTGATCCACATGCATTTAAATGAATACTTTAAAAAAATTGTGAAATGCCATTCGAAGGGAACTAGATGCAGAACCTCAATACATGTGTACAGTATGACCTCCATGAATAAAGGCATGCCTCCCATGAAGAGGCAAACAGAAAGGAATCAAGATTAGCATCTTGATGTTTCATAGAAAAAGTCCCATTGTCTTATGATCAGCCTGTTCCATTTGGTCTCCTTGCCCACTCCCCAAAGTCTCAAAGTCTCTACTGAACAGTCTTCCTAAAATTTGGCAGAATTACTTCACCATTTTGATGTAGGATTTGTAATTGTGTAAGTTTTGTAGTTCCAAAAATTAAGACATTTTGCCTTTTGTTCCATCTATTTATACTCTCCCAAAATGTTAAATATGACCTGCCCACATTACTGTCCAACTATAGATATTTGCAATAAGGGTATCCTACTTCTAATATTTTCTCATTCCACCTTACACTATTGGATACAATATCTGGAACTACATATCTGCATAAAAAGAATGCATTTCAGCTTAAGCAAAATGAATAAAAAACCTAACAACCTCAATGGATGAAAAAGGTTCCTGCTAAACCCTTGTTAAATATATATATAGCAAGAAAAAGACAAAATTATCCTAGTCATTAATAATAGAGTGAATGAAGATGATATGTAAATAGTGTGGGAGTTGGTATTATTTGCTATTTTTAATTATGTAACTAAGTAAATAAATAAAAACAGAACAATTTCCCTCAACTGGGTGCCTCCAGGTGCATTGGATGGCCATTTCATCAACCAGCCAAGCTAAGTCTTAATCAGCGGCCATTCTGTGTAGGAATTATCAGTGTAATTGGAGAACACCATGGAAGGTTAATAGATCAACAACATAAGGTAAATAGACTGTACCACTCCCTATTATCATAACAAAAGTGTGAGGTTTTTGGAAACAACTTTGTTTTCAAAAATACCTACACAAAGCACTTGATTTGTAATTATCTTTGAAGCATTAACAAAAGCATATTGACCTCTCTGAAACTTTATAAAGGAATTTTGTTGCAGTTGTGTGGAGAATAACAACCTGTTGCTGAACAATAAGCAACTTTGTGTTATGAATCTGAAAAATCCTTTTAAATGTAAATGTAATGTAAATGTTTATTCAGTGAATGACCAGCAACATAAAACAGACAAAAGGAATGTCCCAATATTTGAGGGGCTCCTATAAAGACAAAATGGGTCAAACTATTTTCCAAAGCACCAAAAGGCAAGACAAGAAGCAATGGATGGAAACTAACCAAGGAATGAAGCAACCCAGAACTAAGGAGAAAATCCCTAATGGTGAGAGCAATCAACCAATGGAACAGCTCATCTTTAGAAATTGTGGGTGCTCCATCATGGAGGCTTGTAAAAAGAGACTGGAAACCATTTGTCTAAAATGGTAAAGGGTCTGTTTGAGCAGGGGGTTGGACTAGAAGATCTCTGAGGTTCCTTCCATCTTTATTATTCTATGTTTTATGAACAAGGCAAATGAATACAACTACATATTGGCCAGTAAATAAAGTATTTGTAAGTAAATCAAATACAGAATACTTTGAATACTCCTATTACAACAATATCATGTTTGTTCATGTAGTGTGAAGTCTCTATAAAGATTGCTTACATCTAAAACAGACTTCTGAATTCTGGAAGTCTTGTCTATTCATTAAATGGGAAAAAAAATCTCAGAATTTTTTGTATTCCTGCTTTCTTGTTTTCCTGCCCCCCCGCCCCCCAATTTCTTTGTATGTCTGGACAAATTTTAAAGGCTATGAAAGTATACAAGATAGAATGGTACTGGAGGAGTAGCTTGCAAGGATTGAAAGAATGTAAATAAAAGCTTTCAGGGAGCATTTTCATTTATTAATAGAAACTTATATAGAGCCACTTTTATCTTCAGTCATTTCCTCTGTAATAATGAGGAAGAGAAAAAACCGTCACCACCAATTAGCAGAACCATGAGATTTTTAAAACGTTTGGGCATGTAGCACAGTCTCCAGAAGAGAATGCATTCTATAGGAAATAACTGCCACTCTCCTGCCTAAGGCAGTTGCTTGAAAAATATTCCCACAGTCAAAGTGTCCTTCCCCATTTCATGAGTGGAAGTGGTCAAAATTCTACCTTGTTGTTCTCCAACAAGCTTTGTGCAGCTCAACAGCCAAGAATAGCAGCCCACTAGGAACATTTTACTCATGCAATGTCCGTTATATACCATAGGCTGAAGAAATTACCACATTGTGTCCTGACCTTGTAGCTTAGATAGATGGGAATATATAGCAATTTTGATGCAACTGCAAATGGTTCCCCTCAGGGGAAGCTAGTACAAAGTGCAAAATCACAGGATGCAAGACTAATGTGCAACGTTTTGCCAAATCATCTTTTTCTTTCAACAGGGCTTGAAGACAGATTCCTTAAAGTATTAGAAAGTTTTACTAAACTGTTTCATCATAAGTACATCTTTTGTAAGCAAGAACATCTCCTCCTCCCCTTTAAAAAAGAAAGCTTATGATAAAATAATGATGGCGGCACACATCAGAGAAACCTCTGGATACTTCTCTCCGTCTTCCTGTTTTCTGATAAATAGTATTTCAGTAAAATTAGTAAAATGGAAATGCTGCAAGGATTCTGCAGATGATCAAATGAAAGCAGGGCACATAGGAATACCAGAAGTTGCTTTCCATCAAGTCATAGTATATGTGCATCTAGTTAATACCAATTACATTGACCAGCAGCAACTCCCCATTATGCATAAGCGCACCAATTGTGCATACCAATCGTGCCTACCGTCCCTGTCCTATTGTTTCTTTTTATTTTTCTTATAAGTATCTATCTCATTTATTCAAAACTATGTTTATTCTTATACCTGTATCTTGTAAGCGATTGACAAATCAAAATAAATCTTCCATAGTGGTCTTTCCTCAACTACACAGAGGTAAAACTAGGAACAATTCCATATAAGTTATAGGTACTAGATTTTAAAGGTAACCTCTTTCCCAAGAGCTCACTGAAGCTTGTTTTCACCAGAATTACTCAAGAAAATAAGTTCTTTCTCAACTATTTGTCTATGCCAGCCAATATTTTGTAAAGGCCAAAATCAATGTGCTGTGGTAGATATATTGAGCTGGAAACTTGAGCCAATCTCCTTACCTCCTCCGCCCCTATTCTTGTGATAATGATCTCTGGACAACAACAATAATATCAAGCCCTTGGAAATGTTCATAAAACAACTAAAAACAAAACAAAAAACAACTCTTAAGGGTCACCCAGCTAGTTTCATGTCTAACATAGGACCAGAATTCTCAATCTCCTTGTTTCAAACCAGTAGTCTCTAAACAAACTGAGTCTAGGTTGACCAATGTTTAATACTCTAATCATTTGAGAAGATTTCTGTCTCCTAAATTTTTCAGTGATGATTTTCAACTGTGACTGTTTTTGAAGAAAGGAATTTCAAAAAGAAAATCCAATATGAAACCACTGAATAAAAACAAGTTTAGTTCTATCACTGGAGCTGAGATAACAGATTTATATCATTTTAGATATTATCAGTATTGTACCAGTGTTAGGTGGTTTTCTGATATGTAAATATGATTTATGATTTTTTTTGTATGATTGCTATGATTTTTTTTAACATACACTTCAGCTTTAATTTAATTCTTTCCCCTCACTACCAACACCAACTTTACTTTTTGTTGGGTGTGGATTCTCCAGGCCTCCTGTCTATGAAATGATATGTTGTGCCTTACACACGTGGCCTCTTCTTCACAACCATTTAGGACATAATCAAACCATTATTGCCATGTTACTTCCATGTTACAGAACATACTTTCTTAGCAATCAGCACTTAGTTCCCATTCATTCCACATACAGAATGGAAACAAGGCTTTCCTTCTTTAACCAGGTCTTTTGAGTCAGATTAATAATGATTTGGTTTTTAAAAATCTGGTTTCATTTTTTTTTCATATTTAGATTCAGCTGTTATTGCACTGATTGTACTGTAAGCTCTTTTGAATGAGAGACGTAAGATGTAAAAATGAACTATCTATAATATAAGCTGATTTTTTTTTTTAAAGAATAAGATAGGCAAGTGTTTTGAAAGAATTGTGTCCTGCAGAAGATCACCTAGTGATCGCACAAAAGAGGCAATATTTTAACTAGAGCAGAAGTAAGAAAGAAGATTGATTTCAAATCTTACATCTTTTCTCTACTTCTCTTACATAATCCAGATAAGGTGATTAGTGGAAAAAAACCAAGGCACAGTTGTAATATATACTTAGTTCTTGGGAGGAGCCATTTCAAAGTAAAAGGCTAGGTGTCTTGAAAGGACAGCTTTGACAATTTCTTGGACCCTGTGTTCTCTTTCAGGGTAAGGTCACAGGGTAATTGGGACTCAATAAAACTAGCAAACACCATATTTGAGGTGCTTCAAGTACAGGTAGGCCTCAACTTATGACTGGTCACTTAGCATCTGCTTGAAGTTACAATGAATAGCAAACAATTGGTTGACTTAATGACCATGATGTTTGCTTAACGACTGTCACAAAAAAGGTTGTAAAATTGTGTTGGTCACAGGGTTCCATTATCATCATAGTGGCTTAGATTGATGGGCATTGGAAGGAGTCCATTGGATAGGCTACATTTAGCTCCTAGGTCAGAGGTTCTCACACTGGAGAGTGTTCAGGCCCATCAAGTTCAGGCCTTACCTCCATGTTTCATTTCCTCTTATTGTTATATCACATTACAAATTTTTTGAAAAAGCTGTTTCAATCGGCAAATTCATAAAGAGGGGAAGTAAAGGTTCGGAATTCTCTAGAAATTTAAACAGAGGCAAAGCATGCCAACATTTACGAAAGAGCAGCTTCCTATTCCAGAGGGTAACAATAACCACAGGAAATTGAACTTACGGTATGCCCATGTAACAGAGATATGACATAATTTTCCATCAAAGGGTTTATCTTGCTAGGTGCACATTTCACTACAAATAGCTAGCTGTCCATCAATTTTCTTTTTAGTGTGTTGGCAAAGAATTTTTAAAACCAGGAGATTTCTTGAGTGTTGCAAATGCAATATACATTCCCAACCTTTGGTGGTTGAGAAGGGAGCTGTCATTGTCATATAATTGAATCTCTCATTCTTAGAACGATACAATATTAATTAAACTATTTGAAATGACTAAAATGATTTTTATTAAATTCTATAGCAGCCTTCCCCAAAACCGATACATACCAAAATAATTCTCTCTTCAGCCCTGAGGATTGCAACAGACGCTGGATCAAGAGTCACTAATACGTAGATACAAAATCATTTTCCTGTTCTCCCTTTGACTTTGCTTATGCTTCCTGTTTCATGGTTGCCATAAGCAGCTAGAAAGAAGTGCTTTAAGCAGAAGAGTAAGAAAGAGAGGACATTTTGAGAATATCCCTCTTTTCCAGTATGAGAAACCCCAATTTTTTGCAAACAGTGCTCCTTAAATGATCTGGTAGAAGGCTGAACAGACAGAATTTATATTGTATGTTCAAAAAATGTTACCCCATATTATACAGAATACAGTACAACAGAGTTGGATATCTTGAAAGTCTTTTAGTCCAACCCCTGGCTTAAGACCTTGTACCATTCTGAACAATTGACTGTCTATCCTTGAAAACCTCCAGTGATGAAGCACCCACAACTTCTAGAGGCAGGCTTTCCACTGATTAATTGTAATACCTTGAGTATCTTACTACCCTGTAGAAAAGGATAGATCAGAGTATAATGGAGACGCCAGAAATAATTGTGGCTGAGTTTAGTTACTTAATATCAGATTATGGGATGTAGAGTCACCTAGTAGTTGTCTAAAGGATTTCTTCTTCTGAAAGTTAAAAAAAAAACATTCTTATTCCCAAGACAATGAAAATAGAATCCGACAAGTCCAAAATATTTTTGTTCCTGTTGAATGAGACATCAATTAAAATCTGTTGAAAGGTTGGGCATTGATGTCACTATCTCTTCTGGAGCCAGGAATTTCTATTATGACTCATGATGGTAGTAAGTTGAGGTACCCATGATTTTATGACTTTTTTGGCAGCAGCCATTAAAACAGTGTATTATTATGGGCAGTTTTTGGCCGGAAACTGGCCGAAAACTGCCTCAAAGCAGCAAAAACCATTGAAAATCGTGATCGCGTGATTATGGAATGCCACAACTGGCCATAAAGGTGAGCATATGAAATGCAATCACATGACCACAGAGGTGTGTGCAGGACCAGAACTCCAGAACTGAGTCATAAGTAATTTTTTTTTTGGGGGGGAGTCCTTCGTAACTTTGAATGGTTGCTAAGCAACTGGTCGTAACTGGAACATTACCCGTATAAAGAATAAATGAACCCCTACAGATTTTACTTGGCTGGTCATTACCAACTATAGGGAGTATGCTCACCTCCTTTTTAAGGCCATTGAACCAATGCTGTCTGAAGATGTTTCCATAGGCCATCATGATGTCACAGAGTACTGTTACCTTCCCACTGAAGTGGTACCTATTTATGTACTCACATTTGCATGCTTTCAAATTGCAAGCTGGGCAGGAGTCTGGGGCAAGAACAGGAGCTCACCCCGTCGTGTGGCACTTAGGTCTTGAATGTGGGCTGTTGACTTTCCAATAAACAAGCTTAGTGTCTTAACCACTCTAGCCATCTCACTGCCCCTGTATAAAGAATAGACTTCAGTAAACTATTATGTTGTTGGAAAGACAATCAGACTATGGCTTCCCTGAAACTTCTCTTTCTACAGTACCCCATCATAGTTCTGTTTTGGGAGGGAGCTATTACATGTGTTAACTTTGAGATGTTTTAATATTCTCATATATTCATATTGTTTTGAACTATATTCTTACTGCATAGAAATTGCTATGTACAAAGAAAGTGGTTTCTGTGTCCTACTTAGAGCTAAAATGTTTATTCTTCAGTTTTGGAAAGATGAATATATTGTCTCAACTACACAGTCAGCAGAAATGTTACTAGAGAAGCCTATGAACCAATCTCCTATCAATATAGATTTCACTAAGTTGGGTAAGCTTCAGTAAATAGTGCTATTTACGGAAAACCTTATAAAGTTTGTATGTATTAAAAACTTATTTGTGTATGTATATTTGAAATATTGTATACGTACTTACAAATATTTGTCTTTTATGCTTTTGTTGTTTTCTTTTGCTGTATTCATTTTCCTTTTTTTATACCTTTCTGTGTTGTTTAGGTTTTTTTCATGCTTTTGCGGGGGTATTCAATTACAGTTATTAAAGAAAAACAGAAACTTCCATCCGAGGCATTGCTGGTAAGAAAATAGAGAGGTCATGGCTTTTGTCTTTAAAGCTCTAGAATGCTGCAAGCTGTTTCTACTGCAAACTCTTTCTGCATTCTAGCCATATTGGGTTGCACAATGGACTGGAAAGTTTGTCTGGAAATCTGGCATGTCATGACAAAGCAATATACCTTCTGAGGGTATTCCATTGTTAGAATGAGCTCAAGATATGACTAAGATGAATGGCCATTACCAAAGATAAGCAGCATCATGAAAAGATTGTATTAGAGTCTTCTTGTTGGCAAAATGTTCTGAAAAACACACTGCCATTATAAGCATGCTGGCTAATTGCAACCTAACACTTTATGGGACTTCAAATCAGCTGCCTATGCCAAATTATGTAAGCTTTCTTAAAACTGTGGAGCTGATTGTTGAGTTTGATGCTATTCTTTGGCAGCATCTAAGATGAGTCATCACCCAAAATATTTACATACAACCCTTCCTTGGAAAACAATTTAAAATGAGATCACTCAGTTCTTGGCAGATTTAAAGAGAGCAAACAATTGTTCTGTTATTCTGTTCTGCATGCCCAATATCAAGCATACAAAGTAAATTAATGGTGTATTTTCTAACAAGAAAAGTTAGGGGAAATGTTTCTGCAGTAGTAAGCACCAAAGAATATTTTCTAGGCAAGATGGAAGGGAAAAGGGAAGTACAGAGAAATGGATCTGAAAGTTGAATCGTCCATAAGCTTTCGTCCTGTCCATTCCTCATTCAGTGACTGCAACGGTCAGGTGCTTATTTTTTTTAAAAAAAAACCCCTGTAATTTATGTGCTTTTCAGTAAACTGAGAAATTTTTGAATGGTAAATTTTGAAGCATTCAAGTACTGTATTACAGAAGGAATGTTGAATAGAAAACATGAGATAATCTCAAACAATCCTTTGAGCTTAATTTCTTTTTGCAAGTACAATTAAATAAATAAACTAGATTGTGCAATACAACCAGTTGGATAATGTTTGCTGTGGCTTATATTTGGAATATTGCCCAATATCGCAAGTTCTTTGGTATATCTGAGGAAAACATACACCAACCATTCTGGGCACAGACATACTATTCACACAGGATAACATGTATGATGTTGATGTGAGAAATTTGGGTGACAAACTGAAACCATTTCAAGATTCATCTCAAAATGATCAACTAACAAAGGCTACTTACTCTGGAATCAGTGGCATTTGTAAGGGGGCAAGAAGATCTGACAAAAGCAGTGACAGGGTACCGTAGTGGAAGCAGTACTCTTTTCTATGTGCATCATAATATACATATTCTCCAAAGAGTGACGTTGATAAGTGCTAGTGGAGAACATGCTTCCCACAAGGAAGGTAGCAACAGATGTTTCTCTTCCAGGGTGCAAAGAAAAATTATCTGCCGTAAACTCCATGTAGGCATCAGGAAGAGCATCCAGCCAGTAAATGTTCAGCGCCATCCAATCGCCCCGACTCCACCCATATTAAAGGATTACAGGGTCGTAAAAAGGAAGTGTATGTGTGTAGATATGTATATACACATACATTCATACGCACACAAAGAAAACCATCCTTTTTTTCTATTTATTAAAACATTTGAAAAACATGAGAAAAAACAGAATAACTACAAAATAGAGAAAGGGGGAGGGGAGAAATTAGTGGATAAAAGGATATCAGCAAATAAACAGTGAGTTTGCAATTTTCATGACATTAAAAGTTCGGTATTTATTAGTTAGTGGATTGATTGTGTAGAACTAAATACATATATCTTTTTTAAAAAAAGAAATAGAAATCTCTGAACAAGAATATAATCATTATTTATCATTATTCCAAGGATAAAAACACGTAATATATTTGGCAGCATATAAATTTAATAATTTTTTTAAAAGAAGGAAAGATCAATAGAAACAAAAATATTTGTTTTCAAATTCCTTCCCATTGTACCCTAACACATCATCACAATCAACATGTTTATTAACATTTGAAATTATTTCTGATTACACCACTTGTTCTCCCCCTAAAAATAGTTATCTTTTTGTATGTTGTATGAAACATAATTTTGCTTAAATTAGGTCAAGCTTCTGTTCTGAATATATATTATTAATTTTGCTATGGCTGTCTTTTTTCCAAATTTGGTCTCCCAGTCTGATATAGTTAATGAAGTGTCTCTTTATCAGTGCTGAACTAGATTTGTCTTCATGTCCATCAGGACACAACTTAATATACTGTGGTGTTTTTTAATCTATGTATTTTGGAACAGTTCCTAATTTAAAAAATCTGAGATTTCAATTCACTTGTTTTTATGGTTTTTAAAAAATAATCTTGAGCATTTCCTTCGAGTACTTTCAATTTTTATATGGACACTACATATGATAAAATGTGTACCTTTGCATTTTCCATCATATTTTATGACGTTATTTATTCATTTTTGCAATGGCTGACAGTTATATACCATCTTAAAACATTTAACACCAATTTTCTCTTAAATTATAGCTTGGAGTTCATTTTATTTTTTTTCCCCCTGTTAATTGTTCACATTCTTGAATTATAATTGTTTCTTTAAAATGTTGCATCCACTTTATAATGCAATTTTGCATTTGTTCTCTCTCCATGTTGTACTATAATAGCAAATAAATATACACTCTAGTAGATGGTTTTGATTCTGAAACATTTGTAAAAGTGCTTCAAATTATGCCATTTTTTTAAAAAATAGCCCTCCTTCTTTCTAAATATTTTTCCCCCAACAATCTGTAATTACATCACCTATGGTAAATTTTGACTTTCAACCATTCTTGTTGTATCTTTAACCTACTTCTGGAGTCTGAATGCACCTTTTTTTTTTCTTTTAACGACCTTGTAATCCTTTGCACTGAAGTGGAATTGGGGTGATTGCACACTTTTCTTGCAATAATTACCTCCAAATAAAAATATTGGAGGGTGAGATAAGAGGTAAAGTTGCTGGTCTTATTTTTTTTTTTTTTGGTAAAATTCCATGTTTTCGTCAAGTTTTATTTCATAATTTGTCCTTTCTTTTGTATCCTGGAACCAAAACTAGATAAAATCTCCTGAAGATTTTATCCATTTAGTTATCCATGACAAACAATTTGAAGAACAACATAATTTGAAATTTGGACAAGCAAGTCTCTCTCCCCCACCCACCCCACAATGCTTTTGTTGCTCTGCATGTACTCCTAAAACGTCCCCTTGCCAGCGGAGAAAACAGCTTCCCCAAACTGTAGTTAATAAAAACACAACTTTATACCACAATAGCACAGGAAAAGCTGGTTGCCTATGTCAAGACAATATAAGCTGGCCAAAACTGGTCCTTCAGGAAGCAGTTCGGATCAAAATAGCCTGGAAAGTATACTCATAATTCCTTAATCAGATAAAAATCTCAGTGTTTACTATGCAGACAATCAAAGTTATATTTGTTCTTCAGTCATTTTAAATTTACTTAATTTTTTTAAAAAAACAAAACAAAACCATGTTAAGTGTTACTTCTCCATTACTGAGATACGTAAGCAAAGTAGCAGTGAGAAGATTTCAGATAACAGATAATCAGAGTTGGAAGGGACTTTGTAGGTCATCTAGTCCAACCCCCTGCCCAAGCAGGAGACCCTACACCATTTCTGACAGATGGGAGTCCAATCTGTTCCTGAAAGTCTCAAATGATAGTGCTCCCACAATATCTGAAGGCAAGCTGTTCCATTGGTTGATTGTTCTCACTGTCAGAAAGTTTTTTCTTGTTTCCAGGTTAAATCTCTCCTTGTTCAGTTTCCATCCATTACTCCTTGTCTGGCCTTCGGGTGTTTTAGAAAATAGCTTGACCCCTTCCTCCCTGTGGCAGCCCCTCAAATATTGAAATATTGCTACCATATCTCCCCTGGTCCTTCTCTTCACTAGACTAGCCATGCCCGGTTCCTGTAACCGTTCTTCATATGTTTTAGTCTCCAGTCCCCTAATCATCTTGGTTGCTCTTCTCTGCACTTTTTCTAGAGTCTAAACATCTTTTTTATAGTGCGGTGACTAAAACTGGATGCAGTACTCTAGGTGTGGTCTTACTAAGGCTTTATAGAGTGGTATTAGTACTTCCCTTGGTCTTGATTGTATCCCTCTGTTGATGCAATTTAGGATTGAAGAAGAAATGTGGCAGAACAAAGAATCATCAGGGTTTCAACCCTAGTGAGAACCATGGAGACAGCATGGTTATCAAAATGGCACAGGAAAATCCTTTTGAAATAGACTTAAACCTGGGTTTCTTTGAGCCCATCCCACATCTAATTTGCTGCTCCATGTACCAGCTCCAGTTATGAGATAGAATAAAGGAATAATTTTAGAACCAGAGTTCTTGTAGTAAGTCAACCAAGAGTTAAAGTTAAAAAAAAATCTTGTTCCTCACCTTGCAAACAAACCCTAAACAGGAACAATTAGATCTGAAACAAAATAGCTATAGCTGCTTCACATTTCACTAAAAAGAAGCTAATCCATAGAAACATGATTCAACATTCTTAAACCTTGATGTGTTAATATTTTTGTCATAATCCATCTACATTTCTCAGTAATAGGACTACACTGCAATGGCAAAACAAATATACATATATCAGTTCATGTTCAAAGCTGCATTATTTTTTCTTTTGGTTAATCTTCCCTCCACTTGCTCATAATACTTGCTAGTATTGTGAGAAAGCTTTCTCTCAGAAAAAAAGAAATAGCTGAGGCAATACAGATAAATGCAGGTTAGGCAAATTTAAAAAACCTGTAAATTGAAACCAAGTTCTCCCATTTGCATTCATAACACACATTCCATGCAACTCTGGGCTTTGAGTTTATGAGCATGATCCAAGATTGCAGTCTAGTCATGCACCAGATATCATTCTTGGTTTCTTTGATAGCACAAAGATTGCTTTAGAAATTTCTGTTAATGGGTTTTACAGGCCCTTTTCAATTTTTGCCAACTCCTTTGAGATATTATGATTACATAAAAGGGATTTAGGGCTTTTAAAAAGGAACATAACAACCATTGTAGCCATATTGCACTCTTGTTACTTGGCACATTTTGAATCATGGGAACAGTTTATGAATCAGGAGTTTAAAAATGTAGTTGAGAAAACACCAACTTAAATGGAAACATCCAGGTGGCCCCAGGTGGCTGTGGGACACAACTGAGACTCTCCCTCACCTAGTCCACAAAAGAGCCATGAGGACCAGAATGACCACTATGGTGCTGATGGAAGCCCAGATGCCAGAAAACAATCACAAGGGCTCCCAAGACTGCTGAGATCCACCTTGGTTGAATTAAAAGAAGTAACTGTCAGAAAACTACTATGAGAGAAGTGTTTATGGGAGAAAGAGGACAACTAAAGATTCCCAGACCCAACCCTCCATTTCCCATGGCCTCAAGACCTTGTCAGTTGCGATTTCCCTATCTGTGGTTTTATACTGGAATGAAAGATTTGCAATTAACAAGGAGGCACTGTGTACCTAGTTATTAAAAGCCATAATACAAAAGGAGTGACAAATTCTATAGCAGCCATCCAGCCTAGTTAAGAAATATCATAGAAATGGGCAAGTAGGAGAGAACCTTTTACCAAGACTATTGCAACTTTGGAGGAAAAAGCCACTGCCACTGGAGAGAAGATAGAAATCTAGAAAATTATTGCATTAAGAAGAGAAAAAGAAATTGTAACTGGAGATACACCATGATTTTGTTGGAGATAAACAACTAGCAAGTTCAGACTACATGATACATGAGCTTATGCCCAGGAGGGACAAGGAGTAATATGGTTCTTTGCACAATTACAAAACATTGCACAAAACAGGGGAGCTAAAGGCCGCATTTTAGAGTGTCAGTCTGGCCACACCCAATATGGGTGAAGGAGGTTAGGAAGCTCTTTGACTCTGGGCTTACTGGAGGGCATGTGAAGGAATCCCTGTCAGTGCATTTCTTTATATATTTCTAAAACTTTTTGTTGTTTTATTTTGCATTACTTAGGAGATGCCTTTCCCCTTCTTTTTAATTTAAAAGTGTCAGAAAAGATACTCTTAATGTCCAGATTTATATATGAATCATGAGGCATTACTACACCTCAAATAGAACAATAGATGGAAACTTTAATCTTCATAATTGAATAAACTGTGCACTGATTTGGCTAGAAATAAAGATGGCATGGAAAAATGAGGGTTTCTCCCAGAGAGCAAGGCTATTTACTGCAAATTGGCACTATTCAAACCATTATTTTTTATAATGCCTCTTTCAGGCCAAAATGCACACAGAATGTCTTGCTGGTTGAAAATATCCCTGCCATCAAGGTAGCCCAGCATTGGGCTAGAACTATATAAAAGTATGTTTTTATTAAAATGTTTAATCTTTTTATAATTTAAATAAATAATTTCGCTCCTTCTAGACGAGATGAGGCATGTTTGAAAAAACTTACCATATGTGGTATCTTTAAATCAGCACCTTTGGTTACGCTCCAATTGTTTTTGCAAATATGGAATTCCCCCCCCCCTTTTTTTTTTTAAGATGAGCTACTAGGAAGGAGTGATATGCAATATCACACCAGCTTCACTTTGATCCTTCTGATTGTGCTAAGTTAGTATCATGGGGAAAGCCAAATCTGCAGGTAACACAATGATTTCCTTGTTTCCTTCTCTCTTTTCCCTCCCTGTGTGTTCCTGACTGGGGCATGGAATGCATAAGTTAATAAGATTACAAAAAAGTACAGAATGCTCCAAAGTGACATGTTGATGTGGGTGGGCTTTTGTAACTGTCCCACAATTGTGAGGCAGTTAAAATAGTCCACCCACATCTATATCTCACTTTGGAGCACTCTGTACATTTTGGTAAACTATTTAATCAACATTATAAGATTTAAAATATTATTTACATAATAACAATCCACTACTATCTATTTATAAATGGTTCTTAGAATATCCTAAATTAGGTATTCTAGAATATAGGAAAAACATGGAAGCATGGAATAAGAGGGGGAACTGGTACAAGAGGCAATAGAAGACCATAGATACATTTATTTATTTGTTAGAATTTTTTTTTATCCTGCCTTTTATTACTTTATAAGTAATTTATGACTGTGAACATACATAATACCCCTTCTTCCTGCTATTTTCCCCACAAAAACCACCCCGTGAGGTAGGTTGGACCAAGAGTGAGTAACTGACCCAACTGGCTTTCATGCATAAGGCAGGACAAGAACTCCCAGTCTCCTAGTTTCTAGGCCAGCACTTTGGTTTTAACTCACTATGATTGTTTCATTGTTCTGAATCATTGAATGGGCAATACCAAATACCTTGATTTCACATTACATTTAGTGCAACAGAAATAAATATTTTGTGTATAGTGGACAACCATGCATCTTTTTAGGGGAAAAATGGGTTGATTCAGCTAACTTTGATGACTATACAGAATTTGATTTTTTAAATAGGATTTCTTAGTTTGATAAATCTGACTCTCACTACAAAAGAATATGCTACATTTGAATTCTACTGTATAGTGCAATATTAATGCAATATTGGGTTTTCAATTCAATTGTATAGAATGTGAAGGATGTGTGTTTGTTTCATTTTTATAATGTACACTGAAAATGGCATTTAATTTTGTTGAACGAAATTAAATGACAATAAAGTAATCTAAAGTGGCATATACCTTATCATAATATCTTTGTATCGTAAAGCATTTTGCAAATTTCATTACAATGTAGTGACTTACTACACAATTTTCAGAGATAACAGAACTTCAACTCTGATCTAGAGAATTGTAGCCATTATCCTAGTTATAGGGACTAAAAGGCGATGAGCAGTTTAAAATATGGTCACATGAGGGAATGTCATTAATTATATATTGCTAAGTGAAAAAAAAAGTAATACAAAACTGACTTTTTTGCTCATAGCCCTTTATACACAAAAATTGTGTTGTGAAAGCATAGATTCAAATGAATACATGGGTAGTTTAGGCCTAAGATTCCCCAAAATCTCTCTGAAGTTTCCCCTTCTTTTACTAGACAGCTGTTTCTTTCCTTGTTTCTTAATCTTAATCAAGATTACGAAGCAAGTAATAGTCCACACCCAGTATTTGCTTTTATTTTATTTTTTAAATCCCTGCCCTAGCAACCTTAGAAAACTATTTAATGATGTAAAAAGGCCACAGTTGTGGTTTACAAACACCTCAGTAAGGCTTAAAAAAAGAAGCAAGCAAAAAATGACTCCTTTCCGCTCCCAAGATTATACTGAAGTATGGCCATCTTGATATTTCTAAGACAGGATGTTAAACAATTTTTTTACTTACAATTGACTTTTAAGAATCATTCCATCATGTGGAAATTTATAGTTAATTCCTTGAAAATAATCCTAAGGTTGCTTTGTGTTACATGTTTTCAGAGTGGGTTAACCCAGTTTTAAGGAACAAGAATGATGAGCTAGCTCACATACATGCTACTCTGAATTTTATTACTTTCATTTCCTTCATTGCAGCAGATCATCAGCAAATTTTGTCCTTCCCCATAACAGGGCCCACAAGATTGGGTTGTGCCCAACAACACGACAGTAAGATGAATAAAATTTTGGCGAAGTATGAATCAAAGGAGGCAGAGTCCAAGATATTTTTCGTTATTTTTCGTTGAATATGAGGAAACTGTAAATTCTATATATCTATTTATTTAACAGAATGTGTTGACATTTCTAGGCAGACAGAGTAGCCCCTTCGGCTAATCTGTAAAGCAGAGTTACAGGACACTTCAGTTTGCTATTTTAAAATGTTAAAATCCTTACAGCTTTAGTGTTGTAGTGTTCATGTAGCAGAAATGGTGAGACATAGTGGTGGGATCCACTTTTCCCCTGGTAACTTATATAAACTCTGTTAACCTGTATCACCCATATTGTATTGCTGGCTTTTGCACTCTGCATTTCCTTTGATTACCCTCTAATAACATTATCTTCTATATTTAACTTCTGTCCTAGACTTATTTATCTCAACTTCATTATTGTAGTGAACAGACATGTGACACTCTAAAAGGGAGGAAAAGTTGATGGATGCCAAGAAAAGACAGGAATGTTCTGGGTAGGCATATCCAGATGCTAAATCAAATCCCCCACCTTAATAAGTAAGCTAAGAAAAATCAGTCAGCTGAAAACTTCTGTGTACTGTAGACATTATGTTCCAGCTGGCATAAAGGAGGTCCATCTGCAAAGGGGTCCATCTCTTGAAATTCTTGTTCACAAAGACACTTTATACATTATTTTTAATTTGTGCAAATTTCTGGACTCATTTTTCTATAAGTATGCTTGTCTTAAATCCTAAAAGAATGTACTGATATTCAACTAATCACTCAATGCCAGAACATTATAAAATAATTTAAGGGACATCATCAAATTGTGTGATGAGCCACTGATTGAGTAAGAAAGCTTGGGCTGATTGTGATTTTGTGGCTTCTTGTAAATCCTGCTTGCTTTCATCTAGCCACAATTCAGCCTGATTTTGAGTCATCCAGGTTTCATCTAGCCACAATTCAGCCTGATTTTGAGTCATCCAGGTTTCCATTGCAAACCCGGAAGTTCATTTTTAATATCACTCTACAGGTGGAAAGAAATTGGACCTTTTACTCTTCACGTCTATCCTCCCTGAGTGAAAATTCATTTTCTTTGCGTTCCTTCATCACTTCCATGTGGTCTTTTAAATTACGTATTTATCACAAGAGCTGGTCCAGAAAAGTCTACCTCAGTGCTTTAATAAGGCCAAAGAGAAACATCACCTGGTAGGTAAGAATACAGTATGTTGTGTTAGTATATATGGCTGAATGCTAAGCAGTATCAACACAGGTCAAGGATGCAATTTTTAAAGTGACACCTCAATCTTAATATTAAGAATAATCTTTGATTTGTAACAGTGGCTGTCAACTAACGGTATGCCAAATGAGTCTAGGCAGGGCACAAATTCCATCCTTAAATTGAGAAACACGAGAGGGGTGAGAGCAGGTGGTCTCCAGTTGAGTATGCCAAAACAAAGGAACCAAGTACATCTTGGCAGAACATTTTGGTGAAGTCTAGGACTGGAACAGCTACTGAAAGATTATGGCTTAGGAGCCAAAATAATATTTTGCACTGATTAGCTAACTTAATGTTTGTTTTAACCTGAGTTTAGAAAAAGATAATTACTAGAAAATATTGCTTTGCTCACAATTAGTTATATTTTAGTTACAAAAAGTATTGTAAATAGTATCAATGCATTTTTAAAAGGCTTACTATAAGTGATAAGCTTAACAGAATGCCTATAAACCACGGTTTTTTGCTTATCTTATTAGAACCCAAATTTGTTGAAAACAAATGGCTGAGAAACATTAAATTGGAAGATATTTCAGAAAAACTTACATGAGCAACATGTTTTAAGTTGCTATAGCAACACAACTAATACAAAAAAAGCATTTTAAAAGATAGTATCTTTATCAAGGAAACACACTGATATGTTCTTAAAACTAATCTACAGATTATCATTCTGCAAAATGCTACAACCAAGATAACAGTGTTTGCTTCACTGAAAGATGGTCAATACAGGCAGGACTATTTGAATCAAGATACAATATTGTGAGCATTCAAGAGACAATAAAATCAAGAAGTTGTTCCCTTTGCTCCTGTATGTGCCTCTTCTTTCTGTTACGTCAGCCTGAAGTGATTCACATTTTCTAGCAGGACAAAGCCAGCTCCCTATACTTTTCATATTCCTCCAGTAGTAAATGATGGAAGACAGATATTGGCAAAAGTAGTGTAATTCCTGTGCAATATTCAAATAGAGCTTCATATACCCTTACGTCAGCTATGAATTAGCTTTATGTTACAAGCATTCCAAGTTTTGAATCAATAAAGCAATACATATATATAGCAAGACTCCCTTAGCACTGATTTTCAGGAAGGGAAAATGAGTAACTGAAGTAAATTGCAACCACTCCCAAAGTTACAACATTACAAAACATGAAAAGAATTATACGAAACAGACTTCTCAATCTCAGATGTTTAATTATGAATCCTTGAGAACACAATGTCATTAATCAATATTTATATATATTATTGCTAGAATGTAAGGTTTACCAGTCCTAACCAATATCCTAACCAATCTGTTTTGCAGTTCTTATATTAAGTAAACGACTTCCTCTAAAGACTTTAAAAAAGGTTCCCTTTCAACTTCCTTCTACTACCCCAAAATTGTTTTCAAATTGGAATTTGAATTAACAAGCTGACATCATGTCTCCTTATGTCAAAATGTCCTGCTAATATAATGTAGTAAGAACATGCAAAGATTAGCCGTTTATGATATGGGCCATAAAGCAGCAGTGTTGCAGAAAACAATTTTAGTTAACCAATTGACTTAAGGACTTAAGAAACGAAGTTTCTAAACTCATGGGCACCTGAACACAATTGATAATTAAAAAATCCCTCAGTTCTAGATTTCCCTATTTGACTGAACTTGAAAATATTCAGCACTGTCAATTTTGGTAGTTACTTCATCCACTGTTGAATTTATGTGGAATCAAAAGAAGTGCTTTTAGTGTCAATCAATTGAAAAAGCTCTATATATTCCATGTCTGAAATTAGGAGAAAATATAAAAAGCTAAACTTTCATTTTCTAGTTTTAGCAGAAATTTTTGTGTATCTCCTCCACTTTTAATACATCTCTCCTATTTCTGCCTCTTACTACTTTATACTTCAAAAAGACTTGAATTAAATGACTTATGCAGATGCCCAGTGTTCTTGCCTTACATAAAGCACAGTTTGTTTAAAGTCCTCTGATGGAATTTTCCAGAAGAACTTGTTCCTCAAACTTCCTGAAATGGCTTGCTAAAAAGCACAGCACTTGTTTTCCTTCCTTCTGTTGCTCAGACAGTTCCCTTATGTAATCAATTAGGGTAACAATTCTTGGAATGCAATTACAGCAATTTTGTTTATAGCAGAAGATACCAGAGAAAGCAGGGCATTCAGAGAACTTTATTCCACCTAGTGGTAGAAATATATTCTACCATGTAGTGTTATTTGAAAAGCTAATGTCACAACATAAATTGACTAATGAAAGTTATCAAAAATCCGAATTCCACAACTGGTACTGAGTCAAAACTTAAGACAAATATCTTGGTATGTCCTTTAGTAAGTTAAGTAGGGGTTCTATAATGTAATTGAAAAGCATTAAAACCTCAATTCTTATAAAACTTCAAAAAGCAATCTAATTAAACTTCTTGGTATGACAATGGAAAATGTTTTGTTGTTATGGTCAAATTCAATAATTCACATCCACATGCAGTTGTAGAGAATATATTTATTGTTTTGGTGCCTATTTGTGAAACTGGTGTGAGTTTATCTCAAAAGAGAATCCTACTGAACCAGACTTCCAACAAGACAGATGACATATAAGTATACCCAAAAGAAGGTTCTGTATTGCCCATGCAATTCCAAGTTAGTGACATAATTATCTAGCTCTACATGACATTTAAATAATTCTGCAATCCTAGATCTATATTTTAAAACATACACTATTTTACAGTACTGAAAACAAGATTTCTGACAGAAGACCATATGGCAAAAGAGTATATATACAATGAGGCTTTTTCCCGAACTGAGTAAACTGCAAAAGGATTGTTAAGTGGTCAAAAGTTTATTTTTAATCAGAAAGTTAAAATGACCAGCCAATATAATCTTCATCTAGACAATCTAGACTTCAGTTGTAAGTTTGCATATATACCTGGAAAAATTTGAATTGATTCCAGCAAAGAATAGCTAGATTATGGGTTGAACTGAAATCCAATGAGGGGCTACATCAAACATTTAGCTGCAAATAATTTGATGGGGGAGGACTTTTTTTGAGTGGAAGTACCTCAGTATTGTTGCACCATTCCTCTAAGACAGTGCTGGTGATCTTTTTGTTGTTGTGTGCCGAAAGTGCGTGTGAGCGCATGCATAATGCAATGCACGCACGACCCCCACCCCGTGCATGCACGTGGGACCCCCGCACTCCTCCTGCCCCCTGTGCATGAGCCTCTTGCATGTGCCCTGCCCCCCCACGCATGCACACCAGATACCTAAAAATTAGCTGATTGGTGGGAGGTGCATGCGCAGGGGAACTGAGCTAGGGCGATAGCTTGCGTGCCCGTAGAGATGGCTCTGCGTTCCACTTCCGGCACGCATGCCATAGGTTCGCCATCATGGCTCTAAAATGCCAGTTCAGCATGATTAACCTGAGCTTCCCTCTTGTTCTAAAAGTATGCCTAGTGAATTACCCTGAATTTGTCAGTTGATTATATTCCCCCACATTGTTTGTCAACAAATGAGATATGTTTTGGCCATTCTGAGCTTCATTAGGTTTTCTTCTTATTGTCCTACTCATGGAAAAAACACCTTGCCTTGTGCATCCAAATTGCAGGTTGAGAGAAGTATAGTGACTTTCAGATCTCCAAAGACACTCCATATATATTTTTCACACTGGATCTTTTTTTCTTGTCCTCTTATAACTCTTTCCTGTTAGCAGCATGGCCAACTTGTGGACAATAAATTATTCTCATTATGAAAAACAGCCTTCTGGCTTAACTTTCAAGGAGCCAATGTTTTACACTGTGTTCATGGCCAAGAGCCTCTATAACTGAATAAACATATTTACAAAATAGTACATCTTATTGGGAGAATATATTGTTACATTCATTATGGCGGCTATGAAAGGGGAAAAACCCTTAAGTATCATGACAGTGAAGATTCCATTTCATTTTGTTCTTAAAAGTTCATCCTGCTTCTAAGACAGCTTCAAATCATGAACAAGATTGTTCAGATCTCCTTGCATCAACATATGTGGCTCATTTCAGATAACCTAAAATGTTAGATCAGAATTAAGATTTTCCTTTTCTGCTTTACTTAAACAGATGGTAAAATGGGGTATTTCATAGTGTGGTTACTTTAGAGGTGATCCCTGTTGTGTTTGTTAGGCAGAAATAATACAAATTGGGATGGTGGGGTGGTTGATTCCTCCAAACTAAACATAACTGATACATATACGTTATTATAGTTAACATAAAGCACCATGATGTCACTAATTGAACAGAATAATAGGGTCACAGAAAACTAAGCCCGATAGAAAAAAATTAACTTCATTTTTGAATTCAGCATGAAAAAGGTTTAGAACACTTATTACAATTTTTGTGACAAAATTGTTGACTGTGTTATCTTTCCACCTGATGTGTATTTGATCAATGGACTTTGATTAATGGAGGAAAACTTGGTTCTTCCTGCGGAATTTGACCACTGCTCTTCAATAAATGCGTATCTGGAAAAATAGTAAGAGATATGATTAGTAAGGTTCAGACTTAAAATCATAGCTAATCTTTCCTCAATTTTTTAAAGATCATACAAAGCTCAGCAGATACCCTGTCTCTCTCTGGGCTTGACTGGGAGAATGTAAGTCTGGACCAAAGTTATATATACAATATAACTGAATCAACTTCTTTCAAGGATAAAATGTTCTACTAAAACTCAACTATTTCACAGAGGATGCAGAATTATTAAGCCTATCAAAGGCAAATGGAATGAGGCAAAGTGAGAGTGTAAAACCTTCTAATCTTATTAGAATACATACTGCATTCAAGTGTGTGCTGGAACGCTGTTAGGGAATTATGTCCATCAGCAGAAAGCAATGCGTTCACTCTATAAATTCAATTCTTGTAGTTCAAACTGACTTCACGTAACATTTATTGTGGAACATTTTTATAAATGTTTAATATTTTTCATATTCAAAGTACTTCATTTTTTATAATCCACATCCATCCTAGATTTTTACAATGGTGCCTTCTTCTATAGATTTAAAAACCTACTAAGCAGAGTGAAATACTGGATAAGAAGCAATGGATGGAAACTAATCAAGGAGAGAAGCCACCTACCATAGAACTAAGGGAGAAATTTCCTGACAGTGAGAACAATTAATCAGCGGCACAACTTGCTTTCAGAAGTTGTGAATGCTCCAATACTGGAAGTCTTTAGGAAGAAATTGCACAACCATTTATCTGAAATGGTGTAGGTTTCCTACCTGAGCAAGGGGTTGGACTAGAAGACCTCTAAGGTCCCTTCCAACTGTTATTATGTTCTGTTCATATTTGACTAACCTAAGAACTGAATCTGAAATTTAATCTCCAATTTTTATTATATCATATTCCTGCTGCAGGCACTTAGGAGAAAATCTGTGTTTTTCTCTCTGCTCCCCTATTTTATCCTTCCAACATCCTTCAATTAGTCAGGTTAAATAAGAGTCAGTCTAGAGATATATATTTTGGTGAGTTTTAATCCTGAGTCTTTACCCAATCATTCATCACATTTAGGCACTGATCTTATGGCAATAAAACATTTAGCAACTTTGTTGAGGCAATGTTGGCCCTCTTTACAGAAGAGCTCCAAGACTGAGCACAAGGGCTCCCTGTGCCAAGGTGACCATTTAATTTAGCACTCCATGAACAAAGATAACCAGATTAATTTGTTATCTACAGAACAGTAAGAGTGCATATATATAATTCAAAACTGATATTCAGCTCCACTCTACAAAATACAGC